>NC_090326.1:102959770-103290453 GCF_035084215.1 Heptranchias perlo | reverse complement strand
TCCTATTATATAGCACAAAACATTAAAAATGAAATGTCAGGAGCAAGTGTGTCTTAATGTATGAGAGCTGTATAAGGATAAGGTGTGACTACATAAATGCCATTTTTCAGATTAGATTTACCTGTCTCACCTGACAGCTGGGAAATGTCCTGTGCCTCTTCAGTTTCCATATTCTGCTGGTGGTCTGTAGTGAGAGGGAAAGGAATGATGTAGCCAGTTACTGAATAGATGATAATGCAACTGCTCACTGTTCTAACTCACTATCTGCTATGGAAAAATATGCCCTTCTTCCTTCAGTTCCAAATACTCTTGAAAAAATAACTACATTTCTTTCTGACAAGGAGACCCTGATCTTTCACAGATTACAAAGATTTATAGAAATTTCATTACAGGCAGAGGTTGATGAAATTTGTTATTTATTGTTAATTTCCCACTCCATAATAACCCAAAAATGCAAACTGACTGCAACAAAATTAAGCAGAAAATTAAATGGCCCTGGGTCATTGTATGTGAAGAGAAGCACAGAATTCATTCTCTGGTTGATCTATAGTTATGTTCTCTCTAATTTACTGAGCATGCATCGATGAACCTTGAGTCAGCTTTGTGACACTTGTACAATCAGCAATCAAAAATGAAGCAATTTACAGAAGAATGTCTCATTTACCCAAGCAGGACTGCATATCTGAGCAGCACAAGCTCTGCCTCGATTAATAATGAATACACCTCATACAGTAGCAGATGGGCAGAACTGCAGCTTTAGACTCTGTCCCTCACTTCAAGAAGTCTCAGTGACCAATTTCTTCAGTTAGCTCCTACATAGGGAGAAGTGAATCTCCCTAAAATAGCGAAACAAGCCCAGGAGAGAAAGGGAACCCATGCCTTCCTGTTTTACTGACAGATGGCTCCACAGATTTGGAACAAATAGTGGGAAGCTGCTACCCTTCTGCTGTAACACATAATGTTCTAAACACTGGTTTTGAAGCAACTGCAAACACCAGTGAGTAGAAGGTTGAGGTTCAGTGGGGTAGAAATAAGTTCAGTTTTCGCTAGGATTGCAGATTACCAGTGATTGGTCTCTGGAGGTGTCTGTGCACGTTTGGTGAGCTTTAACATTTAACCATTATAAAACTAGATCTTGCAAAACCAGTAATGTAATTAATTATGAGGATCACCAAATAACAATTTTAAGCTCCAACATTTACTAACTTCTCGGGTAGTTGCTAACACAAATGGCATAATATTTACAATAAGAATGTGTTAGAACAAATTACTAATATGTCCAAATCCTAAAATGACTATTTTTTTCTACTTTATTACCGCCCCCCCCCCCCCCCAGAAATGTTCTGCGTATACAAAAAAGCTTTATGCAAATACCTGAATACTAATTTGGCTAATGATAAGCTTTGAAAATAAATGAGTTCCTCCTACTGCACTGCCCTACACTGTATAATTGCTGAATGACTAATTTAGCAGAACGTTTTCAATTTTCAAATTCTTGGTAGGAATGAAACAATTTGACCATCCTCTCTTTCACTGAAGCATTTGCCTAATTTGTCTGAAAAACTGTATCAACGACACGTGCTCGCAAATAGTTATAAGCCACAATTTATTCAAATTAGTGATCTAATAAAGTTCTCTACATTATAACTGCAAACATAACTTGTTTAAAACGACTTCCCCAAAATAGTTCGACTAACCTTCCTCATTCTTTAGACCATGCATGTTAGAGATTCTAATGGGAAAAAAATCTTCAACTAATTTCCAGAATTACATTTTTCGAAACTTTCAAGTGTAACACCCTCACGAGTAAAGCGCACTATAGTAGTATGCAAATTCCTCAACCAGCACTAGAACATGAACTTCCTTACGTGTCAGTTTCTGAACAAAATTAGTAAATGGCATTGGCACATAATGGTTTCTCACTACAAAATTAATTTGATAGATTGCGGCGGTATATAATTTAAATAATTTTAACTGCTGCTACTAAACTACAGTAGAAACTATTCTTTCGAAATAGTTTTTGACAGTCGCAACAATGTGCTTCTGCAGCGCCACAAAATAATATTCCCAACGCGGTCACAAAACTTTATATTTATATATATATATATATATATGTGTGTATATATATATGCAGCTATATATGGATACAGGCACATTCAGAGTTTTGAAGATGAGCTCCCGCAATTATTTCGGTCACACAGAACTTCATGCAGCAATGGCAGGAAAGCATTGCAGCCGATGTAACAGGTGCCTCCTACAAACTATAAGACAAAAAAAAATTACTTTCTATATTTTTGCTATGACAATCCCACATCAGTGCAGTCCTCTATGTGCGTGTCGGTCGCACGCTATTAAGCGACGCTAAGGGTAAAGTTAGATGAGTTGGCTGGCTGTTCTTTCCTACCTGTATCCCTCCTCGCTGACTGTAGACACAGCCCGGCAGTTCCTGCTCCATGTGCAGGCTGCACTTGGAGTCCCTGCGGCTGTACATCCCTCCCCGCTCTCTCCCCGCTCGACTTCCTCCTTCCAATGCGCCGGCCGCGCGCACACACCCTCGTGCTGGGATTGGTGGAAGAGCCCAGGGCTCGCTCGCGGCCGATGCCCTTTTTGTTGAGTGGGGTACCCGGGGCGGCGGGCGTTTCTGTGCAGCTCTGTGCAGCACCACAATATCTGTCCTGAACCGACAGTGGCTGTGAGCACGACGTGTTCATTCGATGAAGGGTAATCACACAAAAACGCAATGGGGAAGTGTGGATTACACACATTGTTGATAGTCCAAGAAGGTGGAACATCAGAGAAGTCACCGATTAGACTGTCAGCCATGTCACATTGTGGTTGTGCTAATATCCAGTTGCGAATATTTTAAGGGATCGCCATCTTCATAGAAAGTGGCAAACTTTCTTCCCACTGGTGTACAAAAACAATAAACTATATCAAATCACTTGATGTGATTGTCATGAAAACTACACAGGACTCTCTTGACTCTTCTTTACTAAATGGAAGAACAGTTTGCCAGTTGTTTTCTCATAAGGCCAGTGCCTCTACAATATTTCACTACATCCAATCACACTGCCTTTACAATGCCATGATTGGCAGATGCCAAGGGTTGACTATTTTCAGGGAGAGATATTTTAAAGTGGAGCCCGGGTAGAATATAGCACCGATGCAGCTAGACACATGGTCAAAGATCTATTTTCCCATGCCATGTTATATGAGAGTGAAATAGGTGCAGCAGCTTCTCACTACACAAGCACAACTGCTTTTCAGCATTTGGTTGGATTGTGGAAGTTCGCTGCACATCAGGATGACTTGGTTGAGTCGTAGCACTGACCCAAAACTCATAATTTCTTGTAATTTAAAGGGTAATTTTACAAATTCACACTCTCAGTGTGGAACTTCCATTGGGGGCACAATTCTGCATTTTGGGTGCAGAGTAGCCTTGCAGGATTCATTTTAATGGATGAAAGATCCTGCAGGGCCCACTGACCTTCACACCCAAACTCTGATGTGCACTTAAACCAGGTGAAGCTAAGTGCTGGAAGCACAAATCCAGAACATATACCCTTTAATGCATTTTCTTAAACCGATTAATGTGAGATTTTCTCTACATTGTAGGGCAGAGATCAAATACTGATTGCAGAAATTTCTGCAAGATCCAGGACACTTAGTAGTATTCTCTCATAAAGAAGTGAAATTGAAGATTTAGAAGGGAATGGGTAAAGATGATCCAGGCAAATTGCTTACTGTGTTGATGGGTTCGTAAACCAGGGAACACAAAATGAAAATGAGGAAATTTGGATTAAGAAAGTGAGTCAGCTGGAACTCTTTTTTGCATAAAAAAATAGACTTGTGAAATAAGTTACCAGAAAAGGCCAATGAAGCAGATAGCATGAATGGGTTCAAGAGGCAGCTACATTTGTTTCTTTCTGACAGTGAAACGTTTGTAGGATGTGGTGGGCAGGTGGGCTTGTTGTTCCTAAAAAATGCCTGTTTGTATGCTGATCATGGACAAACTAATGGCCAAATTTTTATCTTCAGCGTGCCTGTTAAAGAGGCCTGCGTGCTGGGAGCATATATCGCAAAATTGGGTGCATATTACCCATGATTTTCCATTCATTCATTTTAATTTACCCCTATGAGTACTTAGGAGAGAGCTCCAATGCTGGTTTACACAGTATTTTGATATTTTCCATTTGTGGGCTAAAATGTGAGAAGACAGGATTCAGTACTAGGTCCCTTGCTTTTTGTGGTATATAGCAATGATTCAGACCAAAATGAAAGGGGCATGATTAAGGAGTTTGTAGATGATACAAAAATTGACCATGTGGTTGATAGTGAGGAGGAAAGCTGTAGTCTGCAGGAAGATATCAATGGACGGGTCAGGTGGGCAGAAAAGTTGCAAATGGAATTCAATCCGGAGAAGTGTGAGGTAATACATTTGGGGAGGGCAAACAGGCAAGGGAATACACAATAAATGGTAGGATACTGAGAGGTGTAGAGGAACAAAGGGACCTTGGAGTGCATGTCCACAGATCCCTGAAGGTAGCGGGACAGGTGGATAAGGTGGTTAAGAAGGCATACATGATTCTTTCCTTTACTGGCTGAGGCATAGAATATAAGAGCAGGGAGGTTATGCTAGAGCTTTATAAAACGCTAGTTAGGCCACAGCTTGAGTACTGTGTACAGTTCTGGTCACCACATTACAGGAAGGATGTGATTGCACTAGAGAATGTACAGAGGAGATTTACGAGGATGTTGCCAGGACTGGAGAATTTTAGCTGTGAGGAAAGGTTGTATAGGCTAGGGTTGTTTTCATTGGAACAGAGGAGGCTGAGGGGAGATTTAATTGAGGTGTATAAAATTATGAGGAGCCTAGATAGAGTGGATAGGAAGGACCTATTTCCCTTAGCAGAGGGGTCAGTGACCAGGGGGCATAGATTTAAAGTAATTGGTAGAACGATTAGAGGGGAGCTGAAGAGAATTTTTTTCACCCAGAGGGTGGTGGGGGTCTGGAACTCACTGACTGAAAGGGTGGTAGAGGCAGAAACCCTCAACTCATTTAAAAAGTACTTGGATGTGCACTTGAAGTGCCGTAACCTACAGGGCTATGGACCAAGTACTGGAAAGTGGGATTAAGCTGGATAGGTCTTTTTCGGCTGGCACAGACATGATAGACCGAATGGTCTCCCTTTGTGCCATAACTTTCTATGATTCTATGACACTTCCAGACAGGAAGACAGCCAAAGGCAAGTGGACAGCACTAAATCCTGTAAATCAGCTGTGAGCTACCATTAGGAGTTATTTAAGCACCTGAAATGGCACAGAGATGACAATTAGTTGATCCTTCACCAAATTGCTGTACATTTGGCTGTTACTGATGGAGAAAAGCCACTTTGATTGAGAGGAGCTGCAATCCCCTCTGCAAGGACTCAGGCAGAGAAGCCACACACTTAAAGGGACTGATTTCTTCCCCACCAGAAATGGCAACTGTACCAAGCATGGGAAGAGGTGGCTTAAAGCAGGCAACACCATTCAGTCACCACTGTGCCAGATCTGGCTGACTCATATGCCATAGTCCAGGAAGGCCTAGGGCAACTAAAATCTCAGCAGGCTGTTGGTGAAACTTGACTGTCTGACAAACTTGATTGAGTTCTTTGATGAAGTAACGGAGAGGGTTGATGAGGGTAGTGCGGTTGTTGTTGCGTATATGGGCTTTCAAAAGATAATCGATAAAGTGCCACATAATAGACTTGTTAGCAAAATTGAAGCCCATGGGATTAAAGGGACAGTGGCAGAGTGGATATAAAATTGGCTAATGGATAGAAAGCAGAGAGTAGTGGTGAATGGTTGTTTTTCAGACTGGAGGGAAGTATACAGTGGTGTCTCCCAGGGCTCGGTATTAGGACCACTGGTCTTTTTGATACACATTAATGACTTGGACAGGGCATAATTTCAAAGTTTTCAGATGACATAAATGTAGTAAACAGTGAGGAGGATAGCAGCAGACATAGGGAAGACATAGACAGACTGGTGAAATGGGCAGACACATAGCAGATGAAATTTAATGCAGAGAAGTGTGAATTGATGCATTTTGGAAGGAAGAATGAGGAGAGGTGATATAAACTAAATGGCACAATTTTAAAGGAGGTGCAAGAACAGAGAGACCTGGGGGTTCACATACACAAATCTTTGTAGGTGGCAGAACAAGTTGGTAAGGTTGTTAAAAAAGCATACGGTGGATGCCATATATCTGAAATAGCACAATCACCAAGGGGTAGCACTATGTCAACTCAAGGTGCCAACATTCACAAACTATATAGTAGAGGTAATAAATGCCCTACACGTCTTCAACATTGAGCTGAGCATTTATTTTTCATTTCCTACAATATAGCTGGAACCAACTTAAGATGGCAATAGATAGTATTTGAAGAGAAGATTATTATAGTGTAGGACAAGGTGGTTTGATCACAGTTACTTTACAGATGTGGTTTGCACCTTTAAGACATGATTTAGCTGTGATACTCTGTGGAATTAGTGTCTGGCACACCAGTATTCTTTGCTGCATTGGAGATTCATCATGGGCATTTTCACCCTCTTAATCTGCCATGGATTTGCTTTCCAGCTCATCAAGTTTCATGCTCTTAACAGGGAGCATGCAGCAGGTGACACTATTAGAAACTCTGGGGGAGGGGGGATTGTACTGTGAGGCTGTTCCCAATTGGTCCAGAATTGTGAAGTGTTGTTTTAAGATACCAACGGTGTATTTGATAATTTGGGTATAGTATGAGCTTTGTTGTACCTGTGCTGTTCCTTTTTCTGTGGTTGGCATGAGCTATGGATGAATCGGCAGCCGATGTCTCCCTGCTACCATTCTATCACTCTTTATTTGATTGCCTTAAAATGAGGGCATTGCGAGAGACTCTAATTTGGTCGGCATTGGCCTGCATGATTCTGTGTTGATGGTTGCATACAATATTCACTTTGAGATTAAAACAAACCTTTGGTTCCTGTAGGGCACAGCATTGTGTCCAGGGGTCCAACGGACAACATGGATGCAGATGATGACCCTTCCAGCTCTGGCAAAAGCAGCAATTCTGCAGAATTGTCTTGCTTTCTCACGTTGCTCCTTTGGTCAGTAATGAAAGTAAATAAGTCATTAACTGGGAATGTTGATTTTGCTTTCCAGTTCTTTCATGTGATTAAATCAAGAAAAGGAATGATCAACTCAGCTTGGTAAAGTTATTTAATGTCTCATCGCAAATGTGTATTGAAACAATTGGTTCTGATAACATCAAGTCATAAAATTGAAACTGTTTTATGGATGGCAAATAAAATTTTAAAATGTTCTTATGTCTTTCTTTCTCTGAGCCAAAAATGCAATGCCAGAGCTATGTATCCCCAATGCTTCACAATATAGTAATTGTCATTATTCCCAACAGGGAAAAACCTTGATGACCTCTAATATCCATTGTAGGTGTGATAATTCAGCAATATCTTAAATACTCCTTAAATACTATTAATAGGCAGATTTGCATGTTAAATGAAGGAAAAAGATAAGTATCTAACTTTTCAGAGACTGATATGGAAGTGCTGCTCGCCCAAATTAGAGAACAGAGGATACAATTGTTGGAGTACCAGGGAAGACCCTGTCTCATATAGCAGCATGGACCATGTGGTAGGAAGTGCTTGTGACTGAGTAGAACCTCTAGAGTTCTAAGGAATCCATTGCGATGCTGAAAGAAGTTTAATGGCTTCACTAAGTCATCAAAGGTAAATGTGTTTTCAGATGAATAGCAGGAAAGTTAACCAAGTCCCAGAGAAGCAAGTGGGTATTCACTAGCACAATAGTCAAATATTGCTCTTTAGGGTATCACATAGCACCATGCCCTTTGTCCCAGAAGCAAAGTCACTAGGCAACACCCATGCCAAGTGTCTCACATCCTGTAATGCATGCTAGTATACTGAAGTCTCACAACATAGGTACTTGCTCCCTTACATCTACGAATGCAACCATCCATTCCATAAATCCTGACTGATCGTGACTGCAGGATCTGCAAACAGCAGCAGCCAATTAATACTGTGTATTCCTCCTACAAGAGATGACAGCACATAATGGTCATAATTGGCTTCAATTCTGGCCTGGCAGTTAGGAATGGAGATGTGGGAGTCTCTGTGCCTTAAGTGGGTTTGTGAGAATGTATACCTTATCTTATTTAATAGTTACATATATTCTTCAATATCCTCACCAGCTATGACTTTCCTCATAAGAAATCCACAAAGTGGCTGATTAGGATAGAATGCTGCTCAAGCACATCAAAGTTAACAATACAGTTTTTCTTCTCCAGAGGCTGCAAACCTGGAGATAGTGAATAAGATTGCTGAAGAGAAGTGCCTTGCAGTTCTCTCTATCTTTGGCAACACTGGTGGACAGTCACACTCTCCCTTGCACTCAGCAGCCCAGGGGTATCCACTTGATGGGATACAGATAGTGTGGATGAGGAACTGACACATGCTGAGACACAGAGCACAATGAGGTCAGAGGATGCAGATGTAGAAGCTGAGCCTGATGTAGTTGAGTCAATGGATGATGATCTCAGGGGTCCTGCCATGAAGAGAAGGATGCTAGAAAAGCATTAAACACAAATGAACTTTCTGCATGACCTTTCCCAAGATGTGCGGCAAATGCCTGGGATAGTGGTGTAGTCCACTGCCCTGCAGTGTGCCAACATCCAAGAAGGATTCAACTCATTGTAGGGCAGCCTGGAGAAAGTAGCAGCTGCAGCAGCATCTGCAAACCTTCCCCACTTCATGAGACATCTAAGCAAGTCAGTCAACTTAATTTGGAAATTTTGAATGAAGGACTGTGGGTCTTGTGGACTGTCTGGAGAGATCAATGTCAACTGGATTGCAAAGTATACAGGACAGCATCTCAGAGGGGCTAAAGGATATCTCTCTCAAGCATTTAAAGATCTTTCTGATTCTGTTAAGTCCATTCTCTCACAAATCACTGGTAACCAGAATTCTGTTCCCAGAACCAGTAGAGAAGCTAGGGTGCGTGCCTCAGCATCTACTTTTCCTCTCAATAGCGACACAGAGGAGTACTCTATCAGCTCCTCCCAGAAGTCTTCATCTTTGCAGGACCAGGCTTGCCAAGGAGCCCATAACAAAGAGTTAACTCCATCTCAAGAGGCTTACAATATTTTGCAGCAGTAGTCTATAACTCGGGTGGCATGTAGAAGAAGTGTTAGAATAGGAAAGAGAAAATCTTTGATAACCACAGTGACAGAACCAAATTATATTTATGTAAATAGTTGTAACAAATCACAGGAATATTTGATGTAAGGACTGCACGGGTTTTGATTCTCCTGCCTAACGATAGGGAGTGGTAATGTGTTGATATTAAGATGTGATGGCTAGCTGTGAGGATCAAGGATTTTACTTAAACCATAGAGGGATTGGTGAGAGGAGGCAGATCTTTAATGGGCAGGGATTTTCAAATAACTGTGTTCTATTCATCTGTGAAGGTGTGTTGAAAGAGTCTGTCTCTTAGCTGTCTGGCAGCAGTTGTATTGCACCTGCTTCCTGTTCTTCTAGGGCTGGGTCTACAGCATCAGCAGTGTCATCATCAGGCACTCTGGCATCCTCTGAGACATTTACCATCAGTCCTTTTCTGATTGCAAAGTTGCTATCACAATTTGTGAGATGGTGCCATGTGCATGCTGCAAGACACCCCCAGACTAATCCAGAACCTTCTTTTGAGCATCCCCATGGCTTGCTCAATTCTCATCCTTGTCTTCATGTGTGCATCACTGTAGCATTCCTGTCCAGTATTGGTGGACCTTTGAAAAGGCGTCATGAACCATGAGAATAATGGGTGTAAAGAAAGTGTAAGAGAAACAATGAGAAAGCAATCAGGCAGAGTGATATACTCATCTACTCTCACCTTTTGTGTCCACGGCTGGATCAAGGCTGCGACGAGGCCTGGAACCAAGTGATTCGAGCAGAATCTGAACTGATCATTGGCAAATGCATTTTTGGTGAGTAGGAGTCACCTGATGGTACTATTGATCATCACAAGAGAAAGAGAAAGAAAGTCAGAAAGAGTGGAAAACAACTAGAAAGAGAGAGAGGGAGACACCAAGAATTTGAGAATGGAAGACAAGCAGAGACACAGTTACAAAAAAAGAAGCATTTTTTTGCCTATGACCAAAGCCATGGGAGATCAAATAGTGATTATTCCTTGATCATTTTAATTTTGTTTGGAAAAGTTGAAATTGAAGTCTTCTGCTAGAATTCTATTATTCATGAAAATGATACCTATGAAAACTTAAAAAATACAGCATTATTGTAAAGATTGTAAAGATTGATGCAACATTTCATGCTGCCACCATCTTGGATAATACTCTGATTAAATCTTGTGTTGTTTTATATTGCTATAATATTAGTATTTGTCATCCTCTTTAATGAGACAGAATCACCCATGAAACATTTTCTACTATTTATACATTACATTGTATAAAAATAATTGACTGTAGGAATATACAGATGATTGCATGACTTGGGCAGACTTCATCATCCACAATTTATTAAGCCATAATGGATTATAAAGAAATTCATAATTGAAGGAATGGCAGAGGTACTAAATGATTATTTTGTTTCAGTTTTCATAGAAAAATGTAGTGGGAATGAATGGAAACAACAGAAGGAGGTGGAATAATTAGGATAACTATAGATAAGGAAGTAGGGCTGAAAAAATTCAAAGTGAAAGAGACACTGGAATCTAATGCCATGCATCTTAGAATGCTGAGGGAAGTCAGAGAGGAAATAGCAGAGGCTCTGACCACGATCTTTTAAACATCCTTAGATATGGAAGTGTGTCAGAGGACTGGAGGGTTGCCGATGTAACACCTCTGTTCAAAAAGGGAGAAAGCATAAATCAGCTAACTATAGATCAGACAGCTTAATGTTGGTAGTGATTAAGCTTCTGGAGGCCATAATGCAGGATTAAATTAATACTCGCCTAGAAAAACATGGGTTAATTAAGGGTAGCCAATGAATTTGTAAAAGACAAGTTGTGTCTAACAAATTTAATAGAGTTCTTTGAGGAAATAACAAAGTGTATTGATAAAGGAAATGCCATGGATGTGGTTTTTCAAAAGACGTTTGATAAGGTGCCGCTTAGGAGGCTTGTTGATAAAAACACTGCAAGGTATTAAAGGGAGTGTGGAGGAATGGATAGGTAGTTGGTTAAAGGACATAAAATACAGTGTTGGTACTATGGAGGGATTTACACAGTGGTCTCCCCCAGGGGTCAGTGTTGGGACCATTGCTCTTAGGAAATATAAATGATTTGGACTTTGGTATAGTGGGGAAAATATCAAAGTTAGTAGATGACACAAAATGAGAGAGTGTGATTAACTGCGAAGAGGAATGTAAGTAACTTAAGGATGACATAGGTTAGTATATTGGGCAGATAGATGTCAGATAAAATTTAATATAGGGAAATGTGAGATGATACATTTTGAGATGAAGAAAAGGAGAAGGTATACAAAAATGGAAAAAACTTTATATGTAGTTCAGGAGCAGAAAGACTTAGGTGTTCAGATATCCAAATCTTTAAAAATAAGAGGTAGTTGATGAAGTTGTAAAAAGGTATATGGGATGCTAGGTTTTATAAATAGAGGTACAGAATATCAAAGCAAAGAGATAATGCTAAACCTATACAAATCATTGGTCAGGCTTCAGTTAAAATATTGTATCCAGTTTTGGATGCCTTGCTTGAGGAAGGAAATCAAAGCCATGGAGAGTGCACAGAAAAGATTCACTAATATGCTACCAGAGATAAGAGGTTTAGTTATGAGGAGAGACTGGAGAATCAGTGGTTCTTTTCATTAGAACAAAGAAAGTTAAGAAGAAATCTGATAAAAGTGTTCAAAATTATGAGGGTTTTTGATAAGGTAAATCAGGAAAAAAATATTTCCACATATTGATAACTAAAAGGTATAAAGTTGAGATCATCACCAAAAGAATGAAAGAAGAGATTATGAGTCCTTTTACATAGAGGGTTATTAGGACATGGAATACCCCACTAGAAACAATGATGAAAGCAAAATCCATAATAGCTTTTAAAAGGGAAGTGGATAAATATTTGAAAAAGAAAAAGAAAATTATGGAGAAAGGGCAGGGGGATGGGACTAAGTGGAGAGCTGTTTTGGGGTGCCAGCAATAGGCTGAATGGCCTCCTGTAAAATTCTATGATTCTGTGATTGTTGTGTACCACATGAGGGGCAATTTTACAAAATCACACTCCAGGCACAGAGCAATGCACACTGGTGAGCATATTTAGCAATTTGGACGTGTTCTCGCCATAATTTATCTTCCTTTAGGAAAATTACACCTATGGAATAAACTTAGTTTATTATATGTGTGTCATATTAATTCTAATGTTGAAATAATATGAAGGTTTGAGTCCGTTAATGTGAAAGTGTTAGGCTATTGCAGTGTCACTCCAATATTTTGCCAGTTTATTGTTGCCAATGAGTTGCATTATGACAATTAAAGTATATATAAAAGATTTATTACACAGTTCTGACGCTACAAAACTGAAGACATATCTGTATTATCCAAGATCATTAGGAAGCAGTCATTTGTTGATACAGCAATTGAGACAATCAGATCTTATGAAACGAATTACCTTTTTTTGCTCAATCTTAAAATTTAGTTTTGCTTCTTAGGTTTCCCACAGCACATACCCTCTTCCATGCCTAAGATGATGTGCAAACAAGCTGCTCCCAACACTGGTAATTTTGGTCTTAATCTGGACACTATGGGGAAGATTTCTTTATACATGTATTTATAATTTGCCATTGATAGTTGAAATTTTCTTGCTAGGAAAGCAGCCCCATTTCAGACTTTCATTATCACCGCTCTTTCTGGAGAAGCATCTGATTAGAAACTAAAAATGTGCAAAATGACAGGGATGAATTGTATCTTATTGTTCCATTGACACAACTAATGGTGCCAAATTCCACTCCAAAACCACTCTTCCAAGATCAATGGTTTGCAGTGGCATGCAAAGCATTTTTATTTTCAAAGTGGGAAATATTTCAAACTTGATGACCTTTGAGACAGTAAAGTTACCAATGTGTAGCTCAATTCACTCAAAGTTAACAGTATGGTGAAACACAAGTTAAATAGCACAGGTGCAGTCAATGAATTAAAATTTGGTTAATGATTTTAACTGTTAGATGTTTAAAGAATATACACAAATACATTTATTTCATAGATTTGCTATCCAAATGGATTCCTTGTTCATGTTAGTCGCTTGATATTCCACCAAATCACCCTTAATAGGCCCAGCAGGACATAAGTCTGCTGAGAGCAGGCATAAGCCATGTTATGGACCTAAAATGGGGCCTGAGGATCCAATGGTGATCGGTAATCGATCCCAGAAGGACATTGTAGCTCCTACAGTGGCCATGCTGTGCTTAAAGAGAAAGAATTATTTAAAAGACCCCCTCCGGAGGCACAGTAACGTGAAATCAGCAGCCAGAAGTTCTGCCCAGTCGTATTTCTGGAGGTGAAATAATGTCACTGGAATTTTTACCCCATGCATCTCAATTTATGCATCAGGCTGGTCTGTAGGTTATCAAACCTAATCTACCAGGACAGTGCACAAGATGGCTTCCTTTGCCGTAGCCCATTCTTCACGGATCCATAGCTTTCAAACTTCAGGACCACTAGTAATATTTGTGTATGTGCTTCATTATGAACCTTAGGATTTGGACTTTGTCTGCTTAACAACTTTCTCAACATTTCATCCCCTGGCATTCATACATCTAGTTATTGTGTATAAAAGTTCTGACAGCATTCATCACAGACCAAACTTCACACTTTGTGTAAAGCACCAACAAACCACAACTGAACTATCTTTAAAAACTTATAAAAAGAAAAAGAAACTCAGTTATTTATTCCATTTTTTGTTATCATGTGATAACCTGAAGAGGTTGTTGAGATAACAAGGAAAGGACCGTACAATTGCCAATCTAGAGGAACTCCTAGCAATAATAATTAGCTTGCAATTGACCTCAAGGTATATTTGGACCGCAGGGATTGCCTAGGCATTTGTCTTAAAGGGACAGGCCAGGTTAGCAGCTAATCATTACAACTCTGCTCCAGACCACAGACTATCTGTAAATAATGGCATGGAGATCAGCTAGTAGGTACAAATATAAATGGTTTGAAGAGACGCTGGATGCGTATCTGGAGAAAGAAGGGGCAGGTGAATATAATAAGAAATTGGAGAGCTCGGTTGAGATCAGTTTAGAAAATGATAGGCTTGTTGGATAAAACAACTTTTTCTGGTTCCTATGTAACTGAGGTAATGAACATCCAATACCAAATCTTAAGATTTAAATATGTCTCAATTATTGTAAAAGCCTTTGCTTCTTACACATTTATGTATTTTCTGAGTACATGCTGTCAATGAAGAACCTGCTTGCCACCGGCGCATATCAGAAAATTGCAGCACATACCTGAATTTCCAATATGTGCTCCCGTGGGCTTGGAAGACAGCAGATACTAAGAACTGGAACTCCAATGTCTTCATCAACAATGTATTGGTGGCATTGTAAGAAATGGTCTCAGGGTGTCAGTTTCAGACATTTCTAAAATCACTGTGGTGCTTTGATTTGCAAATGATATTATGTAGCTGGAAGACGAGCTTGAGCAATCTAGTGTGCTCCACTAGTCATTTTGAACAATTAATTAATCAGTAGTATTGTACATGGTGCCTCTTAATGAAGCATCAGGGCTCTCCTTGGCCCAAAAGAGTCTTCAAAGGTATTGATTGGAAGATACAAGGGACATCTGTATCAATTGTTGCTTCATGTCATATTGATACATAGGGGATTCTGGTGAATGCCAACTTTAGTTTGGACATAATGGACTGGATGTTGCTGTGGGCGGGTGCCGTTCATTAGACTTGCACTTGCCCATCGACTTCTTATGAGCTTTTGCATGGCAAATTCCTTTAAATTAGAAATCCAAAAAGCACTGCACCCTCGACAGAGCATCTGGGACCTGTGTGAACAGGGCAAGCAGCTGTGTATCTCCTTAACCAATCAGATTGAAGCATCGTTAATAAGCAGCGCAGACTGAACTAGGAAGTGTAAGTTAGAATAGTGAATTCAATGTCAAATCAGGTACCGAAAGCAAAATAAAGTGCAGGTAAGATAGAATTAAGAGACAGAGATAAAAGAGACAGAAAAAGTAAAAAAAATATTAAAATTTAACTTGTAAAAGTTAATTTTCAGTGCCAGAGAGATTATTTGGCAGTTAAGAATTGCCATGCCATTAAAATGGTACATAGACTTGAAATGACTTGACTTAACTTTTTTTGGCAAGTTTAGTCCGTATAGATCAGGTAAATACAGGAACTTCACGCCATTCGGGAGCCAGCCAGCAAGATGTGATTTTCACGCAGCTTTTGGGGGAGGATCGCATCTCGTACAGCAAGTCTTGGATTTCCACATTTAACTGGGTCAAAATCCTGGAACTCCCTACCCAACAGCACTGTGGGAGAACCTTCACCACACGGACTGCAGCGGTTCAAGAAGGCGGCTCACCACCACCTTCTCAAGGGCAGTTAGGGATGGGCAATAAATGCTGGCCTTGCCAGCGACGCCCACATCCCTTGAACGAATAAAAAAAACTGCGCATATGCAGTTGTCAGAAGTTGCTAATTGATTTGCACATGAATAACAGTGAGCGCAGGTGGCCTCACCATTATTTTTACAGCAAAATCCAGCCCAATACTTTAGCACCGTGCTGAGAAGGAGTGAAGAGGGCTGTGGTCTTTCTCATCTTTCTTCACTCACTGCAGAGTCCCAGTAAGGCTAAGCTTGTGCCTTCCATGGATTGTAGCTCCTGGCTGTACAACAGGAGGGTTTCCTTTAGCCATGTCCAAGATCTAAGAAAAATCTTGATGTGGATTGGTGGTGAAAACAGGAAACTATTGTAGGGAGGGAGAATTCTAGCCAATACTAACTTATAACTCAGCATCCTGACAAATCGAATAACTAGGATGGTAGATAGGGCTTTAAACTAATAAGAAGGGGGGAGAGTTCAGGTAAGGATAAATTTATAAGTCTATAGAGAGAAGTCAAGGCTATACAGCAGAGTAGCGATTTGGCTAAAAATGTGCAGACTGTGTCAGGAAGGGACAGAGTTTAACAAAGGTAATAAGGCATTAGTGACTAAGGTCACATCAGGGAAAAATAGTAAAAAGTTAAAATTAAAGGTGTTATATCTGAATGCATGAAGCATTCGTAACAAGATAGATGAATTAATGGCACAAATAGTGATAAATGGGTTTGATCTAGTAGCCTTTATTGAGATGTGGTAGCAGGGTGACCAAGGTTGGGAACTAAATATTCCAGGGTACTTGACTTTTAGAAAAGATAGGCAAAATGAAAAAGGGGGGTGGGGTGGTGTTAGCACTGATAATAAAGGATGAGTTAAAAACCATAGTGAGAAAGGATCTTAGCTCAGAAAATCAGGATGTGAAATCAGTATGGGTGGAGTTAAGAAATAACCAGGGGCAGAAAACACTGGTGGGAGTAGTTTATAGGCCCCCTAACAGTAGTTATAATGTTGGACAGTGTATTAATCAGGAAATTAGAGGAGCATGTAACAAGGGTACTTTAACCTTCATATAGACTGGGCAAACCAAATTGGCAAAAGGATTTTGGAGGACGAGTTCATGGAATGCATTCGAGACAGTTTTCTAGAACAATATGTTGAGGAACCAGCTAGGAAACAGGCTTTTTTAGATCTAGTATTGTGTAATGAGTCATGGTCAGCAAAGGAGGACCAAGAAATTGATAAAGAAAGGAAAAATAGAATATGAGAGTAAACTAGTGAGAAACATAAAAATGGACTGTAAAAGCTTCTAGAGGTATGTAAAAAGGAAAAGACTGGCGAACGCAAATATAAGGGTCCCTTACAGACAGATACAGGAGAATTTATAACGGGGAATAAGGAAATGGCAGAGAAATTAAACAAATACTTTGGGCTCAATTTTCCTGGGAAATTGTGGGTGCGTTGGAGGCGGTGGGGCTCTGAAAATGGAGGAAATCTCGATCGGGTTCGGAAGCCGGCTCCAACCTGCAGACTTCTGGGATCCCCACTGATGCATCTGGGTACGTGTGCCTCCCGAATGCGGAAGTCCCACCGGCAATTAGAGCCGGCGAGATGATACTTTACACAGTTGTTGAGATAGTTTAAGTAGTTGAACTACTTAATTTTCTCCGCTTTGAGGCAGGGGTGCGATTTTGAAGCATCCTCAGCATGTTTCCCGTGCTGTGGGAAACACTCCATGTTGCAACAGACGTGTTTCAGCCAGCAGCCAGTGAGACATTCAAATGCTTATTAGACAGATGGGAAGAAAAGGTCACTTTTTGCAGCAGGGCACTCAGTTCTTTCAGACAAAGTTTTGGCTGCGAGATCTTTGTGTTTTCACTGAAAATTCTTACTTTCCAATCAAAATCCTTCTGTTCAAACTTATTTAACTACTTTGCGGACCCCCTCAAACTCACACCGTCAGGATGGGGGGCGCCATGGCTGCATTCACCACTACGTCTGAGGACGAGCAACATCACCAGCCTTGCCAAGCATGGCGTCCACCTCCGCCACTTGGAGCTCCACAACACAGTGCTGTGCCACAGGCACCTGCACAAGAGCACAGAGGGCAAAAACAGAGAGCGACGTCACAGGAGGCACTACCCTCGCCACAGGGTCTACAGACCCAGGCTCAGCTTCCTTGAACTCTCTGAGGAGCAGTGCGTACGGAGGCTCAGAGTCAGTCACCAGGTAGTCGCAGACATCTGCAGCCTCCTTCATGCCGAGCTGCTCCCGGCTGGGCTGAGCAGCATGTCCTTACCTGTCGCTGTCAAACTCTCCACTGCCCTCAACTTATTCACCTCTGGATCATTGCAGGGTGCCACCGAGGACATCACCGGGATCTCTCAGTCGTCTGCACACAAGTGCATAAGGCAGGTCACCAACGGCTTGCTTCGCAGGGCCTCACAGTATATCAGCTTCCCCATGGATGACCTCAGCCAGATGGAGAGGGCAGTGGGATTCGACTCTGTGGCTGGCTTCCCACGTGTGCAGGGTGCAATCGATTGCACCCATATAGCAATCAGAGCACCTCCACACGAGCCAGGATTGTTCATCAACAGGAAAGGTTATCACTCCATCAACACTCAGCTCGTTTATGACCACCACAAAAAATTCCTTCATGTGTGCGCCAGATTCCCTGGCAGCTGCCACGATTCCTTCATCCTCCGGGAATCCAACATCCCGTCCCTCTTCCACGCACCAAACACCCTTAAGAGCTACCTCTTCGGGGACAAGGGATACCCCCTGCACATGTGGCTCATGACACCTCTGAGGAACCCCTTCATCGAGCAACAGCGTCGATATAAGACAGCCACATCGCCACCGGGTCTACAACTGAGCATGCTATAGGGCTGCTCAAGATGCGATTTAGGTGCCTTGATCGTTCGGGGTGAGCGCTTCAATGTGCACCAGACAGAGTGGGACAAATTATAGTAGTGTGTTGTGCCCTACACAACATGGCACAACAGAGAGGGGTGCTGCTTGAGGAGGCCCCATCCACATCTGCCACCCGCATTGAGGAGGAAGAGGCGGAGGAGGAGGAGGAGGAGGAGGAACCCATGGGCAGAGCAGCGGCTCACCTAGCTGCTCGTAAGGCCAGGGAGTCACTGATATGTGAATGGTTCTCCTAACATCAGAAAGTGTGAAGAGTCCAGTCCTCACACCACCTGGATAGAGCAGCGTCCACACCAGCACCCCCACCCATCCCTGCACAAAACAGTCCTGCAACTACAAATACACCCACTGTAGAGTGACCCAATGAGTGGCATCAAGTGTTGCCGTTCATTGTGAGCCTCATGAAAGGGCCCTATTACAAAAGCCAGTCAAGAATGGCCAAGATGTGACAGTAGTGATGACAATCATAATATTTAATGTGAGTTTAACAAAAAGTAAATATAAATAAAAAAACATGACCAACCATCAAACACCCTCGTTTATCCCCTTCGCCTTTCGCTTCCGACTACTTCTACGTGGTGCGTCTCCTGTGGCTGCAGCAGAGGTAGTGGCAGGTTGCTCTTCTTCATGCCCTGACCGATTAGATGCTTTGGGCCTGCGCCCTCTGGGTTTCGGTGCTCATGAGGGCCCCTCCAAAGACTGCAGACTCGGCCACCCGGAGAGGAGGCAGCATTGCGGGTTCTGGTTGAGAGAGGAGCAATGGGTGAGACGTGGGAGTACTTTGAGTGGCATCCCCACTTCCATGTCCCCTTTCGCCATCATCCCTCCCCTGGGCCAGGCCCACATCACTCCTACCTCTCTGCTGGAGAACAGTTTGGAGGACATGTGTGAAGTCTTGTAAGGCCAATGCTAGTGTATCTGCCTGCCTGTTTAATGCGGCAGAAAGTTGTTCACTGTGAGTCTGAACGGCTGTAGTCAGGTCCTGAATGGACTCATTTGTGAGCCGTGCTTGAAGCTCAATGGAGTCTAGCCTTCTCTCCATCGCAGACATTCCCGCACTTACCCGTGACAGTATCTCAGAGAGTTGCTCACGTCCCTGTGACACTATCTCAGAGATTCCCTCCTGTACCTGTGCCACCATTCCACTCATGCAGGAGTTGGACTCCACTGTTCTCTGCACTATTGTGGAGAGTGCACGTGGCACCTGTTCCAGCACCTCGCAAATGTGCTGCTGTCCCTCGATCATTCTCCTTTTAAAGGATGGCCCCCAGGGTTCAGCATCTGCGTCCAGATGAGCAGAGCCTGGAGAAGAGTGCTCCCACCGACGGGGACTCTCCACAGCTGCCCCTGCCACTAGTGTCTGCTCGTGCTCACATGTGTGTGGTAACTCACCAGGTGCCAACCCAACTAACTGAGGACTAGGACCCACCGAGGTGTGAGTATCTGCGTTGGTGGATGGCTCGCTAAGATGTGACAGTGCATCCTCAGAGGCTGACAGGTCCTCTGAGGAATCGCCCTCTGCTGTCACAGCGGTCGCTGAAGGCCCTGTAACAGAGCAGAAGGCAATATTAAGCATCATCACAGATGTATCATGTTGCGATGAGTGTACTGAGGTGCTGAAGATGGCGGGGCATGTTAACATCAATTCGTATTGTGTGTGCTGAATGTTAAAGTTCTGTCACCAGAAGCTTGCCTGGTGCCAGTCTCGGCGTCCCCGATGGACAGGCACTTGAGGGTTCGGCTCAGCTCCAGCTCCAGTGAGGACGACGGTTTGTTGTGGCCCCCCTCCGGTCCTCGCCCTCTCCCATGTATTCTGAGCTCTCTTCTCCTATAAGGGGAGAAAATACAGACGCGTGAGTGAATGATGGTGATATGGCCAACCAATTAATGCATTGGTTTGGGTGCGGCTGACCGTGAAAGAGATGCATCAGAGGGTGAGTATGAGACAGAGCCATGACATTGTATGAGGATTGAGGTGAGTGGTAGTGGTGGGGTGACTAATGGGGAGGTGAGGAAGTGCTGAGAAAGTGCAGGTAAGTTGAGGATGAGCCTTAAGTGGGTGTGAGGAGTGATGTGATAGAGTAGTGTTGGCAGTGCAGAATGAGTTGGGGGGTGGGGGCAGTGATGTGGAAGACGAAATGTAGGAGAATCAGTAAGTGTACTCACTTTGGCTGATCTAGTTAGGTCGCTGAAGCGCTTCCTGCACTGGATCCATGTGCGCGAGATGTTGTTGCTGCTGGTGACCTCCTCTGCCACCTCAAGCCAGGCCTCCTTGGTGGCAGAGGCAGGCCATTTCCTCACGCCCGCCGGGTAAAACAAATCCCTCCTCCTCCTCACCCCATCCAGTAGCACCTGTGCTGCTCCATTGTGGTGTGTGGGTGTTTGCACCAGGAAAAGCGATTGGAGGACTGCCCCTTTAAATAGAGCTCCTCCACCTGATGTGAGTGCGCAGTCCGCCCGCTGCGCAGCTTTCGGACGGCAAACCCGGAAGCCACGTTGAGTGGCACCAATTGAATCACGATTGCATGCGAAACAGACATTTTTTATTGGTCGGGTTACCCACGCACCCATTCACCCCCACCCCACCCCCCCCCCCTCGCCCCCCCCCCGCTGCCATCCTGCCCACTCTAATATCGGGGCCTTTGTGTCTGTTTTCACGGAAGAAGACACAAAAAACCTCCCAGAAATATTAGAGAACCAAGGGTCTAGCAAGAATGAGGAACTGAAGGAAATTAGTATTAGTAAAAAAATAGTACTAGAGAAGTTAATGGGACTAAATGTCGATAAATCCCAAGGACCTGATGCTCAACATCCCAGGGTTTTGAAAGAAGTGGCTATAGAGATAGTGGATACATTGGTTGTCATCTTCCAAAATTCTATAGATTCTGGAACAGTTCCTGCAGATTGGAGGGTAGCAAATGTAACCCCACTATTTAAAAAAGGAGGGAGAGAGAACAGGGAACTACAGACCTGTTAGCCTGACGATGGTAGTAGAGAAAATGCTAGAATCTATTATAGAGGATGTGATAACAAGACACTTAGAAAATAATAATAGGATTTGGCAGAGTCAACTTGGATTTATGAAAGGGATATCATGTTTGACAAACCTATTAGAGTCCTTTGAGGATGTAACAAGTAGAATAGGTAAGGAGGAACCAGTGGATGTGGTGTATTTGGATTTTCAGAAGGCTTTCGATAAGGCCTCACACACGAGGTTGGTGAACAAAGTTAGAGCACATGGAATTGGGGATAAAATACTGGCATGGATTGAGAATTGGTTAACAGACAGAAAACAGAGAGTAGGAATAAATGGGTCTTTTTCAGGTTGGCAGACTGTGATTAGTGGGGTACTGCAGGGATCAGTGCTTGGGCCCCAGCTATTCACAATCTATATCAATGATTTGGATGATGGGACCAAATGTAATATTTCCAAGTTTGCTGATGACACAAAACTAGGTGGGAATGTGAGTTGTGAGGTTTATGCAAAGAGGCTTCAAGGGGATATAGACAGGCTAAGTGAGTGGGCAAGAACATGGCAGATGGAATATAATGTGGAAAAATGTGAAGTTATCCATTTTGGTAGGAAAAACAGAAATGCAGAGTATTTTTTAAATGGTAAGAGATTGGGAAATGTTGATGTTCAAAGGGACCTGGGTGTCCTTGTACATGAGTTACTGAAAGCTAACATGCAGGTGCAGCAAGCAATTAGGAAGGCAAATGATATGTTGGCCTTTATTACAAGAGGATTTGAGTACAGGAGTAAAGGTGTCTTACTGCAATTATATAGGGCCTTGGTGAGACCGCACCTGGAGTATTGTGTACAATTTTGGTCTCCTTACCTAAGAAAGGATATACTTGCCTTAGAGGGAATACAATGAAGGTTCACCAGACTGATTCCTGGGATGGCGGGATTGTCATATGAGGAGAGATTGAGTAGACTAGGCCTGTATTCTCTAGAGTTTGGAAGAATGAGAGGTGATCTCATTGAAACATACAAAATTCTTACAGGGCTCGACAGGGTAGATGCAGGGAGGATGTTTCCCCTGGCTGGGGAGTCTAGAACCAGGGGTCAGAGTTTCAGAATAAAGGGTAGGTCATTTAGGACTGAGATGAGGAGAAATTTCTTCACTGAGAGGGTGATGAATCTTTGGAATTTTCTACCCCAGAGGGCTGTGGAGGTTCAGTCACTGAGTGCATTCAAAACAGAGATCGATAGATTTCTAGATATTAAAGGCATCAAGGGATATGGGGATAATGTAGGAAAATGTCATTGAGGTAGAAGATCAGCCATGATCTTGTTGAATGGAGGAGCAGGCTTGAGGGGCCGGATGGCCTACTCCTGCTCCTATTCGTTATGTTCTTATGTTCTTATGTAATTAGTAATCCATAGTAAGGGATCCTCTGGGGAGGAGTGATCATGATATGAAAGAATTTCCCATTGAATTTGAGAGTGATGTAATTAAGACCGAAACCAAGGTCTTAAATTTAAACAAAGCCAATTACGTAGGTATGAGGGGCATGTTGGCTAAGATTGGAAAATTAGATTAAAAGATATGACAGTAGATAAGCAATGGTGAAAATTTAAAGAAATAATTCATAATTCTCAACAACTATACATTCCCTTGAGTGATCCAACCATGGCTAACTAGAGAAGTTAAGGATAGTATCAGATTAAAAGAAGAGGCTTACAATGTTGCCAAAAAGAGTAGTAAGCCTGAGGATTGGGAGAATTTTAGAAATCAGCAAAGGATGACCAAAAAATTGATAAAGAGAGAGAAAATTGAAAATGAGATTAAACTAGCAAGAGATATAAAACCAGATTGTAAGAACTTCCACATGTATGTAAAAAGGAAGAGATTAGCAAAAGTAAACAAGGGTCCCTTAGAGGCAGAGACAAGAGAAATTATAATGGGGAATAAGGAAATAACAGAGATGTTAAACAAATATTTTGTATCTGTCTTCACAGGAGAAGACACAAAAAACATACTGGAAATAATGGGGAACCAAGGGTCTAATGAGAGTGAGGAACTTTAAGTAATTCAATTTAGTAAGGAAAAAGTACTGGAGAAATTAATGGGACTAAAAGTTGACAAATCCCCTGGACCTGACCGCCTACATCCTAGGGTTTTAAAAGATGTGGCTGCAGAGATAGTGGATGCATTGGTTTTGATTTTGAACTGTGATCTAAAATTCCCTAGATTCTAAAATGGTCCCCGTGGATTGGAAGGTAGCAAATGTAACCCCACTATTCAAGAAAAGAGGGAGAGAGAAAAGGGAACTGCTGGCCACAGGAGACTGGTCAAGAAGGTACGAGCCCATGGAATCCAGGGTGCCTTGGCACTTTGGATACAAAACTGGCTTAGTGGCAGAAGGCAGAGGGTGACGGTCGAAGGTTGTTTTTGTGACTGGAAGCCTGTGGCCAGTGGGGTACCACAGGGATCGGTGCTGGGTCCCTTGCTGTTTGTGGTCTACATTAATGACTTGGATATGAATGTAAAAGGTATGATCAGTAAGTTTGCTGATGATACAAAAATTGGTAGGGTGGTAAATAGCGAGGAGGATAGCCTCAGTCTGCAGGACGATATAGATGGGTTGGTCAGATGGGCGGAACAGTGGCAAATGAAATTTAACCCGGAAAAGTGCGAGGTGATGCACTTTGGAGGGACTAACAAGGCAAGGGAATACACAATGAATGGGAGGACCCTAGGCAGGACAGAGGGTCAGAGGGATCTTGGTGTGCAAGTTCACAGATCCCTGAAGGCGGCGGAACAGGTAGATAAGGTGGTAAAGAAGGCATATGGGATACTTGCCTTTATTAGCCGAGGCATAGAATATAAGAGCAAGGAGGTTATGATGGAGCTGTATAAAACACTGGTTAGGCCACAGCTGGAGTACTGTGTGCAGTTCTGGTCGCCACACTACAGGAAGGATGTGATCGCTTTGGAGAGGGTGCAGAGGAGATTCACCAGGATGTTACCAGGGCTGGAGCGCTTCAGCTATGAAGAGAGACTGGGAAGATTGGGTTTGTTTTCCTTGGAGCAGAGGAGGCTGAGGGGGGACATGATTGAGGTGTACAAAATTATGAGGGGCACAGATAGGATGGATACTAAGGAGCTTTTTCCCTTCGTTGAGGGTTCTATAACAAGGGGACATAGATTCAAGGTAAAAGGCGGGAGGTTTAGAGGGGATTTGAGAAAGAACTTTTTCACCCAGAGGGTGGTTGGAGTCTGGAACTCACTGCCTGAAAGGGTTGTGGAGGCAGGAACCCTCACAACATTCAAGAAGCATTTGGATGAGCACTTGAAATGCCATAGCATACAAGGCTACGGACCAAATGCTGGAATATGGGATTAGAGTAGACAGGGCTTGATGGCCGGCGCGGACACGATGGGCCGAAGGGCCTCTATCCATGCTGTATAACTCTATGACTCTATGACTCTAGTTAGCCTGACATCAGTAGGGAAAATGCGAGAATCTATAATTAAGGATGTAATAACAAGGCACTTAGAAAATCATAAATATGATTAGGCAGAATCAACACGGTTTTATGAAAGGGAAATCATGTTTGACAATTCCATTAGAGTTTTTTGACGGTGTAACTAGCAGGGTAGATAAGGGGGAAGCGGTGGATGTCATATATTTCGATTTTAAAAGGCATTTGATAAGGCGCCACAAAGAGGTTGTTACACAAGATTAGGGCTCATGGGATTGGAGGTAATTTATTAGCATGGATTGAGGATTGGTTAACGGACAGAAAACAGAGAGTAGGAATAAACAGGTCATTTTTGGTTTGGCAGGTTGTAACTAGTGGGGTGCTGCAAAGATCAGTGCTTGGGCCTCAGCTGTTTACAATATATATCAATGATTTAGATGAGGGGACCGAGTGTATTGTATCCAAGTTTGCTGATACAAAGCTCGGTGGAAAGTAAGCTGTGAGAAGAACGCAAAGAGACTGCAAAGGAATATAGACAGGTTAAGTGAGTGGGCGAAAAGGTGGCAGATGGAGTATAATCTGGGGAAATGTGAAATTATCCACTTTGGTAGGAAGAGTAGAAAAGCTGAATATTTTTTAAAAGCTGAGAAACAAGGAAATGCTGATAGTCAGAGGGATTTGGGTGTCCTTGTACACAAATCACAGAAAGTTAACATGCAAGTACAGCAATCAAGTAAATAGGAATGCAAATGGTATGTTAGCCTTTATTGTAAGGTGGTTGGAGTATAAGATTAAAGAGGTCTTGCTGCAATTATATAGGGCTCTGCTGAGACCACACCTGGAGTACAGTGTACAGTTTTACCTAAGGAAGGATATATTTGCCTTTGTGGGGTGCAATGAAGGTTCACTAGATTGATTCCTGGGATGAGAGGGTTGTCCTATGTGGAGAGATTGAGTAGAATGGGCCTGTATTCTCTGGAGTTTAGAAGAATGACAGGTGATCTCATTGAAATGTAAAAATTTCTTAGAGGGGGCTTGACAGGGTAGATGCTGAAAAGTTGTTTCCCCTGGCTGGAGAGTCTAGAACTAGGGGTCATAGTCTCAAGATAAGGGGTCGGCCATTTAGGGCCGAGATGAGGAAAAATTTCTTCACTCAGATGGTTGTGAATCTTTGGAATTCTCTACCCCAGAGGGCTGTGGATGCTCAGTATATTCAAGACTGAGATCGATAGATTTTTGGATACTAAGGGAGTTAAGAGATATAGGGATAGGGCAGGAAAGTGGAGTTGAGGTAAAAGATCAGCTGTGATCTTATTGAATGGCATAGCAGGCTCGAGGGGCCATATGGCCTACGCCTGTTCCTATCTATTCCAAATTGGAATAACTACATATTCCCTTTATCTATTATGGGGAAGAGTATTCCACAATATGTGATTCAGAGGGGTAGATCTTGACTTTGTGTGGCAGTACAAAATGGATGATAGCGAATCGGCAGCCCGTTTTACATCTCTCCCGATTTTGATTTCTATTGAAGTCAATAAAACGTGTTGCCGACTCGCTATCACCCGTTTTACTATCGCACAAAGTGAAGATCTACCCCAGACAACTATTTGGAGTTGAAGTGTTGAATAGGGGGAAAATATGGGTTAAAATGTGATGGGAAAGCCCCCCAGAGTGATTCTTGCCTTAACTAGTGCACCTGCAATAGTAGGCTTGTTATATGCAGATATGGTATAAATTGGCAGGTATAAGCAAGTATTAAGAAACTACGGTACTTGTGTAATCCAAACCTGTAACAATACATATGTTTGAAGCTGTAAGTCTCTGCTAGGAAGCTTGTTTTATTGCGACCTGTGGATCAAACTCCAATCAAAATTTTTCTGAGAGTTTACAGTACCCAGTGGAGGCATATGCTGTAGGATTGGAACTTTCACTATACTGACTGATGAGAAGGAAAATTGAGAAATTATTTGAAAGGCAGTTGCTTTCCTTATCACCAATAAGAAGGCATATACAGGATTAGGAAGACTGTCAAGAGTAAATTTTCCCTCCTAAAAACTAGATTGCAATGAGCTGAGCAATCACCAACATTATGTCCCGTCTACCTCTCAGGTTTTCCTGAGGTGGGCCTCAATTAGCCATGCATGATGAGCTCCTGGCCCGGATTGGACCGCTACTGAAAGCTCACCAAAGGCAGGAAATTGTGGATATCCATCAGCAGTTAAAGGGCTGCAGGCAATATTTAAATTCACATTACCACTTAGAAGTAAGTGACTGTATATGGGAACAAAAATTGTTTCAGCCTTTCCAAAGTTTTGATTGTTTTACATTTTCTGCTGGCCCATGCCACGCCCTCACACAACATAACAGATTTTACACTGATTGTCAGGCGCACTCATACTGCAGCAGGCAAACGTTTAAGCTGAAACTTATAATTGAAAGCCATGGCATGTAAAGTTATTGCAACACAACCTGGCTGTATGAGTCATGCTAGACACAAAGAATGGGCTAGAGGTTGGATTCATGTCTATGACTATTTATGTGCTTCTCCAACTTTGAACATCTGAAGACCATTTCTCCGCTGGTAGGACAAGATGGTTTAGAAGGGGCCATTTCCTTACTCTGCACTGCTGACAGGGAGCTGAATCGTAACCCTGCTGCAACTTGCCGGTTGTGGAAGGGCAGGAAACTGGCCGGCTCCTACGCTGAGCCGGCCGGTAGGTCAGATCTCAGGTGAAGGGAGGCGATTCTAGGGGAGGCCTCGAATGGGCCAGCAGCAGGTTGGAGTTTTTAAAAATTATTTTGTAAGTAGCACTCCTGCTTCTCCTATGCCCACAAAAAAATAAAAGCTCAAAATTTCCTGGACCGTTTTTTAAGTGGCCTCCAGCAGCCCCTTTAAAGAATGTTGGTTAGGCCGCTCATCGCCGGGTACAGCGAGGCAGAGTGCACAGCACATGCTCCGCCATTTGTACCTGAACTGTGAAATCAGGTTCCCACAACTGATGTTGGATCCCGACTTGTATATTTAAGCAGCCTTATGCCTGTCTCATGGCATCAGGTCAAACATGGGCAAGGAAACCTCCTGCTGATTACCACCTACCGCCCTCCCTCAGCTGATGAATCAGTCCTCCTCCATGTTGAGCACCACTTGGAGGAAGCACTGAGGGTAGCAAGGGCACAGAATGTACTCTGGGTGGGGGACTTCAAAGTCCATCACCAAGAGCGGCTTGGTAGCACCACTACTGACCGAGCTGGCCAAGTCCTGAAGGACATAACTGCCAGACTAGGCCTGCAGCAGGTGGTGAGCGAACCAACAAGAGGAAAAAACCTACTTGACCTCGTCCTCATCAATCTACCTGTCGCAGATGCATCTGTCCATGACAGTATTGGTAGGAATTACCACCGCACAGTCCTTGTGGTGACGAAGTCCCGTCTTCACATTGATGGCACCATCCAACATGTTGTGTGGCACTACCACCGTGCTAAATGGGATAGATTCAGTACAGATATAGCAGCTCAAAACTGGGCATCCATGAGGCGCTGTGGGCCATCAGCAGCCGCAGAATTGTATTCCAGCACAATCTATAACCTCATGGCCCGGCATATTCCTCACTCGACCATTACTAACAAGCCAGGGAATCAACCCTGGTTAAATGAGGAGTGTAGAAGAACATGCCAGGAGCAGCACCAGGCATACCTAAAAATGAGGTGCCAACCTGGTGAAGCTACAACTCAGGACTACATGCACGCTAAACAATGGAAGCATCATGCTATGGACAGAGCTAAACGATTCCACAACCAACGGATCAGATCAAAGCTTTGCAGTCCTGCCACATCCAGTCATGAATGGTGGTGGACAATTAAACAACTAACGGGAGGAGGAGGCTCTGTGAACATCCCCATCCTCAATGATGGCGGAGTCCAGCACGTGAGTGCAAAAGACAAGCGTTTGCAACCATCTTCAGCCAGATGTGCCGAGTGGATGATCCATCTCGGCCTCCTCCCGATATTCCCACCATCTCAGAAGCCAGTCTTCAGCCAATTCGATTCACTCCACCTGATATCAAGAAATGGCTGAGTGTACTGGATACAACAAAAGCTATGGGCCTCGACAACATCCCGGCTGTAGTGGTGAAGACTTGTGCTCCAGAACTAGTCGCGCCTCTAGCCAAACTGTTCCAGTACAGCTACAACACTGGCATCTACCCGACATTGTGGAAAATTGCCCAGGTATGTCCTGTCCACAAAAATCAGGACAAATCCAATCCGGCCAATTACCGCCCCATCAGTCTACTCTCAATCATCAGCAAAGTGATGGAAGGTGTCGTCTACAGTGCTATCAAGCGGCACTTACTTACCAATATCCTGCTCACCGATGCTCAGTTTGGGTTCCACCAGGACTGCTCGGCTCCCGACCTCATTACAGCCTTGGTCCAAACATGGACAAAAGAACTGAATTCCAGAGGTGAGGTGAGAGTAACTGCCCTTGACATCAAGGCAGCATTTGACTGAGTGTGGCACCAAGGAGCCCTAGTAAAATTGAAGTCAATGGGAATCAGGGGGAAAACTCTCCAGTGGCTGGAGTCATACCTAGCACAAAGGAAGATGGTAGTGGTTGTTGGAGGCCAATCATCTCAGCCCCAGGACATTGCTGCAGGAGTTCCTCAGGGCAGTGTCCTAGGCCCAACCATCTTCAGCTGCTTCATCAATGACCTTCCCTCCATCATAAGGTCAGAAATGGAGATGTTCGCTGATGATTGCACAGTGTTCAGTTCCATTCGCAACCCCTCAGATAATGAAGCAGTCCGAGCCCGCATGCAGCAAGACCTGGACAACATCCAGGTTTGGGCTGATAAGTGGCAAGTAACATTCGCACCAGACAAGTGCCAGGCAATGACCATCTCCAACAAGACAGATTCTAACCATCTTCCCTTGACATTCAACGGTATTCCCATCGCCGAAGCCCCCACCATCAACAACATTGACCAGAAACTTAACTGGACCAGCCATATAAATACTGTGGCTACAAGAGCAGGTCAGAGGCTGGGTATTTTGCGGCGAGTGACTCACCTCCTGACTCCCCAAAGCCTTTCCACCATCTACAAGGCACATGTCAGGAGTGTGATGGAATACTCTCCACTTGCCTGGATGAGTGCAGCTCCAACAACACTCAAGAAGTTCGACACCATCCAGGACAAAGCAGCCCGCTTGATTGACACCCCATCCACCACCCTAAACATTCACCCCTTTCAACACCGGCGCACTGTGTACCATCCACAGGATGCACTGTAGCAACTCGCCAAGGCTTCTTCGACAGCACTTCCCAAACCCATGACCTCTACCATCTAGAAGGACGAGGGCAGCAGGCACATGGGAACAACACTACCTGCACGTTCCCCTCCAAGTCACACACCATCCCGACTTGGAAATATATCGTTGTTCCTTCATCGTCGCTGTGTCAAAATCCTGGAACTCCCTTCCTAACAGCACTGTGGGAGAACCTTCACCACACGGACTGCAGCGGTTCAAGAAGGCGGCTCACCACCACCTTCTCAAGGGCAATTAGGGTTGGGCAATAAATGCTGGCTTTGCCAGCGATGCCCACATCCCATGAACGAATAAAAAAAAAGCGGGTGTGCTGCTCACCCATTTACATGGCTGCCTGAGCATTGCATGAGGCTGGCCTCGGGCATCAAATGGGCGGCTGAGGTGCCATGCCCGATTGTCAACTGCTGGCCGCCACTTTTCAGGAACAAAACAGACAGTCATGAGTTGAATTTCTTCCATCCCTGAACTAGAGGAGAGCTTAGAAATACAAATCCTAGATTCCCTTGCAAGAAGTCTTCCTTACATCCCTGCATATTTGAGCATGGAGGGTGTAGGGGAAGTTGAAGCCAAAGGCCTCCTCTAAACTCACTGATAACACTGTCGAACTCTTATGTTTGGTTTCTTTTCTCACTCTCTCCCACACAGAAATACACACAACCATCACATTCATTTAGTATTTTGAAATGCGAGCTCTGGTTGAAGATGTATCTTGGAGTCTGCCTCCTAACACTAATTCCCTTTTTAAGAACAAGATAACACCTTGTATTCCTCTCATTAATGTTTGCAAGCACCAGCACAGCAACATGCATGGCAGTTACTGAGACTGAGGAGATAACACTGGCTGACCCACAGTGCACAGGTAATGGGGTGGCCCGCCAGGTGATGTACTACCTCACCTGGAATCCTGCACAGACTTCCCGCAGGAAAGATACAGGTATTTAAATTTAGATCAGCCACCCGATTTTCTTTTCCTGTCTTACCATGGCAATGCGAGGAAGGATGTCCTGGCAGAAAGTGCACGGCCCCGCTGTTAAGTTAAACTCTGTCAGCCCACCTGATTTCCTTTTCCTGACTAAAAGGCAATGTGAGGGAGAATGTACTGCGGGAATGTTCCCAGGATGGACTTATTGGCCATTGTACTTTAGACATCACTGAGCAGCAACATTTTGCAAAACAGTCTGGTGATACTCCAGTTAGTTTCTTTTCTACACAGTTTTGGTTGCTTTTTTTTAAGTCCAATGCTGGTGTAAAGGTTTAAAAGAAAACAACCGCTGAACAATGCAGTTAGAAAAAGATAATATGCAACTTATATTGTTGGTGGTGAGATTATATAGGAAGGGCCCATTGTTATCACCTGTCAAAAAGGTCACCAGCCGCTGCTGAGACATAAACTAATTGGTAAGAACCAACATGGGCTGCGAGGCAGGCAGAAGTACTATTAAAGGACACCTAATTGGGATAATGCAGTTGGTCCAACTTTGCTGCTAAAAATGTGTTTTTTGGGGGGCTTTTTCTATCTCCATCTTGCTAATAGCTTCTGCATTGCAGCTGGTGGTGTGGAGATTGTTCTGGATCTTCAGCCTTAAAGCGCAGGACACAATAGTTTTTCCATTAGGGATTCCCCTGTACCTGTGTTATGAAGAAGAAGAAGAAGAAAGTGAAGCAGGGCAGTAGAATGACCAGGCAGCAGAGACCCCGCTGCAGAAAGAGGTCGCTCAGAAGAGCCTGTTGCCATCTACCAGGTATCAGCTGATGCAGCTCATAAGGGACACCTCCACCTAAATAAGGCCCATGCCAACTGAAACATCAGTCCTGCCATCATGTTCTCCCTTTAGGAACTTCATTAATTCCTTCAATTGCTGACATGTATCTCTCCTCCAAAACTACCAAGGCTCCCATTTGGAAACCATTCTGCTTCTCTTTCTCACAGGCATTCTCCCATCTTACCCTATATTGTTCTCAATTTTAATAAAAACAAACTTGTTTCCCTTCCTATTGCTTCTACCATCATGGCCCAAGCTGCCTATAATTGTGTGCTCTTCAATCCTGACCTTCTACTTCTTAGTGTTCACCCACTGGCAGTAGGTTTTGAGGTGGTTTGCTGATGCTTTCCAACAGGAGCCTTGGGGGACAGAGATGGCACTTCCTTTTATTAGCTTGTGGCCCATGTTCTTCTATAAGAAGAATATAAAGAGTGAAAGTACTCTGTTTGCCATTATATGGATTGCAACCCAGGTGTCAGGAAGCTTTCCTTAATGAAGGTGATAACAGATGCAGGAAATAAGCAAATATGAGTCTTCCATGGCTTCCTTACAGATTCAGCTGTGAGTGAATGGAACATTTGCAGGGAAATGAGGGGATGTCAAGGGTATTGTGGTACATCCAGCACACTGATGATAGTGACACAGGCCTTAAGCCCTGTGGAGTATCTCTTGTGAATATGCTGCTGTAAAGGCTTTGGGCTCAAATTTCCAAGAGGCTCTCTTCTCTTGCCTGACAAAATTTAGGCTGACACTCCAGTGCAGTACTGAGGGAGTGCTGCACTGTCGGAGGTGCCGTCTTTCAGATGAGACGTTAAACCGAGGCCCCGTCTGCCCTCTCACGTGGACTTAAAAGATCCCATGGCACTATTTTGAAAAAGAGCAGGGGAGTTCTCCACGGTGTCCTGGCCAATATTTATCCCTCAACCAAAATCACTAAAACAGATTATCTGGTCATTATCACATTGCTGTTTCTGGGTCCTTGCTGTGTGAAAATTGGCTGCCACATTTCCTACATTACAACAGTAACTACATTTTTAAAAAAGTACTAGATTACAACAGTGACTACCCTTCAAAAGTACTTAATTGGCTGTAAGGCATTTTGGGACGTCCCGTGGTCGTGAAAGGTGCTATAAAAATGCAAGTTTGTTTGTTCGTTGTCGTACTTAACTGGTTGTAAGGTGCTTTGGGACGTCCTATGATCATGAAAGACGCTATATAGCTGCAAGTATTTCTTTCTTCAATATGTTGGGGGATAGGATAGGGAGAATCTTGATATACAGCTTCGTAGACCTCATTGCTGCCCTTAGGTCTACTCCCACACAGGTCAGTGGGCATGCTAAGGAACTTGTTGCCCAGTGGCAGAGGTATAGTTTTGAAGTAGGCACTGATGAGGCTACTGTCTTTCAGGGTGATGTCACATCTGGCCCATCCAGTAACTCCTGTACAAGTGGCAGTAGATGTGCCAGAAAGCAGGCAAGATGAGCCAACCCCAGCAGAATGGGAAGACCAAGGCAGAATCAGCTGCAGGATCGTCTCAGGAACATAGTTGCCAACTGTATGTGTTTTGTGCAGATGGCCAGCATTCCTAGCCCCGGTTTATATGGTCCATATGGTGGTAGGAAAGTCAGCTGAGGTCATTGAACTTACCATATAATGCACTTCAATTCATCTTTTCTGTGCATGTACTACATTTCAGTGCATGCACAGAAAAGATAAGTTATGGTGCATTGTAGATTGAGTTCAGAAACAGCTGAGTTTCCTGCTGACGTGAACTATATCACTCAGGGGTTGAAACACTGGCAGGCATGAATAACTGAGTGTGATTAATAAAGTGTGGTATATGAACCAGCGAGATCCTGAGAGCAGAGGTGTGCTGTGTTGGAGGGAGCTGGGCCGCAGCCACCATTGGTTAAACTCCAGTGAGGGCCTGGCCCTTCCACAAACTGCACCCTTCACAGAAACAGCCTGATAAAATAACAATATATATGTATATATAACAACAGATAAGTGAACAAAATAGCAATGTCCAGTCAGTAACTGTAGGAAACTTTCAAAAAAGTATTATTTAATATTTATTATTTTAGACATCCTAGAAAGTGAATAAAATGCTCAAATCCTATCAAGGATTATAGTAAACTATATTTGAATTTTTTTACTGAGCCTGGAAAATGAATATAAAATCAAGTCAGGAATTGTATGCAACTCCTTTTTATCTGTAGTGTCATAAGAACATAAGAAATAGGAGCAGGAGTAGGCCATAAGGCCCCTTGAGCCTGCTCCACCATTCAATAAGATCATGGATGATCTTTGAACTCAACTCTACTTTCCTGCCCGATCCCCATATCCCTTGATGCCCTTAGAGTCCAAAAATCATTCGATCTCAGTCTTGAATATACTCAATGACTGAGCATCCACAGCCCTCTGGGGTAGAGAATTCCAAAGATTCACCATCCTCTGAGTAAAGAAATTCCTCCTCATCTCAGGTCTGGTGAGTTCATTAAAAATAACGTTGCCAGAAATTTCCTCTGGGGTTCTTTCCATCGGCCGCTGTGACGTTGGTGGAAAGCGCAGATAGAAGCATAAATGGGGTTTCTGTCAATCTTCCAGTGGCCACTCAGGGGAAACCCAAAGGCAATTTCCACAGTTAGTATTTTTATTTCATTGTTATTGTATCTTTCACTGTCTCTTGCTCCCCCACTTTGTTTGCTGGGACACTTGTATTTACCTTTGGGTAAAGTTATGGGCCAGGAAATTCCTCAGAGCTGCTCCCGTTCCGCTGAAATTACTTCACTGGAAACAGGGCTACCTCTGCACTTCCAACAAAGTAACGCCGGTGAAGTGGGAGCAGCTCAGAGGAATTTCCCAAAGGACACAGATTCAGGATAATTGACAAAAAAATCCAGGAGGGAAATGAAGAGAAATTTTTTTATGCAGCAGAAGCAGATTCAATAGTAACTTTCCAAAAGGGAATTGGATATACATTTGAAAAGGAGAAATTTGCAAGGCTATGGGGAAAGAGCAGGGAAGTGGGACTAATTGGATAGCTCTTTCAAAGAGCCAGCACAGACACGATGGCCTCCTTCTTTCTTAATTATTCTATGTGATTGCCATCATTTGCACCCCAGTAATGCAGGGTGCCAGAGATGCCTGCATGCCTCTGCATCCTGCATTGTTAAGGGTCTCGGGAGGTGGTTTTAAATGTTAGATAACTGGTATCTGTAGCACAACTGATCACAGAACTAATCTCAGAATTTCTGGACGGATGTAGGCAGCAAATCACGCAGACTTCTCCCAAATGGTGCTTTCTTCTGTGATCGCCAGTAAGTTGTCAAATTGAATTGCAATAAATCTGTAAATTATGGGCTGACACCAGGAAAATGACCATGAAAGCTGCTGGGTTGTAAAAACCCAACTGGTTCACCAAAATCCTTCAGGGAAGGGAAGCTTCCACCCCTATCTGGTCTCCAGTCCCGCACCATGTGGTCATCTCTTAATGCCCTCTGAAGCGGCCTAGCAAGTGCAACTAGAGATGAACAATAAATATGCCCTTGCCAGCATTGCACTGGCCACATTATATAAAACAAATTTTGGGGTAGGATCACCGCTCTTGGAAAATATTTATATTAGAACAGATTAATTTTATAACACTTTTCTTTTACATCACAGTTGATAGATTTTTAATTTGAAGAATCATTTTCAATCATTTCATATAAGGTTGGTCCTTAATATATTTTGAATCATTTTCTCAGGATTACAAGGACGTTTGTCAATAGGTTGTAAACATAACACTCATTGGACATAATTAGTATGAAATCAAAGAGTTTATTGCAGATTTCCTTGGACCATAAAACATCCCTATAGAAGACAGATGCCTGGACAGCAAAGGAGAGGCAGGAAGAGAGTAAGAATTACTAATATTCAGTCATATGGATGGTCGATAGATGATCTTGGGCCTCCTTAAAGTTTAAAACACTGATTTGCCATTAAAGGATTGAAAAAATAAAATTAAATATGTTACACATTGTACAGTGCTTCTCCCCAATGATTATGACTGATACTTTTAAAGCTTGAGAATTAGTAAACATCAACTAAGTTAATTTTATTTATTTAAAAATCTCTTAGCAGCAAATATGGTTCCAGTCCCAAATTATTTTTCCTTTAAAGTTAAAAACTTATTTTCCTCAGTAGCAGAACGTAGAAGGATTTTTTTAATTAAAAATCTCTGTATTGCAAATCAGGGATTTGAACCTTAGGTTCTAGTTCTAGTTCTGTATCCCATTATCTATCTATATATTATTAAAAATATTGCACCTCTTGTCCACAAACCTTGCTTCCTACTATACTTTTTACATCAACATTTATAATAGAAAAACTCTATAAAAACATGTCAACATTTCACCATCACAGTTGATGAACCATTTGAATCACACAAAATGTTCAGTGCAGAAGTGCAAATTGGGGCAGTACCTGTTTCTACCAGTTTTCATCCAATTTTCTGTTTGGCAAATTTCCGGTTTGAATGGTGGGGTGGCTTCCTCTGTCCGCTCATTCAGCAGCACAGATATTTAAATTGCACGGTAACGATGAGATTCCCGTTATACGTCCTAATTCCTATGATTTCCACCCCATTGCACTTACTTGGGGGTAATTTTGACTTTCGGTGATAGTGTTAAATAGGCGATATCGATTCATCCTTTTTTATGCATCTCTCCCGATTTTCATTTCCATTGACTTCATCTCCATCTACCTTGCTTCCCCCCCACCCCCCATGGCTCCATTCTCTGCACTTGCTCCTGGCCCCGCTGCAAAATTAAAAAACTTAATTACTGGGTTGCTTAGGCCCCAATTCACCCTCCACTCAGCTCTCGACTCTGCCCTCCCTGCTGCTGTACCTTAGATCCTGCTTCCTCCCTTGCGCTTTCTTCAACTCTACCAGTCATTTAGCCTGTTTTCCCATCATATCCTTAGCCATCCTCATCTGCCCTGACCCAGCATCCCAGTGATTTCATTAATTTCTCACCTGCTGATCAGGTGTGGAGAGAGGCAGAGGGAGAGATTGTGGGTAAGAGAGATGGGAGATACTTGGCAGGGGAGAGAAACACAAGAGCAGAGATGGGTGTGAAAGATCAGGGGAGAAACATAAGAGATCATGGAGAAAGTTACTTGGAGAGGGAGCCTCCGAAAGCTTGTGATTTTCAAATAAAACTGTTGGACTATAACCTGGTGTTGTAAGATTCCTTACATTAAAGAAAGTTGAGGGAGAGAGACAACAAGCATTGTCAAAGATGGGGAAAAGGATAATGATAAGGAAGATCAGGGGCAGAGAGAGAGATTGTGGAACATAAGAACATAAGAACATAAGAAATAGGAGCAGGAGACGGCCATACGGCCCCTTGAGCCTGCTCCACCATTCAATCAGATCATGGCTGATCTTCAACCTCAACTCCACTTTCCTGCCCGATCCCCATATCCCTTGATTCCCCTAGAATCCAAAAATCTATCTATCGTAGCCTTGAATATACTCAACAACTCAGTATTCACGGGTCTCTGGGGTAGAGAATTCCAGAGATACACAACCCTCTGAGTGAAGAAATTCCTCCTCATCTCAGTCTTGAATGGATGAACCCTTATCCTGCGACTATGCCCCCTAGTTCTAGACTCTCCAGCCAGGGGAAACAACCTCTCAGCATCTACCCTGTCAAGCCCCCTAATAATCTTATATGTTTCAATGAGATCACCTCTCATTCTTCTAAGTTCCAAGGAGTTTAGACCTGATCATAGAAAGATTACAGCAGGGAAGGAGGCCATATCGCCCAGCGAGTCTGTGCCGGATCTATGCACGAGCAATCTAGCTAGTCCCACTCCCCCGCCCTATCCCCGTAGCCCTGCAACTTTTTTCCTTCAAGCGCTTATCCTGTTCCCTTTCGAAGACCATGATTGAATCTGCCTCCACACCCCCTCGGGCAGTGGATTCCGGATCCTGACCACTCGCTGTGCAAAAAAGTTTTCCCTCATGTCACCTTTGGTTCTTTTGCCAATCACCTTAAATCCGTGTCCTCTGGTACTTGACCCTTCCGCCAATGGGAACAGTTTCTCTCTATCTACTCTGTCTAAACCCTTCATGATTTTAATACCTCTATCAAATCTCCTCGCAACCGTCTCTGTTCCAAGGAGAACAACTCCAGCTTCTCCAGTCTATCCACGTAACTAAAGTCCCTCATCCCTGGAATCATTCTAGTAAATCTCTTCTGCACCCTCTCCAAGGCCTTCACATCTTTCCTAAAGTGCGGTTCCCAGAACTGGACACAATACTCCAGTTGCAGCCGAACCAGTGTTTTATAAAGGTGCATCATGACTTCCATACTTTTGTACTCTGTGCCTCTATTTATAAAGCCCATGATCCCGTATGCTTTTTTAACCGTTTCTCAACCTGCCCTGCCACCTTCAACAATTTGTGCACATATACCCCCAGATCTCTCTGTTCCTGTACCCCTTTTAGAGTTGTGCCCTCTAGTTTATATTGCCTCTCCTCATTCTTCCTACCGAAATATACCACTTTACATTTTTCTGCGTTAAATTTCATCTGCCACATGTCCGCCCATGCCACCAGTCTTTTTTGAACAAGGATGTAACATTTGCAATTCTCCAGTCCTCTGGCACCACCCCTGTACCTACGGATGTTTGGAAGATTATGGCCAGTACCTCCACAATTTCCACCCTTACTTCCCTCAGCAACCTAGGATGCATCCCATCTGGACAGGGTGACTTATTTACTTTAAGTACAGCTAACCTTTCAAGTAGCTCTTCTTTATCAATTTTTAGCCCATCCAGTATCTCAACTATATATTTCTTTACTGAGATTCTGGCAGCATCTTCTTCCTTGGTAAAGACAAATGCAAAATACTGATTTAGTACCTCGGCCATCCCCTCTGCCTCCATAAGTAGATCTCCTTTATGGTCCCTAATTGGCCACACCCCTCCTCTTACTACCCATTTACTGTTTACATGCCTGTGGAAGACTTTTGGATTCCCTTTTATTTTGTGGCGCCAGTCTATTCTCACACTCTCTCTTTGCCCCTCTTATTTCCTTTTTCACTTCCCCTCTGAACTTTCTATATTCTGCCTGGTTCTCACTTGTGTTATCAACCTGACATCTGTGATATGCCCCTTTTTTCCATTTCATCTTACTCACTATCTCTTTTGTCATCCAGGGAGCTCTGGCTTTAGTTGCCCTACCTTTCTGCCTCGTGGGAACATGCCTAGACTGCACCCGAGACGTCTCCTCTTTAAAGGCCGCCCACTGTTCAATTACAGTTTTGCCTGCCAATCTTTGATTCCTATTTACCCAGGCCAGATCTGTTCTCATCCCATTGAATTTGGCCCTCCTCCAATCGGGTACTTTTACTTTAGAGTGGTCTGTGTCCTTTTCCATAGCTATTCTAAACCTTATGATACTATGCTCGCTGCTCCCTAAATGCTCCCCCACTGATACTTGCTCCACTTGGCCTGCCTCATTCACTAGAACCAAGTCCAGTAATGCTTCCTTCCTCATTGGACCAGAAATGTACTGATCAAGAAAGTTATTCTAAACACATTTCAAAAATTCTTCCCCCTCTTTGCCCCTATTGTTATCCCAGTCTATATAAGGATAGTTGAAGTCCCCCATTATCACTACTCTATTGCTTTTGACCCTCTGTAATTTCCCTGCAAATTTGCTCCTCTACATCCTTCCCACTCTTTGGTGGCCTTTAAATTCCACCAGTAGTGTAACGGCACCTCTTTTATTTCATAACTCTAACCAAATAGATTCTGTCTTTGACCCTTCCAGGACATCCTCTCTCACCAGTACTGCAATATTCTCCTTAATCAATACTGCCACACCTCCCTCCTTTCTTTCTTTCCCTATCTTTCCTGAACATCTTGTATCCAGGAATATTTAGTACCCAATCCTGCCCTTTTTTAAGCCTGTCAATCAGGCTGGAAAACCCGTACTTCCAGGTTTCCCATCAGGAATTCCATCCCCCCGCCCCCTTCCCGGCTCCCCGATAAAATCATGCCCCTGGTGTCTGCTCTCCACGCGCAGACAAACCTGCCTGGGTTAAACCCAGAAGCAGGCGTGTTGGAGCTGGGATGCCTTCCCACTCTGAAAACCAAGTATATTTACTCCCATCTGCCTCCAACCCACTCATTCTTGGGGGTTAAAATTTACCCCCATGACTGGGCTATGTTCCCGGTTATTTGTAAATACTTTATAATTCCTAATGTGAAGCATGATGCAAAATTAGGGGATCTCGATGCTCAGATTTGTTCCTAAACAGTGACATTAGCCCCCTTCCCCAGTGATATCATCATTCTGGAGGTTTGGTGTGTTGGTAATGCAACTTCCAGATTGTCTGAGAGAAATACATTGGCTGCCATAGCCAGTAGTGGCCTAGACATACTTTTGGCTCACTGGTAACAGCACTGGGCAATTGTTTAAGGTTCTTCCCACAACCAGCAGATTTCCCTAACTTGGCACCTGTGGAGTTTGACACATGTGAAAACCCTTAATGTGAGGGTTAGACTATTATTGATTCAACCCTTCCAAAGACAGGAGCCCCTCACAAGTATTAAAAATGTATTCAGAATCTAGGTTAAGCAGTATGAATTTCTCTATTCTGATGTCACAGGCTGCCTCAGGACAAACCAATGTTGGAGCGAGATCCTCAAGCAGGCATTAGGCCCCTTTTTTGCCTATGCAAAGGGCCTAATTCCTGCTTCATAAGTGGGTAAAGGACGCCTCTTGTTTGACCTCACCCAACATGGCGGGCACACACTTCCTGCCCAATTTCCAGGCCAGAGTTATTTGTTATCACCTGTTTTACTACCAAGCCAATTTTCAGTCTAACTAGATAATTTGTCTTCAAAACTATGAGCATTGACCTCCTTTAAAACCCTCATATAGAGAAACTTTATCACTTGGTTATTTGAAAATCCAAGTAAATTATGTCCATTGAATTATCTCTTCAAAGAGGCATGACTTATTTCTAAAACTATGCTGACTACTCCTTGTGGCTATTCATTCTTAGTGCTCATTTACTATTGAAAGTTTCATATCACCCACACATGAGAAAATAGGGACCTTTATTACTTCATGCACTTTAGGAGAGTGATGGTATTTTTGAACTTTTTTCCCAACACATGCTAATACTCAGATTCTCCTATTTATTTCAAACTAAAGTAACATTTCTTATACTATTTAACATCTTTTAACAAAAAATTAGACAGTTGCCTGAAAATGAAGCATATTAAAAGTTGTGAGGAATGGGTAGGAGAGTGGGATTAAAGTAGTTGGCTCATGTAGGGAGAAACGCCGGCACAGATTTGATGGGCTGGATGGCCTGTTTCAGTGATGTAACATCCTATTGTCCTCGTTCTTTATTACCATCTCCTTAATTTCTATATGCCTGTCGAGCTCTATAATTTTGTGAAACCATACTTTTTACAGATAATAGGGTAATAATAGTGGGGGATTTCAACTTCCCCAATATTAACTGGGATACTCAGAGTGTAAAAGGCTTAGAGGGTACAAAATTCTTAACGTGCATCCAGGAGAGCTTTTTGAGCCAGCATGTAGAAAGTCCTACAAGAGAGGGGGCGGTACTGGACCTAATTCTAGGGAATGTGGCCGGCCAAGTGGAAGAAGTGCTAGTAGGTGAGCACTTTGGTGACAGTGACCATAATTTGGTGAGATTTAAGGTGGTCATGGAAAAGGACAGGGAGGGGCCGGAAATAAAGGTTCTAAATTGGGGGAAGGCCGATTTTAATAGGATAAGGCAGGATCTGGCCAAAATGGACTGGGATCAGCTGCTTGTAGGAAAATCCGCATCGGAGCAATGGGAGTCTTTCAGAAGGGAGATTGAGACCATACAATGGCAACATGTTCCCGTAAAGGTCAAGGGTGGTTCCAAGAACTCCAGGGAAACTTGGATGTCAAGGGATATATGAGAATGGATTCGGGAAAAAAGGAGGGCTTTTGGCAGATACAAAAGGCTAAAGACGGAGGAAGCCCTAGAGGAGTACAAAAAGTGCAGGGGGATACTTAAAAAAGAAATTAGGAGATCAAGGAGGGGCCATGAAATAACACTGGCGAGCAAAATAAAGGAAAATCCTAAGATGTTTTATAAGTATATTAAGGATAAGAGGATGACTAGGGAAAAAATAGGGCCCATTAGGGACAAAAATGGCAATCTGTGTGTGGAGCCGGCAGATGTAGGAGGGGTTCTAAATGAATTTTTTGCATCTGTTTTCACTATGGAGAAGGACGATGTAGACATAGAAATACGGCAGGGGGACTGTGATATACTCGAACATATTAACATCGAGCGGGAGGAGGTATTGGCGGTTTTAGCAGGCCTAAAAATGGATAAATCCCCAGGCCCGGACGAAATGTATCCCAGGCTACTGTGTGAGGCAAAGGAGGAGATTGCGGGGGCTCTGACACATATATTCAGAACCTCTCTGGCCACAGGGGATGTGCCAGAGGACTGGAGAACCGCTAATGTAATACCATTATTCAAGAAGGGGAGTAGGGAAAAACCGAGGAACTACAGGCCAGTGAGCCTAACATCAGTGGTAGGAAAATTATTGGAAAAAATTCTGAAGGACAAAATTAGTCTCCACTTGGAGAAGCAAGGATTAATCAGGGATAGTCAACATGGCTTTGTCAAGGGAAGATCATGTCTGACTAATTTGATTGAATTTTTTGAGGGGGTGACTAGGCGTGTGGATGAGGGTAACGCAGTGGATGTGGTATACATGGATTTCAGTAAGGCCTTCGATAAAGTCCCCCACAGGAGACTGGTCAAGAAGGTACGAGCCCATGGAATCCAGGGTGCCTTGGCACTTTGGATACAAAACTGGCTTAGTGGCAGAAGGCAGAGGGTGATGGTCGAAGGTTGTTTTTGTGACTGGAAGCCTGTGGCCAGTGGGGTACCACAGGGATCGGTGCTGGGTCCCTTGCTGTTTGTGGTCTACATTAATGACTTGGATATGAATGTAAAAGGTATGATCAGTAAGTTCGCTGATGATACAAAAATTGGTAGGGTGGTAAATAGCGAGGAGGATAGCCTCAGTCTGCAGGACGATATAGATGGGTTGGTCAGATGGGCGGAACAGTGGCAAATGGAATTTAACCCGGAAAAGTGCGAGGTGATGCACTTTGGAGGGACTAACAAGGCAAGGGAATACACAATGAATGGGAGGACCCTAGGCAAGACAGAGGGTCAGAGGGATCTTGGTGTGCAAGTTCACAGATCCCTGAAGGCGGCGGAACAGGTAGATAAGGTGGTAAAGAAGGCATATGGGATACTTGCCTTTATTAGCCGAGGCATAGAATATAAGAGCAAGGAGGTTATGATGGAGCTGTATAAAACACTGGTTAGGCCACAGCTGGAGTACTGTGTGCAGTTCTGGTCGCCACACTACAGGAAGGATGTGATCGCTTTGGAGAGGGTGCAGAGGAGATTCACCAGGATGTTACCAGGGCTGGAGCGCTTCAGCTATGAAGAGAGACTGGGAAGATTGGGTTTGTTTTCCTTGGAGCAGAGGAGGCTGAGGGGGGACATGATTGAGGTGTACAAAATTATGAGGGGCACAGATAGGATGGATACTAAGGAGCTTTTTCCCTTCGTTGAGGGTACTATAACAAGGGGACATAGATTCAAGGTAAAAGGCGGGAGGTTTAGAGGGGATTTGAGAAAGAACTTTTTCACCCAGAGGGTGGTTGGAGTCTGGAACTCACTGCCTGAAAGGGTTGTGGAGGCAGGAACCCTCACAACATTCAAGAAGCATTTGGATGAGCACTTGAAATGCCATAGCATACAAGGCTACGGACCAAATGCTGGAATATGGGATTAGAGTAGACAGGGCTGATGGCCGGCGCGGACACGATGGGCCGAAGGGCCTCTATCCGTGCTGTATAACTCTATGACTCTATGACTCTATAATATAGATAATTCAACTTGCTGGGAAAAAGTAATGGAAGTCAGTACTTAAATGGTGAATGCATTTAAATGTTTCCTTTATTTTGCAGTTGAAGTGATCCTGAACACATACCATTGCTAGTTGGTGTATTTTGTAAAATCATACTGCCAAATATTCCAAAAAATTGACTGCATTCAAACATTTTCTGACTTTAAAATAAACTGTTTCTATTTTCAAGTCAACATAAAGAAGAAATTACTTATTAAAGAGCAATAATGCATACTACAAACCTAAATAATCATTTTTATTTTACATTTCTGGTATGTAACCTTCTTGGAAATGCATGATGCAATGCCATCATACAATATTTTGCATATCATAGAGTGCTGAGTCATCTTTTGTGTAGTTTGGTTGACTCAGAATATCTTATCTTAACTACCAGTATACTCACTATTTGTTTCAGTGATGAGAATGTGCTAAAGGGTGCTACATGAAGGCATTTCTTGTGGTTATCAGACGTTACTGGCCACATAAACCGTTTTGCGATCCTTGCAGTTACAGACATTCAGAGTATGCACCAAGTGCCAGAGAAGCTTTATAAACTATCGTGTTTTCATAGAAGAAGTAACTATTTACAGTGGATTTTGTTATAGAACTGTGTTATTTTTTGAGCAAAATATGTTACAAAACAGACTCCTGAACAGAAAAGCAGATTTAAGTTACAATGCCACAGACAAAATGCAAACCAGTATGGCCCCTGACCCAGTTGTAGCTTCCCATTCCAGCACCAAAAGGAAGGGAGAAATAGGAAGCTTGACATGACACTTTCTTTGTGCTGCCATGGGTAAAAAACCACAAGTTTCTAAAAGTATAAAGCAAGCAGCTGTGCTATTTGTTCCACATACTGCTGGAAAGACTCAGATTTAAACGAATTTATCCAACTAGTTTACTTTTAAATTTTTTTCGACAGAACTCACTTATCTTCAGCAGTAAAACAATGCTGCCTGTCAGTGTAGCATGTGTTGAATTAACAGCAGTGGAACATTTTCAGTACACAAAAATGGGCCAGAAAACATCTTATGGGCAGTTAAACAATTAAGGGAAGTCAGTTTTCTATTGAAATTTAGAGAACAAAAAAACTTTCATATTAATAAAAATACAATGTTTTCACAAAATCTATGAGAAATTTGAGAGAATTCCAATAACTATTTTTAGCTTGGAGGCATGCATCACATTTTTTGAGCTATATTTACTCTGACACACACAAATAGAAGAATCAGTTGAACTTAATACATTTCTACTACCCCAATCTTTTTAAAGATTTGTTGTTTTTAGACGACACTGATTTCACAAAGCAGGTAGTATTGTACCACTGAGCTTAGATTTAGGCTTTTATTTGGACCATGTCTGTTTCAGTGACTTCCAAGTCACTTGTGCTAGACAAATTAGAAAAGGATTTTTTATAAGCATTCACTTTCACTTCTAAATAATTTAAGGATGGAACCTGACTATCAGTACCACTTCTAAAAAAATCAAAGTTTAAAAGATCAATTATTTTAATACCCTTGACTATTTTCTGGGCGTGCTGATGAAATCAGAGAACTGGATTAGAGAAGTCATTAAGTGTCATAGTACAGAAGTTGATTCAACATAAAATGATTGAAGTGAGAAGATTTTTGAAGTATTTGGGATAATGAATGTATATCAAATGCAGTTGCTCCAGCTCCCTCATACTATCAGGCTGAGTAATGCATCCCAGACAGTTCCTACATGTGCTATCATCAGCAAACAACCTTTGTACAAAAATGTCAATAAAAAGAAATATGGAATGTTAAAATTAACCATAATGTTTTCCAAAATTAACAACGGGAACAGCTCTGATTTCTGAAGGGAATAACAAAAGGGCACTTCATGTTGAAAATAAAAGGTTAAAAATTAACAGAAAAACTGGGTTACAAGTTTCGAGTAAATCATCCCGCTTTTATTTTCCTCATGAATTAGTGGACGGAGCCTTGATGCTTAAGAATCTAAATAAAATGAATACTCAAGAGGAAGAACAAAACATGTCAGTTCTTCTAGTTTCATATCTTGAGTCACTGTATAGCTTTGATTTGTGTTTTATAGCAAATTACAATCAACATGATTGCACTTTCCAGTCAACACATGGAACCATCATTAATACACAACCTTTCAATTAAAGTGAAACTTGAAAAAAATTAATATATTAAGACTCAGGCGTTCTAAGCCAAACAGGTGATGCCACCATCAGAACTAATATCCTAGAACGCTAGCCCACACCAACTGCAGGTACCTTCTTTCTCCGGAAACACATCCATAACAACATAGAATAGCCACAAATGCTGAACTAATTAAGTAGCATTGAACATACCCTGAATTCCCTGGTGCCCCCAAGATTCGGAAAATGCATGATGCTATTCTTAAAGTGGCACTGTCTTATTCCATGACATGTTATCCAAAAGTATCCCAGATCACTCATACTAGCCTATGACCCTTAATGTTATAGGCATACCTTTCAACTGCATTACACTAAATAGGGGAATGAGGCAGTGTAGGGAAGGTTTCCTGTAACATCAGAAGCTGGGAGCTGCCACAGCTTTCATAGGGGATGCAGGATCTTCCTGGATGCATTAGCAGAATTCTAAGGTATATACTGTCTCAGGAAAATTGCTTGATAATCCTTTTATTGTTTGGAAAGGAAGAAGAGCCAGAAGTCAAATAAAGGTATATTAAAAAGTATTGTACCACTGAGCTCCTTCAAGGGCTAACGCTGCCATTAACTTTGACTAGTAAAGGTTAAAGATGCAACATCTGATAACTATATTGACTAATAGGTCGATGTAATCTAATATGTCCAAAAATAATATCTTAGTAAGTTGAAGGTTTAAATAGTAAGATAATACCATAGTACATAGTTGAGGTCCCTCAAAGTTGGTTGATCAATAGAATGGGCTATTATGGCAGATGGGTGCATGCACTTACTCAATTCACAGTTCATGAGTTCATAAATGATAAGATCTTGAATTTGTTCCAGACCACATTGGAAAGAATGTGTTGTGCAGGCTGCAGAAGTGTGACAGTTGTAAGTCTTTGGTTATGAATAATGCCAGCTTTCCCTCCCCACAGATTTGTCTGTTTTACAGACCATCCAATAAAGCACAAATTCACTGTCTACATGTAATTGTGTAGGCAATATGTAAATGTTAAAATGATAAATATAATATTTCAAAATGTTACTGTTGCAAAATAGTTTAAATTTCTTCTCTGGGAATTGACTGTTATTCTGAAAAGACTGCTAATTTTACCTAATGACCGAATAATCAGGTAGTGTGCAAACAATGGAAAGAGAATTTCACTAAATGAGTGGTGGGAAGTCAAAAGTGCTTACATTTATCTTGGTACTAACTGAGTTTAAGATGTTGGGCTGGTTTTGAAAATAAACCACTGCCATCTATTTTTATGGCAACAAAGCTTTGAGAAACTTACAGGAGAGGCAATTTAGACCATTGATGTGACTACTGTGGTAAAGTGTGATTGACAACAGCATAGTGCTGACCTCAGTTTTGAAGCAAAGGCTTCTGGGAGGATACAGGATGAACTCCTATTTTATAACCTTAAGATCCTGTCCAAGATTTTACTGCTTCATCTATTGGTCTGATAGCATAGGCTGCTAGCAGTGGGTGACTATAATCGTATGCATTTATAAAACTTACAAATCAGAATGTAATAAATGTTATAGTTAAGAGAATAATAATGTAATGATCCACCTGCTTATAATGTGCATTTCATCAAACATAACCAAGAGTAACCTTGTATGAAGTATGTCATATGTGTTGCTATGCAATGAGGTTTCCACCTTATGGCAAGTGTACTGAAGTGGGGTGTGGTTTCCCTCTGCTTTGATCCAAGGTTGAGAATGAGTATGGATTTAAGCCATGTGTAGCCATGTGCCAATGGTGTCTTTAAAACATTCTATGGTTATAGATCGTAAAGCAACCAGATGAGACAAACTGAAAGTATGTTACATTAAACTGTGCACAGTAGATGTGTGAGTGGCCTGCTGCATGCGTTGTGACCTGACCTGCAAACCAAGTGAAACAGCTGCTTTCTTGCATTTTAATAAACTGGATTTGTTTCTATCACAACAGTACTCCATTTGTTCTCATCTTGATATTGAAAGGGCAAAGGGCCATGGTGAGCATGAAAATGGACTGTGTGATCGAATCCTGCCTCAGTTGAATGACTGTAAAGACACATTTATAAGTATGTAGAAGAGATCTGTGTCATTTTTGTGTATCTTCCCTCGTGTACCCAAATGAATGTCAATGCATTAGGCAAGGTATAGAAAAACTAGATCAGTTTTAATATTTAGAAATAGTAAAATATGTAATAGTTACACCTCATTTAGACAGGTGTAATTTATTAACCCACAAATATCATTTCACAATGGATCCTGGGTCTTGCAAATTTGAGGCTCATGATACTTGTGTTGCCGGGTGGCCTCCAGGCTGCGTGATTTTACAGGTGGGAAGTCGGCCGGCGGGATTTAAATGAGGTCCTGGAGTTAAAGTAGCCTGGTTTCATTTCTGGAGCAGTGGGCGAGTCTCCAACTCACCTCGCCACCCCCCTGCCCAAATCCCGCCCGGAGTTAAAATCAGGGCCTCTGACTCAGAGGCAAGACTGTTACCACTGAGTGAAATGACACATTAGTAATGTACTGTGAATTGGATACCTGCCGCTGCTTTCTTCTGCAAAATGAAGGGTGACAGTTGTGGTGAATGGAATGCTCTTCAAATTTTGATACCATCAAACATTCCCTGGCGAGGTATCGTACAGTTGCTTGCAAGATACAACTGCTTTTTCTCCACCTCAACAATGTACCTTCACCACAACTTCAGAAGAGCATCCCTCACTGCACCAGTGTTAATTTCCATTACCAGCTATCCTTATGGTCTCTCTAATTCAAACTTCTAGCTTAGTACCAATTTGTTGGCAGTTTTGTGCATCGCTGGGAACTGGATTAAAGCTGCACAGATTCATGTTTCTTATTATCCATAAAGCTGAGAGTGAAAGGAGACTTTTATCCCATCACTTTGGGCTAGATTCAAATACAAGTATCAGGGGATGAGGTACTAATTCATAATCTCACCCCAAAAATGTCATTCTGAGGCAATATGGAATGTTTTTCTGAGGTTCTGCTTAAGATACATTGTTGGGACAAAGTAAAGAAAGAACACATTTATATAGCACCTTATCATATCTTCAGGACGTCCTAAAGCACTTCACAGCCAATGTACTGCTTTAAATTGAAGTCACTGTTGATCGAGGGAGGAATGTTGGCCAGGACACACGAACACCAGTCTCTGCTCTTCTTTAAGTAGTTCCATGAGATTGTCGAGTATGAGGGGCAGGAGTGGTCCTTCTTGTCCTACCAAAAAAAGTTAAACATTTCCTGGCCCATTTTGTGAGGGGTCTGCAGCTGTCACTTTAAGTACCGTTGGTCACACTGCTCAATTCCTGGTACAACTAAGTGGAGCGTGCATGGCGTACACTCCACCCATTTGTACCTGAAAATTCCAATCGGGGTCCTACAACCGACATAGGGCCCAGATTCGCAGCCTCCCGCCTATTTCAGGCGGGCGAGCTGCTCGCCTATTTACAGGCCCACCTGAAAATTGCATCAGGCAAACCTTCAGCATCAGTGGGGCAACAGAAGTGTCTCGCCCCCACCCCCCGCCCTGATTTTAAATTGTCAGCCGCTAGTTTCTCAGGTGAGAAATCAACAATCGGTAGTTGAAAATCGTCCTCGAAGATAGAAAATAAAAGTCACGTGGGGGTGAAATTCAACTTCAGTGGGGGTGCAAATTGGGCAGCGGTGGATCGGCTGCCCATTATACACCCGGCCAGATTTTCCTTTCTATTGACTACTGCCCATTTTGTGCCCCTGCCGAAGTTGAATTTCAACCCCATGTACTTTACAAATACTGAAAAACAGTAACTTGGCAATCTTTCAAATATATATATATTTATCAATTTAAATGTAATTCTGCTTCTCCTCTCATGATAAGAGGGCTAGAAATTCCTCAGCTGTGGATTTACCACTGAAGTAGCAATGGAACTGCACTTCTGGCTGTCAGTGTAACTGCCGAGAGCCAGCCCAACTTTCCACGGTTCACTTTTCTTACATTTTCATAGTGGGGACTCTTGCACTATTAGTGCTTTCTATAGGCAGTCCATCTCTGGGAAGGCGGTGGGGGGGGGGGGGGGGAGGAGGAGGAAAATGAAATGCTGCTGCAGCTATTGAAAAGGCCAAAGCAGCCATTTTGTATCTGTAACAATGTGGCTCACTCCAAGCTGGTGTCCACATTCTATCTATTTTCTTCTTATAGAGGAAACAGCCCACGCAACCAAAGACAAGGAAATACCACCTCAATTCCCCCAAAGCTCCTGCTTCAAATCATTTGTCAGCCACTTTAGACCTCCTGTCATTGTAGAAGACATAAGAGGCCAAGACTGAAAAAGCACATAAGAGTAGGCAGCAAGGGAAATCAAGGTGGCTTTAAACGTAGGAAACTTGTCACATTTATATTAATAACCTGAACTTGGGTATATAGGGTATAATTTCAAAGATTGCAGATGACACAAAACTCGGAAATGTATGAAACAATGTGGAGGATAGTAACAGACTTCAGGAGGACATAGACAGACCAATGAAATGGGCAGACACATGGCAGGTGAAATTTAACACAGAGAAGTGTGAAATGATGCATTTTGGTAGGAAGAATGAGGAGAGGCAATATAAAGGGAGTGCAGGAACAGAGAGACCTGGGGGTATATGTACACAGGTCTTTGAAGGTGGCAGGACAAGTTGTCAAAAAGCATATGGGGTCCTGGGCTTTATAAATAGAGGCATAGAGTAAAAAGGCAAGGAAGTTATGCTAATCCTTTATAAAACACTGATTAGGCCTCAGCTGGAGTATTGTGTTCAATTTTGGGCACCACACTTCAGGAAGGATGTCAAGGCCTTAGAGAGGGTGCAGAAGAGATTTATTAGAATGGTACCAGGGATGAGGGACTTCAGTTATGTGGAGAGACTGGAGAAGCTGGAGTTGTTCTCCTTAGAACAGAGAAGGTTAAGAGGAGAGTTGATAGAGGTGTTCAAAATCATGAAGGGTCTTGTTAGAGTAAATAAGGAGAAACTGTTTCTAGTGGCAGATCGGCCAGTAACCAGAGGACACAGATTTAAGGTGATTGACAAAAGAACCTGAGGCGACATGAGGAAACATTTTTTTCATGCAGCGAGTTGTTATGATCGGGAATGCACTGCCTGAAATGCTGGTGGAAGCAGATTCAATAATAACTTTCAAAAGGGAATTGGATAAATACTTGAAGGCAAAAAATTTACAGGGCTATGGGGAAAGAGCAGGGGAGTGGGACTAATCGGATAGCTCTACCAAAGAGCCCGCACAAACACGATGGGCTGAATGGCCTCCATCTGTGCTATGATTTCTTGTCAATGATCTGTTTGTGTAGAATGATTTGGTGCAAGAACAGGTACTGCCTGTGTGAAGGAGTAACAGAATGATCTCCTAATGGGAGCCCTGGTGGTTGTGAAGGAGAGCTCCATGTCAGCAGGTGACTGAATTGAATTTGTTTCCAAAGAGGACTATAATGCAGGACACATCTGTTACTTAGTCAACTTAAGTTCTCCCTTATGAGTTGTGCCTGCAGCTGTCTGGCAACTGGCAAAACTCAGTTATTGCTTCATGAGGGAGGCGCAACCTTCTGAAGCGTTGCTGTGGGGTCACGGAGAGGTAACCCACCTGCCCTTATAGATGGGGAAGCATGGGTACCAGCAGTCAGGGGCCAGAAGCTGCCTACTGTACCAGCACAGCCTGGCATCTGTGTAGTGGCCTTACTGATCCTCCTACTCAAAGCAGAGGAACAGGGAGAACAGGAAAACCCCATTGGTTCCTGAGGTCCAGTCTGCAAGAATAAATTTGTAAAACACTGTTAAAGAAAAGCCTTAAAAATACTGGAAAAGATTCCTAAATGTACTTTTAAAATATTTAAAGATCCTCGAAAAAAGCATAAAGAAACTTTTTTAAAAGTGAAGGAAATTTTTAAAAAACTTACAAAGACTTTTAAAAATTACAAAACTGTGAAAATATTTCTGCATTACTTTAAAAACTTTTAAGTATGAAACTTCAAAAATGTACCCTTTGGTCACTCTGGGTCTCGTGATCTTCAACAATGGAGCCCACCACAAGTAGGCCTCAACAGGAGTCCTTCAGGAGTCGATTCCCACTGGCCAAGAAGGGAGGGAAATAGGGCTTTTCGACAAATCCCACCCACCTGCCATTATTTACATACAGTGGGCGTGGGGTGGGGGGGGGGAGGAACTGGCAGCCATTAATGATCACACCCAGCAGATCAGAGGAGTATCGCAAAGTGAACTTTCTGAATTTTCTTCACTCAGTGTGGTGAACCTGTGGAATTCTCTACCACAGAAGGCAGTGGAAGCCAAGTCATTAGATGTATTCGAGAAGGAGATAGATATATTTCTTGATGCTAAATGGATCAAAAGATATGGGGAAAAAGCGGGAACAGGGTACTGAGTTAGACGATCAGCCATGATCATTTTGAATGGCGGAGCAGGCCCGAAGGGCCGAATGGCCTACTCTTGCTCCTATTTTCTATGTTTCTATGTTTCTAAGCGAGATCTGGCATTAGCTGCTACCACCCGATTCTCCTCCATTACCTCCCTAGTACACCCGAAAAAAGGAAAAGCCAGCCCATTGTCACTTGATTGGTTAGTTTATATTATCTATTTGACAAGTTGGCTAACTTGGAATCATATTAATGTTATAGTTTGTAGATAATCTGAGACTATGGGGGTAGTTTTAACCCCAAAGAACGGGTGGGTTGGGAGCAGGTGGGAGGTTAAAATAATGGGCCAGAAATTGCTCCTGAAATAACGGAGGAGCTCAGCAGCACTCTCCGTTTTTAGTGGTGAATTGAAGGAGCAAGTTCCCACATTTGCACATGTGCAGTAAAACGTGGAAATCGTGAACTCGCCGACAATTTGACAGCTTCCAATTAAAGGGCCATCGCACGCTACAATCAGAGAAATCATTGAAAAAGCCCCAACTTGCTCATCTGCCCAGCTGGAAAGTAACTAATTACACCACTGAATAGGTGCGCTTAAAAATACCAGATCTAAACTAAGTTTTAAAAGCATGGTTAGTGGTGAATTAATGACTGCCAAACAACTAAAAATTAAATTTTAAAAATGTGGCGTCTCATATTGCTCCTTATTTTAATAGATTTTGGTCATTAAAAAATAATTTTAAAATTTAAAAAAAAAATTTTTCCCTTCAGTCTCTTTAATTTAATTCAATTATTTCTTTGGCTTTTTATAAAAAAGATTAAAATGTTTTATTTACAATGACATCCAGAATACTAACTTTAAATGAATGAAGCCTGTTTGCCTGCTTGAGCAATGTAGCCTGAATCTGTGGGTGTGACTTCTCTTCCTGACATATTTTGTGGATGTGTCTTCTATTCTCACAGACTGTTCCATGCGCATCAACTTTCGCTGCTCAGAGGCTGGGTTGATAGCGCACAATTTTTTTAAAGTTCAAAATCAATCAATTCGATGCCATAGAGCCTGCAGTAAGTACATTTGTTAATTTAATTTGCAGGAACTGTGGTGAGCGTTGCCTCGCCGCTCTGTGTTATTTCTGGCCCAATAACATTTTACAGCGCGACCGCAATCTGGTTCCAACGTTCCCACTTCTGGGTTTAACGTGGGTCCGTTTGAATGCACGCGCAGCTGAAGCCCGGAAGTCGTGTCCCCAATTAATGCCGGCGGGCGGATCGTTAAAGGGACAATTTACCTCCTTGAAACACTTGAGGTAGGTATTTTTTAATTGATCCTGAACCAGAAATGAATTTCACTTCACCTGCATGGGTTTCCCATGGCTTCTGAATCTCGCCAGTGAAATGGAGGCGAGATTCGTGCAGAAGTTGATTTGGCCCTTTAAACCTGTGGTTGACACATCTCAATAAAAGCTCAGGCATTGCAGCTGGTCCCTCAGTTCTCTCAGGCAAACCTTTTGCTGAGAGTTCTTCTTGTGTTGAGACTAAGAGCTCTTTGTTGAGACTGAGAGTTCTTGTGTTGAGGCAGCTTTAGGAAAACTTTGGAGCCTCCCAAACTGACAAGATCAAGATGGCAGGGGGGTGGGGGGGGGACATCTGAGGACATCTGAGGAGAAGGAAAATGACGATCCACGGCATCCACGTCGTGGTGTGTTGGGATCTGCAGGGTCAATATGGGACAAAATACTCTAGAAAGTCCCTCTCTGACCCCCTCAGGTGTTCTAGGAGATTACATGGACCAAGTGTAATCTATAAGATATCTATGGAACAAGGCTACAATCCAGAACTGCTCCAATCAGTAAAGCCAATTTATAGGTCCTACTGCAGGAGATTCTGCAGAGAAGGAGAGGGTCATCCTTCAGTCAGGAACAATGCCTGAGCAACCTTGATGGAGGTGGTTCATTAAGGTCCCAGATGCCTCGTCATGTTGTCATAAGATTGCACTTCCAGCAAGTTACGGCACAAAAAAGGTTCTAGCTGAAGGATATAGGAAAAGTCTAACTAACGGTACACCTCACAGGGTGCCCCTCTCCCATTTGGCCCATTACTTTGAAGTGCAATGACTATTGTTCTGTAATGTGGAGATGCCGGTGATGGACTGGGGTGGACAAATGTAAGGAATCTTACAACACCAGATTATAGTCCAACAAATTTATTTTAAAATCACAAGCTTTCGGAGATTATCCCCTTCGTCAGGTGAATGAATCACCTGGCGAAGGGGATAATCTCCGAAAGCTTGTGATTTTAAAATAAATTTGTTGGACTATAACCTGGTATTGTTCTGTAGGTGAACATGAAAGCCATTTGTTCACAGTAAGATCCCACAAACAGCAATGAGATGGGTGACTAAATAATCTGTTTTTGGTGGTGTTGCATGAGGGAAAAATGTTGACGAGAACACCTGGAGAACTCTAAGCACCTCTTAAAATAACGCAATGTGATCTTTGACATCCACCTGAACCACCAGGACAGGCAGATGGGACCTTGGTTTAACATCTTACCAGTAAGCCCTCAGCACTGCACTGGAGTGTCAGCCTAGATCATGTATTTCACTCCTAGAGTGGAGCTTGAACCACCAACTTTTTGCCCAGAGGCAAGAGTGCTGCCAAGCTGACACAGCTGGAGAACAGCATGGTGATTGATGTTTAGTAAACAGGCAGCTTAGACTCTTTTAGGTGGGAAGATTAGCTGGAGCCATATTACCAGGAACCTTAATTGGCAGTAAATGCGCAAATAGAAATAAAAAGAGAAAACACAGTAGGTCAGTCTGCAACTGTACAGACAAAAGACATTTTAGGTGTAGACTTTCCTCAGAACTCAGGTTGGGTTGGCTGAGAACAACAACAACAACAACTTGCATTTATATAGCGCCTTTAACATAGCAAAACGTCCTAAGGCGCTTCACAGGAGCGTTATCAAACAAAATTTGACACCGAGCCACATAAGGACAGGTGATCAAAAGCTTGGTCAAAAAGATAGGTTTAAAGGAGCATCTTAAAGGAGGAGAGAGAGGTAGAGAGGCAGAAAGGTTTAGGGAGGGAATTCCAGAGCTTAGGGCCTAGGCAGCTGAAGGCTCGGCCGCCAATGGTGGAGCGATTAAAATTGGGGATGCACAAGAGGCAAGAAATGGAGGAGCGCAGAGATCTTGGAGGGTTGTAGGGGTGGAGGAGGTTACAGAGATAGGAAGGGACGAGGCCATGGAGGGATTTGAAAACAAGGATGAGAATTTTAAAATCGAGGCGTTCCTGGACCGGGAGCCAATGTAGGTCAGCGAGTAATGGGAGAACGGGACTTGGTGTGAGTTTGGATACGGGCAGCAGAGTTTTGGATGAGCTCAAGTTTATGGAGGGTGGAAGATGGGAGACCAGCCAGGAGACCATTGGAATAGTCCAGTCTGGAGATAACAAAGTAATGGATGAGAGTTTCAGCAGCAGATAAGCTGAGGCAGGGGTGGAGATGGGTGATGTTACGGAGGTGGAAGTAGGCGGTCTTGGTGATGGAGCGGATATGTGGTCGGAAGCTCATCTCCGGGTCAAATAGGACGCCAAGGTTGCGAATGGTCTGGTTCAGCCTCAGTCAGTGGCCAGGGAGAGGGATGGAGTTGGTGACCAGGGAACGGCATTTGCAGGACAGACCAAAGACAATGGCTTCGGTCTTCCCAATATTTAGTTGGAGGAAATTTGGCTGTCGGACAAGCAATGTGATAAATGAGAGACAGTGTGGGGTCGAGGGAGGTGGTTGTGAGGTAGAGCTGGGTGTTGTCAGCGTACATGTGGAATCTGACATTGTGTTTTCAGATAATGTTGCCGAGGGGCAGCATGTAGTTGAGAAATAGGAGGGAGCCAAGGATAGATCCTTGGAGGATTCCAGAGGTAACGGAGGGGGAGCGAGAAGAGAAACCATTGCAGGTGATTCTCTGGCTACGACTAGATAGATAAGAATGGAACCAGGCGAGCGCAGTCCCACCCAGCTGGACGGAGGAGAGGCGTTGGAGGAGGATGGTGTGGTCAACCGTGTCAAAGGCTGCAGACAGGTCGAGAAGGATGGAAAGGGATAGTTTACCACAGTCACAGTCACATTTATGACTTTCATAAGGGCCGCTTCTGTACTGTGGCAGAAACCTGATTGGAGGGATTCAAACATGGAGTTGTGGGAAAGGTGGGCATGGATTTTGGAGGCAACAACACGTTCAAGGACTTTGGAGAGGAAAGGGAGGTTGGAGATGGGCTGGTAGTTTGCAAGGACAGAGGAGTCAAGGGTGGGTTTTTTGAGGAGGGGTGTGATGACGGCAGATTTGAAGGGAAAGCGGACAATACCTGAGGAGAGGGAACCATTAACAGTATCAGCTAACATGGTCAGCAGTTTAGTGGGAATAGGGTCGAGGGAACAGGAGGTGGGTCTCATGGTCAAGATGAGCTCGGAGAGGGCATGAGGGGAAATATGAGAGAAACTAGAGAAAGATGTGAGTTCAGAACTAGGACAGGAGGGCACTGTAGGGGAAGAGAGGGAAGCCAAAGAGGCAGCTGAACGGATGGTCTCGATCTTAGTGACAAAGAATTCCATGAGCTCCTCGCACTTTACATTGGAGGCGAGGGTGGAGGGGGCAGAGGAGAGGGGGTTAAGAAGAGGTTTTGTAGTGGAGAAAAGCCGAGGGTTATCTTTGTATTCCAGGATGATCCTGGACTAGTGAGCAGTTTGGCAGAGGAGAGCAGGACCCGATAGTGCTTTATGTGATCCAGCCAGGTCCAGTGATAAATGGCTAAATCAGTTGTCCGCCATAAATGTTCAAGTCTGCGTCTCTTGGACTTAAGGGAGTGGAGATGAGGGCCATACCAGGGGGAATGACCAGGGTGAGAGAGAGTAATGGTTTTAACGGGGACAAGAGCATCAAAGGTGGAGGTGAGGGTGTGATTGAGCAGATCAGTAGCTGCAGAAATGTCATGGTGAATGGAGGGCAGAAGGCTAGACAGTTGGGAATTTGAAAGTGCAGTTGTAAGTGACTTGGAGGAGAGTTTTTTCAGGGGCGGACAGAGAAGGAAGTGGGGTTGGGAGGGGGAAGGGGGATGTGGGTGAAGAGGGATACGAGGATGTGATCAGAGATACCCTTATCCATGATTAACACAATGAGAGCAGAGAGGCCACGTGAGATGGCAAGGTCAAAGGGATGGCCATGAATATGGGTCGGGGAGTTTATGTGGAGGTAGAGATTAAGGGAGGAAAGGAGGGCAGTGAACTGAGAGGAGAGAGGGCATGATGAGTTGAGACAGGGGTTGAAATCACTGAGGATGCGAAGTCGCTCGGTGCAGAGGCTGAGGGAGGAAAGCCGCAAAGATATCTCGGTGAGAAACTTGGCGTGATACTTGGGTGGACAGTAGGGAATGAGGATTTTAAAGGAAAGGTGAAAGGGGTGGAACAAGAAGAGATGATCAAAAGAAGAGAAGGTGCCAGAGGAGTAGGGGGACAGACCAAAGTGTGATTTGGTGATGAGGGCCACACTGCCACTGCGGTGTTCTGGGCGGGGCAAGTGGTGGAAGATACAGCCAGGTGGGGAGGCTTCATTAAGGGGGAAGGTATCATCACCTGTCAGCCAGGTTTCTGTCAAGACCATGATGTCAATACAATCGTCCACAATAAACCCAAGGCAACAGACATTCTGGAGGGAGATGCGGAGAGGGGCACAGATAGCTGATCCACTGGCAGAGTCCACAGGGTCAACGCTGGGAGGGGTGAGTAGGATGGGAAGGAGATTGGCAAGATTAGCCTCCAGCGGGCGCGCAGGTGGGAAAGTCAGTGAGAGAGTAGGATGGGGCAGTTGGGGTTGCTGCTCGTAAGGAAGCAGCGACAAGTGCTTCGGAGGATGCCAAGGGAGGCACAGAGGGAAACTGTAGGCTTATCTAAGAGAATCAAGGCTAGAATGGCGGCAGGTGAGTAGGAAGGTTGGGGTAGGGATTTGACGGTTCAGAGTACCCGAGAGGGGAGAAATGAAAGGAGGCATGGCGACTGGAAAGAGGGGCCTCGGAGGGATAAAGAGGAAAAAAGGGGAAATAGAAGCGATGAGCTCGGGTCCAGAGCGGCAGCCAAAACGCAAATGGACACAGGGAAACTCAAGTTACACAGGTTTAGTTACATAGCAAGATTGGAATAGACATGTCCTGGTAATAAACAGGGAATAGAGAGGAGTCAATAGGGGGGAGTCCAAGGTTAAAGTCAGAGGTCCTGTGGATAAAACTGACATAGATAGGGTGGCGTCAGCTTGGAGCATCAAAGAACTGGTGTCCAGATTCGGAGACAGGTGTGGAGGACAAGTGAGTCTGGAACTTATGTGAAGGGTAGAGTATCGGAGGATGCACTGCTGGAGGTATTTCCATGGGAATGAAGAGCCAGGAGGGAACAGAATCAGTCATGGGGCAGAAAAACAGTGATGATATTGGAGGTCAGTGTAAGATCCAGAAGCTGTGGAGAAATGGACTACGGCCCAGCAGAGTGAATTTCTGACCAGGAACCACTCTAGCAAAATAAAGCTGAAAAACCGGTCGGATCAGTAGGACAATCAGAGACTTAGCAGGTAACAGTAGCGGTGGGGAATGGGCTGTAGGTTAGACAAAGTTACCTTTAAAACTTAAGCAGTTGAATAGCAGCTAAGACTTAAAGTGTAGTCCAGTGAAGTAGTGTAGTCTTGACGGCAGAGAAGTAGATGAATTTGGAAGTAAAATTTGAGCAAAGATCCAGTGCTCACTGATGAAAACAAAGAGCAGGCATGGCCGGAGGAGGGGCAGTGGGCCCAGGTAACTTTAAATTTGCAGCTTGAACTTGTAGTTAGGGCTAAAATGCACCCACTATTAGAGCAAGGGCAACGTAAACAGTGGAAGAGAGGAGATTGGGGGAGAAAGGGCAAAGGATGGCCAAGGATAGAATTGCACAGCAAGGAGCTCCCGAGGAAGCAGCCAGCCCAGGACCCATCTTGGATAAGAGCAATCTTACTGACATTTACATTTGGAGATGCTGTTCTGCTATCTTTTTCATCATAGAATCATAGAAAGGTTACAGCACGGAAGGAGGCTATTCGGCCCATCGAGTCCGTGCCGGCTCTATACAAGAGCAATCCAGCTAGTCCCACCCCTACCGGCCTAGCCCCATAGCCCTGCAATTTTCTTTACTTTCAGGTACTTATCTAGTTCCCTTTTGAAGGCCATGATTGAATCTGCCTCCACCACCCCCTCGGGCAGTGCATTCCACGTCATAACCACTCGCTGCGTAAAAAAGTTTTTCCTCATGTCACCTTTGGCTCTTATGCCAATCACCTTAAATCTATGTCCTCTGGTTCTTGACCCGTCTGCCAATGGGAACAGTTTCTCTCTCACTACTCTGTCTAGACCCTTCAAGAATTTGAATACCTCTATCAAATCTCCTCGCGACCTTCTCGGTTCCAAGGAGAACAACTCCAGCTTCTCCAGTCTATCCACATAACTAAAGCCCCTCATCCCTGGAATCATTCTAGTAAATCTCTTCTGCACCCTGTCTAAGGCCTTCACATCTTTCCTAAAGTGCGGTGCCCAGAACTGGACACAATACTCCAGTTGTGGCCAAACCAGTGCTTTATCAAGGTTCAGCATGACATCCTTACTTTTGTACTCTATGCCTCTATTTATAAAGCCCAGGATCCAGTATGCTGTTTTAACCGCTTTCTTGACCTGCCCTGCCCCCTTCAAAGATTTGTGCACATATACCTCCAGATCTCTCTGTTCCTGTACCACTTTTAGAATTGTGCCCTCTAGTTTATTTTGCCTCTCCTTGTTCTTCCTACTGAAATGCATTTTTCTGCGTTAAATTTCATCTGCCATGTGTCCGCCCATGCCACCAGCCTGTCTATGTAGAAACGTAGAAACATAGAAAATAGGAGCAAGAGTAAGCTATTCGGCCCTTTGGGCCTGCTCCGCCATTCAAAATGATTATGGCTGATCGTCTAACCTGTTCCCGCTTTTTCCCCATATCCCTTGATCCCTTTAGCATTAAGAAATATATCTATCTCCTTCTTGAATACATCTAATGACTTGGTCTCCACTGCCTTCTGTGGTAGAGAATTCCACAGTTGAGTGAAGAAATTTCTCCTCATCTCGGTTCTAAATGGCATACCCCGTATCCTGAGACTGTGACCCCTGGTTTTGGACTCCCCAGCCATCGGGAACATCCTCCCTGCATCTAGTCTGTCTAGTCCTGTTAGAATTTTATATGTTTCAATGAGATCACCTCTCATTCTTCTAAACTCTAGTGAATATAGGCCTAGTCGACCCAATCTCTCCTCATACGTCAGACCTGCTATCCCAGGAATCAGTCTGGTAAACCTTCGTTGCACTCCCTCCATGGCAAGAACATCCTTCCTCAGATAAGGAGACTAAAACTGCACACAATACTCCAGATGTGGTCTCACCAAGGCCCTGTACAACTGCAGTAAGACATCCCTGTTTCTGTACTCAAATCCTCTTGCAATGAAGGCCAACATACCATTCGCCTTCCTAACTGCTTGCTGCACCTGAATGCTCACTTTCAGCAACTGGTGTACAAGGAAACCCAGGTCTCATTGTACCTCCCCTTTTCCCAATCTATCACCATTCAGATAATAATCTGTCTTTCTGTTTTTACAACTAAAGTGGATAACCTCACATTTATCCACGTTACACTGCATCTGCCATGTTCTTGCCCACTCACCCAACTTGTCTAAATCACATTGGAGCCTCTTTGCATCATCCTCACAGCTCACATTCCACCCCAGCTTTGTGTCGTCTGCAAACTTGGAAATGTTACATTCCGTTCCCTCATCCAAATCATTGATATATATAGTGAATAGCTGGGGCTCAAGCTCTGATTCCTGCGGTACCCCACTAGTCAATGCCTGCCACCCGGAAAAAGACCCGTTTATTCCTACTCTCTGTTTCCTGTCTGTCAACCAATTCTCAATCCATGCCAGTATATTCCCCCCAATCCCATGTACTTTAAATTTGCACACTAACCTCTTGTGTGGGATCTTATCAAAAGCCTTCTGAAAATCCAAATACACCACATCCACTGGTTCTCCCCTATCTATTCTACTAGTTACATCCTCAAAAAACTCCAGTAGATTTGTTAAGCATGATTTCCCTTTCATAAACCCATGTTGACTTTGTCCAATCCCGTTAATGCCTTCCAAGTGTTCTGTTATCACATCCTTTACAATAGACTCTAGCATTTTCCCAACTACTGATGTTAGGCTAACTGGTCTGTAATTCCCTGTTTTTTCTCTCCCTCCTTTTTTAAATAGTGGGGTTACATTTGCCACCCTCCAATCTGTAGGAACTGTTCCAGAGTATATAGAATTTTGGAAGATGATCACCAATGCATCCACTATTTCCAGGGCCACAACCTAGGATGCATCGCATCCCGACCAGGTGCCTTATCTACTTTAAGTACAGCCAGCCTTTCTAGTACTTCTAGTACTTTCTAGTACTTCTTTTTTTAAAATCAAATTTTAGCCCATCCAGTATCTCAACTATATCCTCTTGAAGTCTATCACTATCCTCCTCACTGTTTACTATCCTTTCAAGTTTCGTGTCATCTGCAAATTTAGAAATTGTGCCTTGTACACCCAAGTCCAAGTCATTACTATATATCAAGAAAAGCAGTGATCCCAGCACTGACCCCTGGGGAACACCACTGTACACCTCCCTCCAATCCGAGAAACAACCGTTCACCACTACTCTCTGTTTCCTGTCACTTCGCCAATCCTGTATCCATGTTGCTACTGCCCCCTTTATTCCATGGGCCACAATCTTGATGACAAGCCTACCATGCGGTACTTTATCAAATGCCTTTTGAAAATCCATATTCACCACATCAACTGCATTGACCTCATCAACCCTCTCTGTTACCTCATCATGATTTGCCTTTAACAAATTCATGCTGGCTTTCCCTAATCAATCCACACTCATCCAAGTGACTGTTAATTCTGTCTGGGATTATTGTTTCTAAAAGTTTCCCCGCCACTGAGGTTAAACTGACTGGCCTATAGTTGCTGGGTTTATCCTTACACCCTTTTTTGAACAAGGGTGTAACATTTGCAATTCTCCAGTCCTCTGGCACCATCCCCCGTATCTAAGGATATTTGGAAGATTATGGCCAGTACCTCTGTAATTTCCACCCTTACTTCGCTCAGCAACCTAGGATGCATCCCATCCGGACTGGGTGCCTTATCTACTTTAAGTACAGCTAGCCTTTCTAGCACTTTTTTAAAATCAATTTTTAGCCCATCCAGTATCTCAACTATATCTTCCTTTACTGAGACTCTGGCAGCATCTTCCTTGGTAAAGACAGACGCAAAGTACTCATTTAGTACCTCGGCCAGGCCCTCTGCCTCCATGCTTAGATCTCCTTTATGGTCCCTAATTGGCCCCACCCCTCCTCTTACTGCCCATTTACTGCTTGTGTGCCTGTAGAAGACTTTTGGATTCCCTTTTATGTTGGCCTCCAGTCTATTCTCATAATCTCTCTTTGCCCTTCTTCATGAAAGTGAACCAGATGATTTCCATAAAGGGGTCGATGCAGGGATTGTAGAAAGATTTTCATTTTGATTGTTTCCCATTATAATAATGGGAGAGACTCAACTATCGGAGTTCCATGACCTTTCTCAGTTTAGAAGAATTGTTTTTGTCTATTTCAGATGTTTCAATGAGATCCAATTATCTTGTACTGGGAAGAGAGGTCACAGTAAATTGAAGTAAATCAGTTTAAGAAAATTGATGTATCATCATTTAGTGGCAACTTTGAATTTATTATTGTCTCCAATTTCTGTTTCATTTCAGTTGGGCTAATGTCAAGCAAAACTGATGTCAGAGGCTCATTTTCCGTAAAGCAAAATGGGAAAATGTACACAAAAAAGTTATTTAATTTTACTCCAAACTTTTGTGACCTTACTTGTATTAGTTCTGTGTTAGTTCCATTGGAATTTTGTTCAGAAGTGTTTAGAAACTGTCAAAACAGCAAACATTACAAGTCATGACAGTGACAGTGATGCTGTGTCATTGATGTGGATGATGTTCGAAACACAAATGATAGGAAGGAAACAAGCCTCGAGAAAAAGTGAAGAAAAGTCCATAGTGAAAATCAACAGAGACTGTGAAGTAAAATCCTCTGACAGGAACTTAGAACACAGGTCTACAAGAAATGCAAGGAGTACAGTGAATAAGGCAGATGAGCTAAGGTCACAGATAGACACGTGGAAGTACAATATCTTAGCTATTAATGAAATATGGCTTAAACAGGGGCAGGAATGGCAGCTCAACATTCCTGGTTATAGGGTTTTCAGATGAGATAGGGAGAGGGATAAAAAAGGAGAGGGGTGGCACTATTGGTTAAAGAAACAATTAACAGCTGTGAGGAGGGACGATATGTTAGAAGGATCATCAAATGAGGCCATATGGGTTGAGCTAAAGAAAAAAAAAGGGGCAGTCACACTACTGGGAGTGTACTATAGACCCCAAGCAGTCATGGTTACGGAAAAGGACAAAGATAGAATAGGAGTAAAAGTTTTAAATTGGGGAAAGGCCAATTTTACTAAGCTGAGAAGTGATTTAGCAAAAGTAGACTGGAAACAGCTACTTGAAGGTAAATCAGTGTCAGAGCAGTGGGAGGCATTCACGGGGGAGATTCAAGGGGTTCAGAGTAAACATGTTCCCACAAAGAAAAAGGATGGGACTGCCAAATCTGGAGCCCCCTGGATGACAAGGTAAGATAACCATAAGACCATAAGAGATAGGAGCAGGAGTAGGCCATTTGGCCCTTCGAGCCTGCTCTGCCATTTAATGAGATCATGGCTGATCTGATTTTTACCTCAACTCTACTTTCCCGCCTTTTCCCCATATCCTTTGAGCCCCTTGCTGATCAAAAATTTGTCTAACTCAGTCTTGAATGTATTCAATGACTCAGCCTTCACAGCTTTTTGGGGTAAAGAATTCCAAAGATTCACAACCCTCTGGGAGAAGAAATTCCTCCTCAATTCCGCCTTAAACGGGCGACCCCTTATTCTGAGAGTATGCCTAATAGTTTTAGATTCCCCCATGAGAGGTAACATCCTCTCAGCATCTACCCTATTGAGCCCCCTCAGAATCTTGTATGTTTCAATAAGATCTCCTCTCATTCTTCTAAACTCCAATGAGTATAGACCCAACCTGTTCAATCTTTCCTCATAAGGCAAAAAAAGTAAGCTTATGTCAGACACTGAGAGCTCAATACTGCAGAAAGCCTAGACGAGTATAGAAAGTGCAAGGGTGAAATTAAAAAGGAAATTCGGAAAGCAAAGAGAGGGCATGAAAAAATACTGGCAAGTAAAATTAAGGAAAACCCAAAAATGTTTTATGAATACATAAAGAGCAAGAGGATACCTAAGGAAAAAGTAGGGCCCATTCGAGACAAAAAGGTAACCTGTGTGTGGAGGCGGAAGATGTGGGTATGGTTCTTGATGAATACTTTGCGTCTGTCTTCACAAAAGAGAGGAACGATGTAGAGATTGTAATTAGGGAGGAGGAGTCTGAAATATTGGATGGGATAAACATAGTGAGAGAGGAAGTATTAAGGGGTTTAGCATCTTTGAAAGTGGACAAATCGCCAGGCCCAGATGAAATGTATCCCAGGCTGTTAAGAGAAGCAAGGGAGGAAATATCGGAGGCTCTGACCATTATTTTCCGATCCTACCTGGCTACAGGTGTGATGCCGGAGGACTGGAGGACTGCTAACATTGTACCATTGTTTAAAAAGGGAGAAAGAGATAGACCGAGTAATTATAGGCCAGTCAGTCTAACCTCGGTGGTGGGAAAATTATTGGAATGAATTTTGAGGGACAGGATAAACCGTCATTTGGAAAGGCACGGGTTAATCAAGGACAGTCAGCATGGATTTGTTAAGGGAAAGTCATATCTGACTAACTTGATTGAATTTTTTGAGCAGGTAACAAGGAGGGTTGATGCGAGTAATGTGTTTGATGTAGTGTACATGGATTTTAGCAAGACTTTTGATAAGGTCCCACATGGCAGACAGGTCAAAAAAGTAAAAGCCCATGGGATCCAAGGGAAAGTGCCTAGTTGGATCCAAGATTGGCTCAGTGGCAGGAAGCAAAGGGTAATGGCTGACAGGTGTTTTTGAGACTGGAAGGCTGTTTCCAGTGGGGTTCCGCAAGGCTCAGTACCAGGTGCCCTGCTATTTGTGGTATATATTAATGATTGGGATTTGAATGTGGGGGGCTTAATCAAGAAGTTTGCAGATGATACAAAAATTGGCTGTGTGGTTGATAGTGAGGAGGAAAGCTGCAGACTGCAGGAAGATATCAATGGACTGGTCAGGTGGGCAGAAAAGTGGCAAATGGAATTCAATCCAGAGAAGTGTGAAGTAATGTATTTGGGGAGGGCAAACAAGGCAAGGGAATAAACAATAAATGGGAGGCTACTGAGAGGTGTAGAGGAACAGAGGGACCTTGGAGTGCATGTCCACAGATCCCTGAAGGTAGCAGGACAGGTGGATAAGGTGGTTAAGAAAGCATACGGGATACTTTCCTTTATTAGCCGAGGCATAGAATATAAGAGCAGGGAGGTTATGCTAGAACTGTATAAAACATTGGTTAGGCCATAGCTTGAGTACTGCGTACAGTTCTGGTCACCACATTACAGGAAGGATGTAATTGCACTAGACAGAGTACAAAAGAGATTTATGAGGATGTTGCCAGTGTTGGAGAATTTTAGCTATGAGGAAAGATTGGATAGGCTGGAGTTATTTTCTTTGGAACAGAGGAGACTGAGAGGCGATTTAATTGAGGTATATACAATTATGACAGGACTAGATAGAGTGGATAGGGAGGACCTATTTCCCTTAGCAGAGTGGTCAGTGACCAGGGGACATAGATTTAAAGTAATTGGTAGAAGGATTAGAGAGAAGCTGAGGAGAAATGTTTTCACCCAGAGGGTGGTGGGGGTCTGGAACTCACTGCCTGAAAGGGGGGGAGAGGCAGAAACCCTCAACTTGTTTAAAAATGCTTGGATGTGCACTTGAAGTGACCTACAGAGCTATGGACCAAGTACTGGAAAGTGGGAAGCTGGATCGCTCTTTATCGGCTGGCCCGGACATGATGGGCCAAATGGCCTCCTCTTTACCGTAACTTTCTATGATTCTATGATTTTAGATATGATGTGATAAGTTAAGGACAGAGAGAAGATAAAAAGCCGAAGAAAGTGGACTGGGGAGTGAAGGGCAATAAATATCTTAGAGTAGGAGAGAAAACAAAAAGCTAGTACATATGACCAAAGCTCACAGTTTGTAAGTTCACACTATCAGGCAGAGACATCATTTATAGACATCCAAGGGGATGCTACAGAGGCAAAGACAGAAGGAGAATCTGAAGTACTTAAAAGTATTATTGATTGAGTAGGAAATGTGTTTGCGTGTAACATAAATCTTGCACATATATTATTGGAGCTAAAAGATGATGATAATATTAGACAAAAGAGTTTATTAATTCCAAAATGAAATGCATCAACTTACAATAACATCTTTGAGTTGGTGTTATCATATGGCCATACAGAACATAATGTTCTGCTTCTGTGTACACCCTGCTAGGATCCTTGAAATTTAGCTTGAATACCACGTTCCCTTCCTGTGGGTATTGCATAAATGCATGAAGCCTTGGCTCCTCGTTTTCCTCATCCTTCCCCTCTGATATTGCTGCATGCTATTTCCTTTTTGTATTGCAAAGTTATGCGGTTGAACATCCCGTATGCTGGGCTTACATTAGACCCCCGCATATGATTGGCACAGATACCCATGGTGAGACCAGGCATACTGGCTGGTCCAGTGGCAAACATGGGTACCACCCGGGGGTCTAGGCTGGGATCATGGCTTGGACCACCAGAGACTTTCTGTCAAATTTATTTTACATTTTTAAAGAAGCCCCCCTATAAAGATGACCATGGGAGAGTGGAAGGTAAGGGGGCAACTAAGTTTTATTTTCAGAGGGAAACCAACACCACCCTGGTCAGGTCACCTCTGCCAGACTTTCCGGACTTGCTGCAATGGCGGGTAATCTCACCTAATAGTGCAAGTGCTGGCCAATGGTAGGCAAATGAATGAACCACCCCCTAACCCTGTAAACTTTGGCCAGGGCAGTGATGGAGGTCCAGAGCAGGTGCATCTCAGCATGTTCTATCTTAAGTTCTATCTTCTCATGTGTACATCTTCAGTATCACCGGTGGCCTTTAAATCAATGTTAACACATGTTCCAGGCACCCACATGTGGAGCATTTTCAGTCGTCTCTTTGATGCTCTATTCTATTCATTTGCCTCAGCTTCTCCACTGTTTCATATTCTGGTTTTACCCATATTAGACTACTTTTCACTTTCCCATTTCTTCTACTGCTCTGCTGCCAGCTCTGAACTGATAATTTATACAAGGTTAGTGCATTAAAACGTGTTATACCTGTTTATTTCTGAGAACAATTTTAAGAGCACGGGCGAAGCTCGTCATTTTCGGATTTTGTGGTGCTGGCAGGGAACCTTGCCTGTTGGGGGTACATATTGGAAATTCATGTAAGGATTGTGCATGATTTTCCAATATTAAATGGTTGTCTAAATAGCTGATAGCACATTTTTTTTCCAGAAGTACATCGTGGCTGATTTTCACCTTGGGTGGACATTGGATGGGTGGTGAGCAGTTCGATCAGGCTGATACATCCCACCCATCCTGCCTACGAGATGTGCTCGGCAAGAGGCTGAGCCATTTTGATGGCTGGGCCACATTTGCATAATGTCAGCGAGCTGCAAGCATTGAATCAGCGCTCATGGGCAGCTCGCTGGTCAGTTGAGAGTGAGGGGAATCCAATAGGCTGAGCTGGAAGTTCAATGTTGGGGGTGGGGGCGAGGCAATCATTGTGGGGGAGGGGTGGTGTTGGCAGATACTGATGGGAACTGGATTGCTATTCATGTTCCAGTTTCATCAATAATTGAATTTTACACTTAATCCAGAAAAAAAACAGTTCATCTCTACCAAAAGTATAATTTTCTTTCCAATAATTATTAGATAACTTGAACAGAAGTTGTACATCATTTCATATATAAATGGAGACTATTACATTTTGGCCTAAGTTTGACTTGCTCAACCATGACAATGACAGAGCTGATCTTGAGAAAGTTCCACTTCACCATTATTGGACATTGGCCAAAACCTTACAGAGAGCAGAGAGTGACGACAGCAGAAGTATACATAAAAATTCAGAAAGAGAAGGAAGTAAAGCTAGAGATGTGGAAAGACAAATAGAATGAATAATATTAGCTTCCAGGACCTTTAGTTTCCTGTGACAGTCTCAAAAACAGCGACTGATTTCCATACCATTGAGAATCCCTACGTGGTCAGTTTTCGGTAAAATATTAAGATGCCTACGTGGCAAAGAAGCAGAATGCAAAATGGTTAGAAAGGGTTAATTAGTTAGTAACTGAGATTGGTACAGATGGCCTGGCCTCCTGCTGGGCCATATGTTTGCGTAGTCAGCAGGTTTGCATGGTCTTAGCAATGTAGAGTCTTTGATGTGATTCAAGGACTGGTCTGAATGTCTCCATGTTTATGGCAGATCAATATAGGTAACGAGCTTAGCCAAAGTTGAAAGACATTCCAGGTTGAGAGATAAGGAACAGAAGGGACAGGGAAGAACATTCCAAGTTGGAAAGTGAGGAAGTATCCCCTTTGATGTCTAACAGCAACATGATCAGCACATGGACGATTTATGATTGGCCGGAAATAATGTAACCTCGCATGCCAACCTGTGCCCGGCTTATGATTGGTGTTGACCCTCGTTAAGTATGTTCCAACCCTATTGATTTGTATAAAAACGTGTGGATTTCTGTATGTTTTTGTTCTTGCTCTGCCAGCATAGAGGGACTCTATCAGGAGTCCAAATCAATGCTGCAGACTAAGAACCCTGCTATTAAAGTTGTGCTGAACTTTAAAATGTATTCGACTTCAGTTTTTACTGAACCAGACTGAGGGGAAAGAATCCGGATCGTCACCATGCTGTTTCAGAATTGTATACTGGACAGCTCTTGCAATGGTCAGTAAACTGGTGACTTGTATTACTCATGTGTTTCAGCCCACTATAACTGCATTGTTAAAGTTGAACCTGAGAACTCTTTTGTGAAAGTTCACAATTGTTCAAAAGTTGGTATAAGAACATAAGAAATAGGAGCAGGAGCAGGCCACACGGCCCCTCAAGCCTGCTCCGCCATTCAATCAGATCATGGCTGATCTTCTACCTCAACTCCCCTTTCCTGCCTGATCCCCGTATCCCTTGATTCCCCCAGAGTCCAAAACTCTATCTGTCTCAGCCTTGAATATACTCAATGACTCAGCATCCACAGCCCTCTTTGGTAGAGAATTCCAAAGAGTCACAACCCTCTGAGTGAAGAAATTCCTCCTTATCTCAGACTTAAATGCCGACCCCTTATCCTGCAACTATGCTCCCTAGTTCTGGACTCTCCAGCCAGGGGAATTAACATGTGAAAGTCCACGACATTAGGGAATTCCACAATCTTGCACTTTCAGTGAAGAGCCACACTCAGGGTTTGTGGGTCAAAGAATCGGGACAACAATATTGTAGCTCATCTCCAGTTTATGTTTTGCATGACTGCGTTGTCCACTCTTGGACATGAGGATCATTGAATTAACCCTTAACCCAATAGACAATAAAATTGATAGTATCATAGTATCATAGTAGGTACAGCACAGGAGGAGGCCATTAAGCCCAGCGTGCCTGTGTTGGCTCTTTGAAAGAGCTATCCAATTAGTCCCATTCCTCTGCTCTTTCCCCGTAGCCTTGTGAACTTTTTCCTTTCAAGTATTTGTCCAATCCCCATTTGAAAGTTATTATTTGAAACTGCCTCCACCACCCTTTCAAGCAGTACATTCCAGATCATAACAACTCACTGCGTAAAAAAATGTTTTCTCATGTCGCCTCTGGCTCTTTTGCCAATCACCTTAAATCTGTGTCCTCTGGTTACCGACCCTTCTGCCACTGGAAGCAGTTTCTCCTTATTTACTCTATCAAAACAGTTCATGATTTTGAACATCTCTATCAAATCTCCCCTTAACCTTCTCTGCTCTAAGCAGAACAACCCCAGCTTCTCCAGTCTCTCCACATAACTGATGTCCCCCATCCCTGGTACCATTCTAGTAAATCTCTTCTGCACCCTCCCTAAGGCCTTGACATCCTTCCTAAAGTGTGGTGCCCAGAATTGAACACAATACACCAGCTTTTTGGATTCTAAGGGAATCAAGGGATATGGAGATTGGGCGGGAAAGTGGAGTTGAGGTCGAAGATCAGCCACGATCTTATTGAATGGCGAAGCAGGCTCGAGGGGCCGTATGGCCTACTCCTGCTCCAATTTCATATGTTTCTGGGGTCTAATCAGTGTTTTATAAAGGTTTGGCATGTCATCTTTGCTTTTGTACTCTAAGGCCCTGATTTTAGATTGGAGGTGGGATGGCAGCCGGGGGGGAATGGGCATGTGGGTAACCCGACTAATAAAATATGTCCGTTTTGCACGTGATTGCAAGTGAATTGGTGCCAGTACATAGGACCTGCGGCAGGTGGTGAGTGAACCAACATGAGGGAAAAACTTACATGACCTTGTCCTCACCAATCTACCTGTCGTAGATGCATCTGTCCATGACAGTATTGGTAGGAGTGACCACCGCACAGTCCTCGTGGAGATGAAGTCCCATCTTCGCACTGAGGACACCATCCAACGTGTTGTGTGGCACTACCACCGTGCTATATAGGATAGATTCAGAACAGATCTAGCAGCTCAAAACTGGGCATCCATGAGGCGCTGTGGGCCATCAGCAGCAGCAGAATTGTACTCCAGCACAATCTGTAACCTCATGGCCCGGCATATTCCTCACTCTACCATTACCACCAAGCCAGGGGATCAACCCTGGTTCAATGAGGAGTGTGGAAGAGCATGCCAGGAGCAGCACCAGGCGTACCTAAAAATGAGGTGCCAACCTGGTGAAGCTACAACTCCGGACTACATGCATGCTAAACAGTGGAAGCAATGTGCTATAGACAGAGCTAAGCAATTCCACAACCAACGGATCAATTAAACAACTAAGGGGAGGAGGAAGCTATGTAAACATCCCCATCCTCAATGATGGCGGAGTCCAGCACGTGAGTGCAAAAGACAAGGCTGAAGTGTTTGCAACCATTGTCAGCCAGAAGTGCTGAGTGGATGATCCATCTCGGCCTCCTCCCGATATCCCCACCATCACAGAAGCCAGTCTTCAGCCAATTTGATTCACTCCATGTGAAATCAAGAAACAGCTGAGTGCACTGGACACAGCAAAGGCTATGGGCCCCGACAACATCCCGGCTGTAGTAATGAAGGCTTGTGCTCCAGAACTAGCTGTGCCTCTAGCCAAGCTGTTCCGGTACAGCTACAACACTGGCATCTACCCGACAATGTGGAAAATTGCCCAGCTATGTCGTGTCCACAAAAAGCAAGACAAATCCAATCCGGCCAATTACCGCCCCATCAGTCTACTCTCAATCATCAGCAAAGTGATGGAAGGTGTCGTCGACAGTACTATCAAGCGGCACTTACTCACCAATAACCTGCTCACCGATGCTCAGTTTGGGTTCCACCAGGACCACTCGGCTCCAGACTTCATTACAGCCTTGGTCCAAACATGGACAAAAGAGCTGAATTCCAGAGGTGAGGTGAGAGTGACTGCCCTTGACATCAAGGCAGCATTTGACCAAGTGTGGCACCAAGGAGCCCAAGTAAAATTGAAGTCAATGGGAATCAGGGGGAAAACTCTCCAGTGGCTGGAGTCAGACCTAGCATAAAGGAAGATGGTAGTGGTTGTTGGAGGCCAATCATCTCAGCCCCAGGGCATTGCTGCAGGAGTTCCTCAGGGCAGTGTCCTAGGCCCAAACATCTTCAGCTGCTTCATCAATGACCTTCCCTCCATCATAAGGTCAGAAATGGGGATGTTCGCTGATGATTGCACGGTGTTCAGTTCCATTCACAACCCCTCAGATAATGAAGCAGTCCGAGCCCGCATGCAGCAAGACCTGGACAACATCCAGGCTTGGGCTCATAAGTGGCAAGTAACATTCGTGCCAGACAAGTGCCAGGCAATGACCATCTCCAACAAGAGAGAGTCTAACCACCTCCCCTTGACATTCAACCGCATTACCATCACCGAATCCCCCACCATCAACATCCTGGGGGTCACAATTGACCAGAAACTTAACTGGACCAGCCATATAAATACTGTGGCTGCAAGAGCAGGTCAAAGGCTGGGTATTCTGTGGCGAGTGACTCACCTCCTGACTCCCCAAAGCCTTTCCACCATCTACAAGGCACAAGTCAGGGATGTGATGGAATACTCTCTACTTGCCTGGATGAGTGCGACTCCAACAACACCCAAGAAGCTCGACACCATCCAGGACAAAGCAGCCCGCTTGATTGGCACCCCATCCACCACCCTAACCATTCACTCCCTTCACCATCGGCGCACTGTGGCTGCAGTGTGTACCATCCACAAGATGCACTGCAGCAACTCGCCAAGGCTTCTTCGACAGCATCTCCCAAACCTGCGACCTGTACCATCTAGAAGGACAAGAGCAGCAGGAGCAGATGGAACAGCACCACCTGCACTTTCCCCTCCAAGTCACACACCATCCCGACTTGGAAATATATCGCCGTTCCTTCATCGTCGCTGGGTCAAAATCCTGGAACTCCCTATCTAACAGCACTGTGGGAGAACCTTCACCACAAGGACTGCAGCGGTTCAAGAAGGTGGCTCACCACCACCTTTTCAAGGGCAATTAGGGATGGGCAATAAATGTCGACCTTGCCAGTGACGCCCACATCCCATGAACAAATTAAATAAAAGTTAACATGACTTCCGGGTTTGCCGCCCAAAAGCTGCGCAGAGTGTGGACTGCTCACCAGCATCACAGGCTGTCAGTGGAGGAGGTCTATTTAAAGGGTCATTGCTCCAAAGGCTTTTGCTGCAGGAAAGACCAGAAAACACACAATAAGGAGCAGCGCAGGGGCAAGGCTGCTCCCAGATTTAGCAATGCCTCACTGCAGCAGCTACTGGACGGGGTGAGGAGGAGGAGGGAAGTCTTTTACCCAGCAGATGGGGGAAGTGGCCTGTCTCTGCCACCAAGAAGGCCTGGCTCGAGGTGGCAGGGGAGGTCACCAACAGCAGCAACATCTCCCGCATCTGGATCCAGTGCAGGAAGCGTTTCAATGACCTAACTAAGTCAGTAAAAGTGAGTACACATTGATTCTCCTGAATTCCGTGTTCCATATCACCTGCCCCCCCCGCAACTCATTCTGCACTGCCAACACTACTCCATCAAAATCACTACTCACACCCACTTCAGGCTCATCCTCAACTTACCTGCACTTGCTCAGCACTTCCTCACCTCCCCATTAGTCACCCCACCACTGCCACTCACCCCAATCCTCATATAATTTGATGTTTCTGTCTTATACTCAACCTCTGATGCACCTACTTCACGATCAGCCTCACCCAAAGCAATGCATTCATCGGTAGGCCACTTCACCATCACTCATTCACATCTATTCTTTGTCCCCTTCTAGAAGAGAGCGCAAAATGTACGTGAGAGGGCGAGGACTGGAGGGGTGCCACAACAAGTAGTGGTCTTCAAAGTCACAGAGCTGAGCCTGGGTCTGTAGACCCTGTGGCGAAGGTAGTGCCTCCTGCAACGTCGCTCTCTCTGTTGTTGCCCTCTGTGCACTTGTGCAGGTCTCTATGGTGCAGTACTGTGTTGTGGAACTCCAAGTGGCAGAGGTGGACGCCATGCCTGGCGAGGCTTGTGATGTTGCTCGTCCTCGGATGTAGTGGTGAATGGAGCCATGGCGACCCCCCATCCTGATTGTGTCAGTTTGAGGGCGTCCAAAAAGTTGGTAAATTTGTGTAAACAGAAGAATTCTGAGTGGAAACTAAGAATTTTCAGTGAAAACACAAAGATCTCCCAGCCAAAAGTTTGTGTGAAAGAACTGAGTGCCCTGCTCCAATAACTCACCTTTTATCCCCATCTGTCAAACAAGCATTTGAACGTCCAACTGGCTGCAGGCTAAAACACGTCTCTTGCAACATGGAGTGTTTCTCATAACACGGGAAATACATTGAGGATGTTTGAAAAACAGACCCCTGCCTCAATGTGTACAAAATTAAGTACTTCAACTCTCTAAATAACTGTCTTAAGTATCACCTCGCCAGCTTTAATTGCTGGTGGGACTTATGCATTCGGGAGGCGTGCGTGAACCCAGACGCGACAGTGGGGAACCCGGAAGTCTGCGGGTTGGACCAGCTCCAAACCCGCTCGGGATTTGCCCGATTTTTGGAGCCCCCCCCACCTCAACGCATCCGCTACTTCATTCTAAAATTGGAGCCTATGGGGCCGATTTTTGGATGGCCGAGCGGGTGCGTTGGGGGCGGGGGAGCTCCTAAAATGGCGGAATCCCAGAGCGGGTTTGGAGCCTGGCTCCAACCCGCTGACTTCCATGTTCTCCAATGACGAGGCGTTCGGGTGCGTGCGCAATTCCCGCATGCGGGACTCCCACAGGCAATTAAAGCCGGCGGGATGATAATTTACATTGTTAATTAATTTTGTCCTGGATTATTGTCTCTAAAAGTTTCCCCACCACTGACGTTAGGCTGGCCGACATGTAGTTACCGGGTTTATCCCTCTACCTTTTTTGAACAGGGGAGTCCTTCAGCACCATCCCCAGTATGCATAAGTTACAAATTAGTTATATTATTAAAGTCTATGCCTTAGATAATGTTCAGCACTGGCAGCTCGCCGACATCATTGTAATGCGGCCTAACCAGGAAAATGGTTCGAGCCTCCAGCGAGCTTCATCGGGCGGGCAATGTGATCACTCTGCCCACCGCCTAGGATTGCCAACTCTGGTTGGAAGCATTTCTGGAGGTTTGATCATGTGACATTTTGACCACATGACATCTGACCATGTGATGCCCGATCACTTGACATTTGATCACATGACTTCTACAAATGTTATTGCATTTACCGTATAAAGGTTGGGTCCCCTGTAGTTGAGTACTTTTGCTGGTGATTTCGCGCCAACAGCTGTTGTGGGACGAGTTCCAAGAACCAAGAGGCTTCCCGTGAGCAGAGGAAGAACGGAAACCGAGTGAGGGGAAGAGGGGAAACCGAGTGCGGGAGAGAGGGGGAACCAAGGAATTCCCCCCATTTCAGAGACCCCCCATTTCAGGGAACCCGTATTTAAGAGATCCCTCCCCCGACTGCTGAGACTCCCTGGTTCCCGAAACTCCTCGATTGTCGAGACTCCCCGATTGCCGACAACCTCGATTCCTGACTCTCCAGCCTCCTCCCGACTGCACTCCACGCAGTCGCGGCTCTGCGGGTGCGGTGGGAAATTTAAATTGCTGATCTCCCGGGATGCTGGAGGCAGTGCTCTGGAGAGGAACCTCTGATTCCGGGAAACTCCCAGTCATTCTGGGAACCCTACCACCGCTCACCCAATGTATGCCGAGAACAAAAATCAGCTTCATTCTTTATGCACACATTTATTATTTTGCTACAAATAGCAATAAGAAGAAACCTACCCCCAGTTACTGGAAGGAGTTAATCAACACAGCTTTAACTGCTTTGGCTGGGATTCTGTCCTACAAACCCATGACTCTATGGAGAAAAAAAAATAATTTGACACTTATTGATTTCATATTAGTAGAATTAAACACAAATTATTTTTAATGGTGAGTTTTAAAGCACCAATGACATATCTTCTGCAATCCAATTGTACTACTCATACAGGACACACTGGGTAAAAGGTAACAATTCACTTGGCTCTTTGGTCAATGTGTGCTTCATTGTTAGCTCTTGTGTGTATGCAGTTCAGTACCCACCATGGCAGACAACAAGTTATTTGAGAGTACGATACACTAAAAATGATCCTAGAAAAATAAGTAACATGTCTGTATCTCATAAGACTTAAGCAGACATAAAGGGCCCTATTTGCATCTGTGCACCTTTCTATGTAACTCTCTTTATGATTTCAGCCTCATTAACATTTTGTGGCTGAGTTGCAATTGTGAATTATGTCTCAATTGGCAGCCCCCCCATTTATTGGCAGGAAATCGTGTGCAGCGGTTTAAAGGAATATTGCTGCAGTAATGGGGCACAGTGTAGAAAGCACAATTGTCAACCTACAGTCATGTCAATCAGGAGTCATAGGAGCAGCAAAGAGTCCTGGTTTTCAGATGGGCTTTTGTGTCCTTTTCCTTGCAGATGATCGTCAGGTGTCGAGATGAATAGATTGGTGTGCCTTGCAGGAGATGACAGCACATGTAAACGCCAACATCATTGTTCCTTGGACCTTGTTGCAGCGCTGCAAAAAAGTTTAATTACCTTGCTAGATAAGCCAATATAGGAGACCCCAACAAAAACTTGTATCAATACTAAATATGATGGCATGACCAGTGGCCTCATCTCTTTTACAGCTGGTATACAGATCTTATATGAGAAAGAAGTGACACTTATATGATACATTCACCAGTGCTGCCATTTACTCTATGAATTTGTCTCAATTGAGTGATGGTCACCACGTGACGGCTGTATGTAGATGCTGGAATCCGCTCTAGAGCTATGAAAGTTGAAAGGCAGTCATGCTGTGGTTAGAAACAATCATTAATGTAAAGCGTTGCTATAAGTACAAGATGAGTTGAACAATTAGTGTCCATTTACACTGCAGCTACTGGTCTGAAACAGGAAGCTGCAGTTCACGTAGCAGCCAGGCAGAACTGCATATAGAGTCCCTGACTCCTACCTGGCTAGAACTCTAACCATCTAGCCCAGGATACAGCAGGAAAATCAATGCTCTCTAAACATTTAAATTGAGGCTAGGTGGGTTTACAAAGCACTTAGGGGCCCAAAAAGCCACTTGAGCACTTTGTAAACTAGGTTTGAAACTGCACTGGATTTACACTTCACCCAGTTGCAAACTGAAGTGGTGTGAGATGATCCCCTTCAGGGAGTCTTCCTCCACTCCACTCTGGCAGCAGGTTGGGCTCCAGATTTACATAGCCAGTTTATCTTTGATGCAAAGCCGAAATCTTTTCTCACTAATGCTAAACTTGCAGTGTAAATGCACTCTTAATATCGATAGCACTTACTGTACTGGCACAAGAATGGCAAGTTGTTTGAACATGCAAGCTTCAACGGAGCAGTGACTTGAAGAATGGGTCCTGCACTAGGAATTTAGGATGGAATCCTAAAACACATATTGATGCTTCGGTTACATAAAAGGACTTGTGCATTAGTGGAGTCCATATCCAAAACGTGTTTTTGTCATGTAAATGAGATGGCCTGTCTCATTTAATTATTGCTACCAGCCAACAAATATTTCCTTGAGGCACTGTGGAACTCATGAATCCATTTCTGTTGAGTGAGTTTGTTGATGGTTCCGCAGAGAAAGACTGTTGCAAGACCTCAGCAGTCAAGAGCCTGTGTAACAGTGCTACTCCGTATATTTATGTTTCCTTTATGTCTGTGATGCATGACACACATCAGCTGCAGACTAGACTGCTTCCTGTGTTGACGGTTTTAGTTGTTAAGAAACAGGTATGTTGGTAGTATGCTTGCAAAACAAGCGACTCTATTGAAAAACAGGAAGATAGAGTGGCATGGATCCTTATATGAGTTACACTTCAGAGAAGCTTTTCTTCAGCTCTGTTAACTGTTTCCCTTCTGAACTTCTTTCATACAGCACATTTTTTTCCCCAGATGGCCTATTACTCTTTTTTCATGGATAGGTCACGGGGGAGTTTAGAAGCCCCTGGCACCACTAAGTGCTGTGAAGTGCCAGTGGGAAATTGTTAACCACATGTATGTTGTAAGCTGAAGCTGTAAGCCACACTCAGCATCTGCTGTCCGCAATCAGCTATCTGCTCTTCTTGGAATTGAACTGTGGGACGGCTTCATGAGCCAGACTGCACAAAAAAAGGTCACACTTGTTTCTGCCGCTCCTGCTCTCCGGTCACCGCCTTAGACTTCTGTTAAGCGGTTTTCCTCCACCTACCCACTCTACTGCCTCTTTACCACATGCTAAATTAAAATGAAACCAAAGAAATACAGAAAAAGCTCTGCATGTGCACACACAGGCGCTCGGTTCAGTGGGAATCATGCTGATCAATTTATTTCAACTCAAGTTTGCCATTAAAAATGTGGTCTTGCAATTATTTTAATAGGAAGACATCAGGTACTGCCTGTACTTACAATTTGGTTATTTCATTATTTGCAAGTCCATTATTATATCTGTGACCTTCAATTCTAAGAATTAATAGTCTAGAGTTGATGTTCCTTTGTTTGTGACTCTGAGTAAAATGTACATCGGAGTAAAGTGGTGGAATGGCAAAGAAAGAAGCAGCAGATGAATTATCTGGAGCATTCCTGGTCTTCCAAAATAGGAGTAAAAATCTAGGAAAAAAGTAGCTTGGACAAAACTTGGGACAATAAAAGGCCATTGAGCTCATCAAGCCCACTCCTTCCACAGTCTCAAACAAAGGGGAAGGCAGGTGGTTAATACTGAGATTATAGGCATAATTAAAAGGGAGGCTGAAGGGACCACAAAACCATTCTTAGGGGTGGGGGGACGGGGGTGGGGGGCAGGTGGCTGTCCCCTCCAGATCACAACAAGTGTCAGAGTTTTCAGCCTGTGTGGGCTAACAAATGCCCAAAATATGCCCCTAGTGGTGCAGACGCCATTAGCCCCAAGCTAAATAGATGACCTCCTCCATACACTGTGTACTTCAGAGCGGTCAGGGTTACAGGGTATTGGCAGGCAGAATCCCAGCATAACTGCTGGGATCATGTCCTCGAGTAATTTTGGGGCCCTTTTCTTTCTGTTATGTTGTGTACCTCGGATGAGAAAAAGCTATTCCACCCATATGTACTCGTCCCATTTTTAGTTGTATTCCATCCCCATGTACCAGCTCTTCTTCCCCCTGTCTGGGAGAGTCAAAAAACATTATTATTCTAAAGATTGTATCATAGGAGACTTCCGTCTATGAGTGCATATCATCACCATCATCATCAGTATCACCACCAACAACTTGCATTTATATAGAACCTTTAATGTAGGAAAAACGTCCCAAGGCACTTCACAGAGGCATAAAGAAAAAATGGATGTTGAGCCAAAGAAGGCGATGAGGAAGTGTGACCAAAAGTTTGGTCAAAGAGATGGGATTTAAAGTGGGTCTTAAAAGAGGAGAGGGAAGTGAACAGGCAGTGGGGTTTAGGAAGGAAATTCCAAAGCATAGGGCCTCGGCAGCTGGGGCACTGAGGCCAATTATAACACCCCTATCTTTACATTGGCTGAAATTAGCTAACCCACCACAGAATGTGCATCAAACCTGAGGCCTTACTGGTTTGCATAACCCAACTATACATTGTCTTAATCAGATAAGGGAGCATCACTGGGGGAGCGTCCTCTCTTTAGATCTCTCACACTACTAGCCAAGAGATTTGACAAGTGACTTGCTCCTGGCCTCTATCTATGCCGTTCTCTAACTGGCCACCAGCAGGTGCATAGGTCTGGTTGATTCACATCTTATGTTCCCTCCGTAGCAGAGACAAATCTCCATGGGATGCTTTGCCCCAGTGGCACAACCCAGACTGGAAGTTGTGGTCAAAGCATTACCCCATTACTCTACTAAAATCAATTATTCATAACTTGAACTACTTTTATTTTTCTAAATTAATATTTGGTTATTTATTAAGATTAGGATTTCAGTGCATTGATCTCAACATCAAGTTACAGGATAGGCCAGATACCAAGCAAATCTCCCTCTGCTGTGCCTATAAATATGTTTTATTCTATTGAGTATCCAATAAGGATTATTGGAAGCACTGACCTGCCTCTTGCCTCTGTCCAAGCATGATTGGCAATGATCTTGAAAATTCCCCTATTCAAGAGGGCACCCTTAGCACCAAAGATTGTTTTTTTCAACCTGTGTCTTTCTTTCTGAGTTTGTGGAGTTAGCATCTTTAAATGGAGCATGGAAATAGTTGGTGAGAAAGTAGCAGTTCTAGTTATATTTTCACATCCTGTGAGACATAGAAACATAGGAACATAGGAGTAGGCCATTTAACCCCTCGAGCCTGTTCCGCTGATCTGTGACCTAATTCCATATACCCACGTTAGCCCCACACCCCTTGATACCTTTAGTTAACAAAAATCTATCAATCTCAGATGTAAAATTAACAATTGAGCTAGCATCAACTGCCGTTTGTGGAAGAGAGTTCCAAACTTCTATCACCCTTTGCGTGTCGAAGTGTTTCCTAACTTCACTTCTGAAAGTCCTAGCTCTAATTTTTAGACTCCCCAACCAGCAGAAATAGTTTCTCTCTATCTACTCTATCAGTTCCCCTTAATATCTTGAAAACTTCAATTAAATCACCACTTAATCTTCTAAATTCCAGGGAATACAACCCTAGTTTGTGTAATCTCACCTCATAATTTAACCCTTAGAGTTCAGGTATCATTCTAGTAAATCTACGCTGCATTCCCTCCAACGCCAATATACCCTTCCTAAGGTGCGGTGCCCAGAACTGAACACAGTACTCCAGGTGTGGTCTAACCAGGGCTTTGTGTAGCTGTGGCATAACTTCTATCCCTTTGTATTCTAGTCCTCTAGATATAAAGGCCAGCATTCCATTAGACTTTTTGATTATTTTATGTATTTGTCCATGACATTTTAATGATCTATGTACACGGGCCCCTGAGTCTCTTTGGACATCCACTGTTTCGAGCTTTTCACCATTTAGAAAGTACTCTGATCTATCCTTTTTAGGTCCAAAGTGGATGACCTCACACTTGCCTACATTGAAATCCATTTGCCACAGTTTTGCCCATTCACTTTATCTATTAATACCTCTCTGTAATTTTATGCTTCAGTTTATATCATTCCAATATAAGACAGTTTATATCATACTAATATGTGATAATATAATTTTTCTGATGGAATTGCCAAGTTGTATAAATTATCGATGGGCATTTCCAGCCCACCCCATACACCACTGATCAAAAAGAATTATAATCCAAGAGTCCTTAGAGACCGGACATGTTTTGCCCAGCAATCATGCATTTATTTAGGAGAAAAAAAAGTTTTTTAATAGGGAAGAAGACTGGCTGGGACCTGCAAATTTACCAGTACTTCACTTTTTTAGTAACCAAAGTTCAGTCGTCTTTCTCAGTTTATGTTTGAAGTTACTTACTCTTTAACCAAGAGCTAGACGCTTGGATTCTTAATCCTGTGTTTCACTCACTGGTCCCTTTGAGTTAATGTCTCTGCAGTTGAGCCAGCAGGAGCCACTGCTGGACAACCACAATGGAGTGCACAATAGTAACTCAGTGAGGACACCACACTTACACTCTTCCCTTCCCTGCAGATGATGCCTCAGCTCTGCTCAGTGTCTCCCTGCACAGCATGGCTCAAATCAGAACTGAACGGAATTGAATCTGCATTCTTCCACTCTTCAACTCACTGGGATTGGACATCAGTGTTGCCTCTTTTCTTCTCAGTTTAAATTTGCCAGTATGTACAATCTTAAACTATCCAAGGTTCAATCATACTTTAATATACTGTGAAGAGCAAGTTTGGCACCAATGCATAGATCAGCACCAGAGCCTGCAATCTATCTGTCTTTCAAATTGCATACTGGGTTGCTTTAAGCAGGGAAGCAAATCAGGCAGTTTCCTGCCTAGAAAATCCCAGAAATGTGGAGCCCTGGCACAGCCAGGTCTCTGCTGCTTTCTGATGGATTCTGCCGGACTAGAGTCCCTGCAGATTTCCAAGGCCTATATTTCTAGAATGTAGGTGGTATTTCTTCACCATACTGTTGCGGAGCGAATTGGATACAAGCACATTAAGTGTTCATATGATAACATCGCTAGTAGTGATTACTATGACCTGGGCATCCTGTAATACAGAAACCTGATGATTGTAAAAGAAAGGAAATATTATTACTACTGCAATATGACTATGAGGTGGAAGCTGTGATGATGATAGCTTCAGACCATCCAAGTCTGAGTGTGGATTAGTAACTGAAAAACCTGTAACAGCTCATATCAGATAGCTTCACATCTTATGATTACCATTGATGCCATTACTTACTACCAGAGTGCTGCAAACTTGTCTGCATCTTGTGTGTAGTTAGGACAAGTCTGCTAGGCAGGATATAATACGGCATAATGAGATGTACAGCTCTATCAACCAATCAGAGACACGATTCACAAAAGTCAGGAACAAATTACAAAATTCAGGGGCACTTATTTTTGGCTAAAATTATGCTCTTAACCTGTCCTGAGCCTCAACTACATATTTTTCTGCAGCACAGTAGCCCACCTCTTAAACTCATAGCTCCTGCAAGGGATTTGAATCTTGTATTGCACTGATCATGTTGATTTTATTACAGCATTTTTGGTGTCATTGCCTTCTTCGTTGTGGACACAACATCAAAGCCTAGATTTTCTATATATATCTGTGCCCGGTAATCCTGGATCCTTAGCAGATGGAACATAAATCAGTGAGACATAGGCAGGGGTACCTAAAAATCACATTCCTGTCTAAATGACATTAACATTGTTCAACATTAAGAACATAAGAGCATAAGAAATAGGATCAGGATTAGGCCATAAGGCCTCTCGAGCCTGCTCCGCCATTCAATAAGATCACGGCTGATCTTCTACCTCAACTCCACTTTTCCGCCCTATCCCCATATCCCTTGATTCCCTTAGTGTCCAAAAATCTATTGACCTCAATCTTGAATATTGAAATTAAGCTTCCTGCACCCACGTAAACAATGATGTGCAAATCAGACGGACATCTGGCATGTTAAATCTTAGTCTCGTTTTCCAATCAGTACCGCCCATTTTGCCCCTGCAAATCTATAATTTAAAAGTACAGTATATAATGAAGAAATGTAAATTAGTGCATGATAATGAAGTCACCTGGAAGAGGTGGTCTTGCATTGGAAAGGGTGGGCACCCTGTAGAACAAGATCAGCTGATGCAAAATCCTGCCATAAAAGTAAGTTCTTAAAGTTAAAAATCTTTGGTGACCTACTATGCAACCATCTACATTTTAATGATTGAAAAAAGCTATCTCCTCAGCTCCTTTCAATCATTAAAATTCACACTGGCTATGTGAGGCCAATCAGCAGCATTCCGTGCATCCGTTTGGCCGTGTGTGTAAAGCTCTGCCGTCCCCAATTTCACAATGATGCAGGCAGGTAGTGAAAACATTGCTTCCTGCTTGCCTCGCTGAGGCCAGACGACATCCTTCATTGCTATACCGACATGACATTTTTCACCAATCTCTCTTCCCCTCTCTTTTTTGGCTCTTTTAAGGAATGATGTAACAAATGCATTCATGAAGATTTCCTCTGGTTGGCATTTCTAGCAAAATTGTAAAGATGTCCATCAAAGTATATTTTTATGGTTCTGATAGAAATTACAACCGCAGGGAATATCTGGTTCTTCTGATGTCACCACCAATAGTGACCAGAGCAATTCTTCTCCTCCTGTTCTCTATATTTTCTCTTTCGCTTTCTATTATTTTTTTAAATTACACTTTCTTCATGAATTTCCTATTGGCTTTGGAATTTCAATGGCAGAGCCATCTATCTCTGTTGTGCACATGCACACTGACAGATATTTAAATACTTTGCTCCCTTCAGTCTCCACATTGACAATTCACACAGCTCCTACACTAGTGAGTCTATAACAAAACTGTAAAACTGCAATGACAGGGACGATTGAAATGCAATTGAAAATAAAAAGTTATAGTTAAATGAAAGAGAAAGCAAAATATTTCTATAACACTACTACATAGATTTGAACCTTTGTATGCTAAGATCCAAGATGCTGCAACCGTAGTGCACAGCTCCTCATCCTAGTTTTTTCTCCAGTGAGAAAAGGAAAGTAAAAGTGTTGGACGGCAAGGCTGGGAATTCCTCATGCAATCTCTGCTGTTTTTGCTACTGAAAGCAGAGCACTTGAGAAGACGCCATAGGTAGCATTGGCTGGATAGACGATTAAGCTGTAACATACTTTTAGGAAACATGCAAAGTAACATTTCTTGTGTCTGTGTACACTGAGTGTGTTGGGGCTGGGTCTGCCAATTTATAAAAACAATATAGTATTTGCAAGTGATTGTTGGATATATATAATAGAGTGACTATGGTGTCCCTGCCTGTCATCCTTTTTCAAATTTGTGATTCACAAATCCAGATATCAAAAGCCACATGTCTCACTAGACATATCAGGCCCGAGCACTTTAATGCAGTTACCAAAAACTGCGTTGTCTGGGAATACATTATATACACAGACACACACACACACACGCACACCACTGATCAATCTGAAAAAACATTACCTCATCCAATAGGCAAGTGCACCATATCACATCAGTTGTCACAGTCGAATAAGGAACAGGAAATGTTTTTAAACAAAACTTAGATTTTTTTTGCAGAGTGGTAAACAACTCCTGTGCTTGCTGACCACAAAAATATTCTGCCCTGCAAACTCTCAGTGTGTAGTAGGGCTGTGAAGTGGATACCTAGTGATATATAAGCACACCTCCTACTGCCTTCTCTAAATGGGCACAATTATCAGTTACATGCTTTATCTATGCTATCCATACTATTCCACTCATGCTGCAAACTGCCTGAACTATATAAAAAAAATGACTACATTCTCAACATCACAGTGGTTGAACAAAGATCCACAACTGGCAACCAGAGGGATATGTGCACCTACAATACAAAAACAGATATGTAAACCACAGTGAACTGAGTTAGACAATTTAGGTTAATTTGCAAACACACGGGCCTAGAAATTCGTCTGGAAGTAGCTGCACGTTGTCATGCATAGTGATCCCCATGATCTTCATTATTTGTTGCTCAAGTGGGGAGAGGACCTGAATCAATGCTCTCGCCCCTCTGTTCCTCGCCTCCTCTCTATTATTGTTTGCCAGCTTTGCCTGCAAGAAGGAAGAATGCTTTGAGGATGTGCATGTCAAGGCTGAATAGTGATGCTGGTGTAAAGGAAGGCAGAGGTGTGAGGAGGTGAAGTCAGTAATAGTGAGGCGAGTAGGAGGCGCAGAGTGTGGCTTTAGAAGCAGAAGGAGGTGGAATAAAATATGCTGCAGTGAATGGAGGAGAGTGGTGGTAATGGGGGGAGAGAAGGGTGGTGAGCACTGAGGTTTCAGGTAGTGCAGGGATATACAGAGTGGTGTAAGATTGGAGTTAAGAGTCTTACCTTATCAACCCATCAGGTCATTAAACTTCTTCTGGCATTGCAGCCAGATCCGTGGGGTGATGCTCCTGGTGCCGATGCCCTCTGCCACCTGTGCCTTCTGCTGCCAAGCAGCTTGGCAGGATATCTTCCTGCTGCTTGGTGGGAAGAGGATGTCCCTCCTGCCGACTTCCTCCACCAGGACCTCCAGTGCAGTATCCAAAAAGCATGAGACCCTTGAAGTATCTGCTTGTCCTAACATCTCCTGAGTTGCCTGCAGCCAAAGTGCACCCCATCTTTAAAAAATCATCAGGAGCACCAGATATTCAAGTCCCCGATTAGGCGAGCTGCCAATCAACAGCAGGACTATTGCTGGCAGCCTGCCTATCTCATGATAGAGGGCCCCGATCAATTTTACTTTCTGGTTTTGCCCATGTGTATAGGCGTGTGATGCCAGCACAGTGCCGATTCTGGGTCCGGAAACGGATCCATATGAATTTCTACCCTCAGATATCCTTTTTCTGAAAGCTCACAGGATAACTGTTCAAAAGTTGCTGTTACATGAATTAAAACGTAAAAGAGCTGGCCTTAAAATGTACAATACTTATGAATAGCCAATAAAGTTTATGTTCATAAATATAAAATCAGATTGACAACAATTAATTTAATAGTCCCATTTAATCTCTTCCACTGTCACTTTGATTTTTATTGCTGGTGTATAACATTGAAACATTTTAACAATGATCTTATTAAATTAAAGTGACTGTAATGCCACTTATTACCAAATCATTTTATTGACTAAGCCTTTATCTGGATATGAATCTCTTGAATTAGTTAACATTCACTGACACACAATGTAAACAACCAAAGCATTTACCTGCATGATATTTATTTGGATAACCTACATATATGCATGGATTTTTTTCTGCCATTTTACAGTCTGTTGCCTTGTATTTGCAAATTTTCCATCAATCTGAAATCATTTGCATGCAGTTCCTCTCAGGTGGTGTTAGTTTGTAAAAGTGCAGCAAGAAAACCTGGGGAACCAGAAATTACAATTTTACAAATGCTTCCTATGAAACAGTTTGGGACAAAAACAAAAATGAAATATGAACACCTCAAATTGCAAATGTCTTTAACAGAAAGATAGGGCACGATTTTAAAAGTGAAAAATGGGTGGGTTGGGGGCGGGGGGGCATTCATAATCGCATCAATTTCTGACCTGCCCCCAACCTGCCTCCAACCCGCCCAGGTGAAAGCTTCCGGGCCATCTCTTTCACGCCATGTTATAGGAAGCGAGAAGGCCCGAGACTAACAGGTAGGTGCCTTTCTGGCACAGCTTGTGGGTCGGGATGAACAGGAGGGTCCAACAAGCCTGCCTGCGGCGACCCCCCAACGATTGTGGACAGCACCCGCCCCCCCCGGTCTCCGACCCCTCCCCCAATGATCACGGACACCCCCCAATCCCCGATCGCCCCCCAGCGATCACGGCTCCCCGACCCCAATCCCCAGTCTCCCCTACAGCGATCACAGACCCCTGACCCTGATCCCCAATCCCCCCCAATGATTACGGACCCACGACCCTGATCCCCAATTCCCCCAATGATTGCGGACCCCCGACCCTGATTCCCAATCCCCCCCACAACAATTGCGCACCCCCAATGACCCTCGATCCCCCCAACGATAACAAACCCCCGTGATGACCCCCGATTCCCCCTACAACGATCGCAGACCCCCGCGAGGTCCCCATGAACCCGACACCCCCCCGTGACTGACCCCCAATCCCTACCCCATGACTGACTCCACCCGTGACCCCCGTGCCAACCCATGTCCTGTGCCAACCTCTGCCCTGTGCCAACCCATGCCCCGTGCCAACCCTGCCCCTTTTGTCCCCCATGCCCTTGTGGCCCCATGCACCAGTGCCCCCATACTCCTGTTCCCCATGCCCTGCATCAACCAATGCTCACCCATGTACCTGTGCCCACCCATGCCCCCCGTGCCCACCCATGCACTCATCCCCTCCCATCCATACAAACAAAGACTTACCTGAAGACTTACCTGAACACATCCTCTCCCTGAAAGGTCTCCCGTCCCACTGAGACCAGCCTGTCAATCAGGCCGGTCAGTCAGACGGCAAACCGACAAAAAAAATAAAAGACATCCTTATGTCAAAATCGTAAGGACGTCTGGGAAACCCATACTTCTGGGTTTCCCATCGACAATTTGACCCTCCCTGCCCCCTTCCCGGCTTGGAGTCAAAATCATGCCCATAATCTCAATTCATGTGATTTATACTGATCAATGCCACCACCAGTATTAATCTCCTGAAGTATTTATCATCTGGTCTTATGGGGACCAGAGATCCCAAGATCAATTCTTGATCTGTGTCAAGTTAGCTGATTGCACCTGGGGTTGAAATAGGTTGGGGGGGCGGGGGGGGGGGGGTTGCAATTGACTTCAGCACTCATGGTTTAGGGAATAGAAGATAAAATCAGCCAGGGTTGATGCTCCTGATCGCTATCCAGTAACCGTTAATGTTTATGAACCTGTGTCTGAGAAAGCAGAATTTGCATTACAAATACTGGAGATTACGTAATTCCACGTGGGGTGGGGAGTGTCTGTATTGTGATGTACAAGGGATCACAACTGTGTTGGACAGGCTGGATGGACCAGTAGGTATTTCCTAGCCCAGTCGCTCCCCTTCCTCATTTACCTGAGGGCTGCTGCAACGCCAGCAGTGGGCCATTTTTCATTCACACTCCGCAGCTCACCGGCTCAATGGAAATGAGGCCCGAGGCCCAATATTGGGTGCGCCCCTCGCACGCCCAAATATGAGCATGCATGAATTTCTAGCTCATGGTACTTTATTTGTTCTGTCCAAAATTGTGTTGCTAATTAAATTCTAATGCCATTCATTTCCACGGGTATTTTCCTGATTGTCATAATTTCAGTGGAAGATCTGTGGGCAACCTGGAGAAACTACGTAAACAGAATTTAAGCCATTTTTCTAGGCCTTCCCCCAAAGTTATTGCGGATTATCATGAGAATCCCCATGAAAACTTAACCCCGAAGTTTTATGATTACAAAAAGTGGGGGGAAATTGTTCAGTCGTTATGTGTAGTAACATCTTGAACATATTCTTTCTGAGTTTATTTGCGACATCACCTTGCATAGCAATTCTTCCCCCATCTGTTTCTTTTTGATTCAACAAGCAGGTGTCTGATCACAGGCGAAAGGCCTGTTTCTGGGCTGTAACTTCTATGTGATTCTATGTAATGACACCTTTTTAAAAAAATTGAATTCAGGAAAAATAAATCGTCAAAAATCAGTAGTCATAATGATTGCCAGGATACTGACTCAGAGCTCTTGACCTGGGACAAAAGTATGTGTGTGATGACAGAAAAGCTAACATTGCTAAAAGGCAGGTCAAGCCATCAGACATGGAAACAATTCCTACACATCCGGTATGCAGCATATTGTGCCTAGTATTTTAAAGGTCTGATATTGTCATGTGTGAGTTTTCAGGTAAGCTCAGGTCCTGGAACGGAAATTTTAAAAATCACAAACGTTGAACATCAGGGATAAAAACAACAAATGCTGGAATTGTACAGCAAGTTGGGTAGGTGTAATTCTTCATTAGAAGTGTTGACCTGCCTTATTCTTTCAGATTCGGACACTGTTTCCAGCAGTTTCTGTTTTTATTTCAGTTTCTGGAGTTGAATAGTAGCTGTAATGTTAGCTGTCACTGCCAGTTTGTGTTATAACAGGTACTGTGTCTACAGCAGGGCAGACTTACGCTGTATGGTTTTTGCAGTTTTATCTTTGTGTGAAAGTGGACTTTTTAATAACACATAACACTTCGCAATTGCATTCTTCAGAAGGATTTGATGGAGGCTTCTGGATGAGATAAGCAGTGTTTTATTTAGATTGGGGACTGTAATGAATAATTTTAACGAGTTCTAATAAAGTTGTTCAAGTGAGATGATTCTGAACATCCGGTAATTAGTTATTGTTCTGCTTTCCCAAGTCTTCCAAATTCACACACTGCATTTGACTTCCGTATCTAGACTTTTCCATATGTTCTATTTACTTTTGCATCCTGAAGTTTTTACTTCTGCTTCCCTCTTCTTGTGACCTTTAGTTATTATTTGAATATTACCAAGGAACAGTAGCAATAAGAAGTTTAAAGTATAATTCAGTTCCTTGTTTCTCCTCATTTCTTCCTCTGTTTCTTTAGTGCATTAGTGTCAGTGATTAAGCTTTTCTTCCCTTCTTTTCATCGTTTCTCTGCTCTCTTTTAGAAAGCACTTTCCTCTTCTTGACTAAATGCTTAAGATTCAGATGTTTTCTTTTCCCATCCCTGCCATGACTCAGGGGTCAGTTTTCCCCCATAGTCAAATACCTAACTCCTAGGGCAGGATTTAAACTGTGAAAAACGGGTGGGTTGGGAGTGGGGGGCATTGAAAATTGCAACAATTTTGGACTCGCCCCCAACCCGCCCATTTCCAGTTTTCATGGGGGCGGGATGAGGGGCGGGCAACCAACCCGATCTCAGGAGGCGGGTTAGTCAGCAAAACCTTTCAAGGAGGCTGTAGGTCTCCATGTTTTCAGGTTTTGCAATTTTAGTCCCTGGGGGCTGGAACTCCCGGACCTTCTCCTTTATGCCGCATGAGAGGCGGAGAGAAAACCTGAAACTGCAGGTAGGTGCCATTCTGACACAGCTTGTGGGCCCAGAGGAGCAGGAGTGCTTCCCGCAGGCCCAACAAGCCTACCCGCAGCTACCCCCCCAATGATTGCGACACCCCCAACAATCATGGACCCCCCCAACGATCGTGGACCCCCGCGATGATCCCCAATCCGACCACCCCCCCCTTGATGACTGACACTTGATCGCCCCCCGCCCCCCATTTACCCTCGATCCCCCTCCACGTGACTGAGTCCCCCGGTGACTGACCTCTGATGACTGACCTCCCTCCTCCGTGATTGACCCCCCCAGTGACCCCCATGCCCACCGATGCTGCCGAGGCCACTGATGCCCCCGTGCCCACCCATGCCCCTGTGCCTATCTATGCCCCCAATCAGGCTGGCTTGTTGGATGGAAAACCGTCAAAAAATAAATAAAAGACATTCTTACGTCAAAGTCGTAAGGGTGTCCGGGAAACCCGTACTTCCGGGCCCCAGGTCAAAATCCTGGCCCTTAGCCTTCTAATACTGTTGCTCAACATCTCTTCCAAAACATTGCCTTTTTTGATGATATGACATGATATGGTATAATTAAGTTGTGTTGGGGGGAGGATTTTAACACTACTCATCCAGCAGAAACTGGATGGTTGGGCAGTTAAAATCACCCAGGTTACTTACCTGCCCTGAAGCTGCCAGGAGCTGACCATTCCCAATTTTAACCTGCTCAACTGAGCAGATGACACGGAGAACCATCCAAAGCTGGAAGAGTCCTTTTTTACACATGTATTTCAGGTTCCAATAACATCATCGGGATTCGACTGCAATTTCAACTGGACTGCCTGAGTGGGAAGCTGCAGTGGCTTTCCCACCAGGGGAAGACAGCAGGGAAGAGGATTGGGGTCAGAAGAGTCCCAAACAGGTAAGTTTCTTTGCTTTCCTTGTGAGGCCATGAGGAGCAGGAGTGATTTTCCACCGCTTTCCACTGGAATGGGCTTGTAATCACCTGGCAGGATTTAAATGAGCCCAGGAGTTAAAGTTATGGTACACTGTAGTGAGACAGTATTGGTGAGAAATAAGCATCCTACATCTATTCTTCGGTAGTGTTGGGATAGAAAGGTTTGATATTCATGCAGTGTTGAAATTCTATCCATTGGTGCAATTTAATGGATTGAAACTTGTTAAAGTGAAGGCTGCATAAACGGTCACTTTAATGTGGAGATTAATAACGACAGCAACAAAAAACAGAATCTCAGTTTGAAATTTCACAGGACTCATGTGAGCCTAAGATTATGCAGTGATCATGATTTATGTAAATTATAATACTTATAGGCTTACCTGAGGAGCTGAGGACATTAAAATGTTCATTTTGCCAGTCATGCTCAGAGAAGGAACCATTATAAAAGAATTAATGTTCAGCTAGTTGTGTTATTATGGTTGATTTTCTGAGGTAGGCACTATATAGCTTTGAATGCTTAGCATACTTCAAACTTGAAGATTATCAATGCCCAAGAATGGGAGCATAGTCTCAGGATAAGGGGTCGGCCATTTAAGACTGAGATGAGGAGGAATTTCTTCAATCAGAGGGTTGTAAATCTTTGGAATTCTCTACCCCAGAGGGTTGTGGATGCTCAGTCGTTGAGTATATTCAAGACTGAGATCGATAGATTTTTGGACTCTAGAGGAATCAAGGGATATGGGGATCAGGCGGGAAAGTGGAGTTGAGGTCGAAGATCAGCCATGATCTTATTGAATGGCGAAGCAGGCTCGAGGGGCCGTATGGCCTACTCCTGCTCCTATTTCTTATGTTCTTATTAATATTTAATATGAACTTTTTATGATAGAGAACATAATAGTGTGGAACTTGTATTCTGAATCCTAACCATCCACTCATTTCCTTTACTAGTGTTTATGTTATAAGAGTAATTCAAGTGAGCTAAACTTTATTTTTATATATCTAATTTACCATGGTGTAAATGTCATTAGTGCAATCTTTTATCAAGACTTAAAAAATACAGTTTATTATTACGTAAGATCTGTGATTTAAATTTTCACAGACTTCAAAAGCTCTAAAACTATCAAGAAGTTTGTCTGTGTGAATTGTGATATCACTTAATTATAATTTCTTGCTACAATTTAAAGACAGAAGTGTAATAACTAATTCTAATACTAAAAGGACCAGGCGACTAAGATTGCGATTTTAGGGATTCTAAAAATTCACAAGTACTGTGTTTGCAAACCAAAAACATACTAAATTTCAGTACGACGTATTGTCAAAGGGGCTAGCCCAATTGTTAGCACCTAAGCATAGAATATTTTGGAGATTGTGCATTTTCTCATGTTTCCAGTTGTGCAGGAAAAACTGAGTTATTTTTATAGTAAAGTGGTAAATTAACTCTTATGGTGAGTGTTTATGACAGTAATATAAGAATTTCTCAAAATATATGAGACAAATAAAAATTCCAGCGCACAACAATGGATCACGAATGTAGCAAATGTTTTAACAGTGTACTGTGGGGCCAAATTGTACATATAGGATTTTATTTGTAAATTGGCAATATTTAATGCTCAGCTAAATGTTTAGATTTATATCTGCATGGACAATCTGTTTAAATTATGCATTAATATGGAACATAAAATAGCTAAATGTTTTCCAAATTAGGAGCCATTTGGAATACAAAAAATTAATTTCCCTACAATCTTAGAAACCTTTTCCCCTTGAAATTTATTATAATGTATGATGTTTGAGTAAATTAACTTTTCACTTACACATTAATGCATCAATTTTCTTATGGTAATTATGTGCTGGCTGTGATATGTCACTAGTAGAGAAGGATGCATGCCTGCCATTAAACCGCTATCTCACTAAAATTATTAGAAAATTAAGACGAATGAGTAAAATCAAAGGTTCTTCTGGTTAGCTAATAGAAAGCAATCATAGATTAGTTGCTGATAGTATTGTAAATTGTAATAAGCATTTAATGACTAGTCATATAATGGGAAACAGTCAATTACAGAGCACAAGAGGGCACAGATGAGTTTGATTCAAACTGGAAATTGAGCTTTATTCAAAGAAAGTTATTTTAAATACACAAAGGACCTTAATAAATGCATAAAGTGACTCAAAATGTAGACTCCAGTTATCTCCTAAATACATATTTGGCTATTACTAACATGAAAGTTATCAGCCTTAATGTTTTTGTTGGGTTATGCCTTTTAGAAAAATTTGTATCCAAAAAGCAACTTTGCACCATCAATGATACAGTATTAAACATGGAACTTATAAAACTCCAAGTCTCACATTCTGGAATAAAACCTTGGGCTCATTCATCATGTGTCCAGGATTAATCACGATGCCAGAAAGCTGTATATATTTAATTTAAGTGAATTTAATTAAAATATATATTATGAAATATTGATATTTGAATGTATAATATATTCTTGAAGTGGCTAAAATCGCATCATCCATTCTTAAACTCTCAAAGGTATTGATCCCTTTAAAAGTATAATTGTGCATGGCTGGAGTGATAAAATGCTCATCTGTGGAAACATATCATTTCCATCTCCTACTAACATGGGAAAACGGGAACAGGAGTAGGCCATTCAGCCCCTTGAGTCTTTCCCACCATTCAATTAGATCGTAGTTGATCTGTACCTCACCTCCATTTACCCGCTTTAGTTGCATATCCTTTGGTGTCAGCCGTGGCTCAGTGGGTAGCATTTGTACCACTGAGTCAGAAGGTTGTGGGTCTCAAGTCCCACTCCAGACACTTGAGCACAAAATCAAGGCTGACACTTCAGTGCAGTACTGAGGGAGTTCTGCACTGTCGGAGGTGTTTGCCTTTCAAATGAGATATTAAACTAAGGCCCCGTCTGCCCTCTCAGGTGGACATAAAAGATCCCATGGCAGTATTTCGAAGAAGAGAAGAGGAGTTCTCCCTGGTGTCCTGGCCAATATTTATTCCTCAACCAACACTTAAAAAACAGATTATCTGGTTGTTATCACATTGCTGTTTGTGGGACCTTGCTGTGTACAAATTGGCTGCCGCGTTTCCTACATTACAACAGTGACTACACTTCAAAGGTACTTTGTTGGCTGTAAAGCGCTTTGGGATGTCCTGAGGTCATGAGAGGCACAATATAAATGCCAGTTCTTTCTTTTTTTTCTTCGATACCCTCACCAAACAAAAATCTGTCGATCTCAGGCTTGAAAAGGTCAATTGACCCAGCATCTGCAGCCTTTGGGGGAGTGATTTCCTCTAACCTTTGTGTGAAAAAGTGTGTCCTGATTTCACTTCTGAATGGTTTAGCCCTAATTTTAAGATTATGTCCTCTTTTTCTGGATTCACCCACCAGAGGAAATAGTTTCTCTGTATCTACCCTGTTCAATCCCTTTATCATTTTGAACACCTTAATTAGATCATCCCTCAACCTTCTAAACTCAAGGGAATACAAGCCATGTTTATGCAACCTGGCCTCATAATTTAACCTTTTAAGTCCTGGTATCATTCTGGTGAATCTGTGCTATATTTCTTCCAAGGCCAACATATTTTTCCTGAGATGGGGTCTGACTAGGCTCTGTACAATTGAAGCATCAATTCCTCACTTTTGAATTGCAAATCCCCATGAGATAAAGGACAACTTTCCATTACCCTTTTGATTACTCTTTGTAAGATAGCTTTTACTGATTTGTGTACATGGACACCCAAATCCCTTTGTTCCTCCACAGATCCTAATCCCTCACCATTAAGAAAATATTCCGATTCGTCTTTCTCAGATCCAAAGTAAATAACCTCACACTTCCCCACATTGAACTCCATCTGCATTGTTTTGCCCACCACTGTCTACGTCTCTTTAACATGGAAGTTGGCAGGCTACTGATTCATATTTGTAACTGGTGCTACATAATACCAAAGATATTTGGCTCTGGGTAACTTAAAAAATTTATTTTGTAAAAACAATTCTCCTCTATCCATCTCTTGCTGCCTCCAATCTTTGCTGGTCCACTGATCATGTATAGTTTGAGCCCAGTCCTGGCTTTAGTTTTCCAGTTTACAAATGACCAAAGGCCAAATAATTCAAACACTGTTCCTTACAACTCTTTTCATGGATGACAAAGAATAAACTTTTGCTTGGCCTGCAATGGTTTTGCTGAAACTTTTTCAAAGTCCCATTCTTCCCATCCCGCAGGTTACGTTGAGAAAGTTTATTCCAGACATTTGAATCTTGGTTCAGAGGAAATAGCACATAAAATGCATCCATGTACTAACAGTCAATAGAGAATGAAACTTACCATTTCTTCTCAACAATAACTTTCAATTTTAAAGTGTATACACTTATCACCTAGTATATTTTGAACCTAGTAGAATAAATTCTGGGGGCCAAAAGCATCCCTGGATTACCTAGCAAATTTGACTACACCTCATGCTTTCAGCACTTGGATGAGTTGTCATCTCATAAAACTTCCCACAAATTAGAATGTCTAAGAGAATGAATTTCAAATTTCAGGAAAATGAAATTGTATCTAATATCAAGGGATCAGAGACTCAACTCTGAAACAGGCAACCAAAGTGATTATCATCGTAGCGTACCTCTACTGTTTTTTTTATTCGTTTATGGGATGTGGGCGTCACTGGCGAGGCCGGCATTTATTGCCCATCCATAATTGCCCTTGAGAAGGTGGTGGTGAGCCGCCTTCTTGAACCGCTGCAGTCCGTGTGGTGACGGTTCTCCCACAGTGCTGTTAGGAAGGGAGTTCCAGGATTTTGACCCAGCGACGATGAAGGAACGGTGATATATTTCCAAATCGGGCTGATGCGTGACTTGGAGGGGAACGTGCAGGTGGTGCTGTTCCCACGTGCCTGCTGCTCTTGTCCTTCTAGGTGGTAGAGGTCGCGGGTTTGGGAGGTGCTGTCGTAATCTGTGAAATACAATCTCCTGATAATTCAGAGTTGTTTCTTGGATTAAAAGAATTTGAATTACTCAATAATTTGAATTAAGTAACATAAGAAACACAGCAAAGTGGGAATTTACTCCTAAAAAAATTACAATTATCAGATAATTCAAAGCAGAGACCCATTCAGCACAGTTGTGTCAGAAACATTTCAATCATGTGGAATTTTGCCCTCATATGAGCATATTTTCAAATTGCTGTGGGATTCAAAACCCATTTAACAAAAGATATTTGAAGGAAAGCGTTAACTGTAACCCTTTTAAACAAAGACATTTGAAAACCTGCAAACGCAGTAATGTGGTAAACTGTGTTCTCGCAAATCCTGTTTTTCCCTCACTGACACTGATGGTCTTGGAGGAGAATGAGTTTTGGGATCGAAGACAATGTACTGCGGATAGATATCGAGATTATTAAATAAATAAGCTAGATGGATAATATTGAGCTTAAAGCGTTGTCAGGTTTTAAAACAGATCGGTGTTTGGAAGCACAAGCTTTTCAACACAGCAGGGGGTAATGTAAAAAATGGCAACAAGGACATACATCAAAGGCTTTGGATCAGGAAGACAATGATAGGTGTGAAAAAGCAAAGGCCTCTCATTCCTATTTGGTAATCTGTTCAAAAGAACTGGGATTTGTAAAACATCAAACAGTGTTGCACCCAGCATATGGTCAAATGGTATAAGGAATGGATTTGAAGCCACTGAAGTAATCAAAATTGGAGACACAAGGACCATTAAGAATGTCTGGGTGTGGAAATGTAAGGGGGCTTTCTCTACATGAAAGCCCATAAACAGACAGTAAAGGGGCCTTTTACAACCCATCATTCGCGAACATGGTCTTTTCTACATCAAAGGGTCTCAAGTCACATGATCAAAGCCTAAACTGTCAATCACTGAAGTATGGTACGGGTACGGTAGCATAGTGGTTATGTTACTGGACGAATAATCCAGAGGCCTGGACTAATAATCCAGAGTCATGAGTTCAAATCCCGCCACGGCAGCTGGCGAATTTAAATTCAATTAATTAAATAAAATCTGGAATTAAAATACTAGTATCAGTAATGGTGGCCATGAAACTACCGGATTGTCGTAAAAACCCATCTGCCGTCCTGTATGGCCGATATTTGACTCCAGACCCACAGCAATGTGGTTGATTCTTAACTGCCCTCTGAAATGGCCTAGCAAGCCACTCAGTTGTAAAATCTCGCGAAAAAAAGTCACAATAAGAATAAAACCAGACAGACCACCCAGCATCGGACCACCAGGCACTGGACACGACAAAGGCAAACCAAGCCCAGTCCACCCTGCAAAGTCCTCCTCACTAATATCTGGGGACTTGTGCCAAAATTGGGAGAGCTGTCCCACAGACTAGTCAAGCAACAGCCTGATAGAGCCATACTCACAGAATCATACCTTTCAGCTGATGTCCCAGACTCTTCCATCACCATCCCTGGGTATGTCCTGTCCCACCGGCAGGACAGACCTACCAGAGGTGGCGGTACAGTGATAAACAGTCAGGAGGGAGTGGCCCTGGGAGTCCTCAACATTCACTCTGGACCTCATGAAATCTCATGGCATCAGGTCAAACATGGGTAAGGAAACCTCCTGTTGATTACCACCTACTGCCCTCCCTTGGCTGTTGAATCAATACTCCTCCATGTTGAACACCACTTGGAGGAAGCACTGAGGGTAGCAAGGGCACAGAATGTACTCTGGGTGGGGGACTTCAATGTCCATCACCAAGAGTGGATCGGTAGCACCACAACTGACCGAGCTGGCTGAGTCCTAAAAGACATAGCTGCCAGACTGGGCCTGCGGCAGGTGGGGAATGAACCAACACGAGGGAAAAACTTACTTGACCTCGTCCTCACCAATCTACCTGTCGCAAATGCATCTGTCCATGACAGTATTGGTAGGAGTGACCACCGCACAATCCTCATGGAGATGAAGTCGTGTCTTCGCACTGAGGATACCATCCAATGTATTGTGTGGCACGACCACTGTGCTAAATGGGATAGATTCAGAACAGATCTAGGAGCTCAAAACTGGGCATCCATGAGGTGCTGTGGGCCATCAGCAGCAGCAGAATTGTATTCCAACACAATCTGTAACCTCATGGCCTGGCATATTCCTCACTCTACCATTACCAACAAGCCAGGGGATCAACCCTGGTTCAATGAGGAGTGTAGAAGAGCATGCCAGGAGCAGCACCAGGAGTACCAAAAAAATGAGGTGCCAACCTGGTGAAGCTACAACTCAGGACTACATGCATGTTAAACAGCGGAAGCAACATGCTATAGACAGAGCTAAGCGATTCCACAACCAACGGATCAGATCAAAGCTCTGCAGTCCTGCCACATCCAGTTGTGAATGGTGGTGGACAATTAAACAACTAACGGGAGGAGGAGGGTCTGCAAACATCCCCATCCTCAAAGATGGCGGAGTCCAGCACGTGAGTGCAAAAGACAAGGCTGACGCGTTTGCAACCATCTTCAGCCAGAAGTGCCGAGTGGATGATCCATCTTGGCCTCCTCCCGATATCCCCACCATCACAGAAGCCAGTCTTCAGCCAATTCGATTCACTCCACGTGATATCAAGAAATGGCTGAGTGCACTGGATGCAGCAAAGGCTATGGGCCCCGACAACATCCCGGCTGTAGTGCTGAAGACTTGTGCTCCAGAACTAGCTGAGCCTCTAGCCAAGCTGTTCCAGTACAGCTACAACACTGGCATCTACCCAACAATGTGGAAAATTGCCCAGGTATGTCCTGTCCACAAAAAGCAGGACAAATCCAATCCGGCCAATTACCGACCCATCAGTCTACTCTCAATCATCAACAAAGTGATGGAAGGTGTCGTCGACAGTGCTATCAAGCAGCACTTACTCACCAATAACCTGCTCACCGATGCTCAGTTTGGGTTCCACCAGGCTCCAGACCTCATTACAGCCTTGGTCCAAACATGGACAAAAGAGCTGAATTCCAGAGGTGAGGTGAGAGTGACTGCCCTTGACATCAAGGCAGCATTTGACCGAGTGTGGCACCAACGAGCCCTAGTAAAATTGAAGTCAATGGGAATCAGGGGGAAAACTCTCCAGTGGTTGGAGTCATATCTAGCACAAAGGAAGATGGTTGTGGTTGTTGGAGGTCAATCATCTCAGCCCCAGGACATTGCTGCAGGAGTTCCTCAGGGCAGTGTCCTACGCCCAACCATCTTCAGCTGCTTCATCAATGACCTTCCCTTCCCTCCATCATAAGGTCAGAAATGGGGATGTTCGCAGATGATTGCACAGTGTTCAGTTCCATTCGCAACACCTCAGATAATGAAGCAGTCCGAGCCCGCATGCAGCAAGACCTGGACAACATCCAGACTTGGGCTCATAAGTGGCAAGTAACATTCGTGCCAGACAAGTGCCAGGCAATGACCATCTCCAACAAGAGAGAGTCTAACCACCTCCCCTTGACATTCAACGGCATTACCATCGCCGAATCCCCCACCATCAACATCCTGGGGGTCAGCATTGACCAGAAACTTAACTGGACCAGCCATATAAATACTGTGGCTACAAGAGCAGGTCAGAGGCTGGGTATTCTGCAGCAAGTGACTCACCTCCTGACTCCCCAAAGCCTTTCTACTATCTACAAGGCACAAGTCAGGAGTGTGATGGAATACTGTCCACTTGCCTGGATGAGTGCAGCTCCAACAACACTCAAGAAGCTCGACACCATCCAGGACAAAGCAGCCTGCTTGTTTGGCACCCCATCCACCACCCTAAACATTCACTCCCTTCACCACCGGCGCACAGTGGCTGCAGTGTGTACTATCCACAGATGCACTGCAGCAACTCGCCAAGGCTTCTTCGACAGCACCTCCCAAACCCACGACCTCTACCACCTAGAAGGACGAGAGCAGCAGGTACATGGGAACAGCACCACCTGCACGTTCCCCTCCAAGTCACACACCATCCCGACTTGGAAATATATCGCCGTTCCTTCATCGTCGCTGGGTCAAAATCCTGGAACTCCCTACCTAAAAGCACTGTGGGAGAACCTTCACCACATGGACTGCAGCGGTTCAAGAAGGCGGCTCACCACCACCTTCTCAAGGGCAATTATGGATGGGCAATAAATGCCGGCCTCACCAACGACGCCCACATCCCATGAATGAATAAAAAAATGTTAATGATTGAGGCATAGGAAAAGGGAGAGGCTGGACTAAAAGAATGACCCTCCCCAATCCTACATCCTATTGGTAAAAAACAATATAAAAGAAGACTTTGAGTGATGGGCGCTCTCTTCTCTTCTCTTCACCATCTGGCAGTCACAAGGAACGCACACTGTAGTTGAACAACTCACAAGAAGAAGAGAACCTCAAGTTCTGAAGAGCTGATCAATCTTCAGGCCCGATGAGCAAAATCCTTGATTTAAAGGTTGTATATGTATTAATGTAATATGTATGAGTTGTTAAGTCGTTACATAATAACGTTGCGAATTATTAAGTGTATAACGGGATTTTATAAAGGAAAGTCATTTGTATGGTTTGATTTTGCTTCAAGAAAGATCGTGTGAATGATAACATCATTAAATAATTACTTTTAATTAACAAAACTACTGTGAGTGAGGCTGCCTTTCTTTGCTTGACTATTCGTCTAGTGTCCAAAAATCACACAAAATGAGGAATTCCCTACACTGCTGACACTTTTCCAACCTACTGCTGACCTTTTTACCACCTACTTACCACCAATACGAAAATAGCACATTATGTAACCACGAGGCTCTTAATGGTAATACTGCTACTATTTATGGGTTTCAAACAGAAAGAAATAATTAACACTACTGAACAACATCACTAATTTAGGCAGCCATTAATGGAAAGATTACAATAACTTTTGGTAGTCTGTTTCTTAGTATTTTAAATTGGTGTTGACACAATCCAATCAGATTTTATTATCACCAACAGACTAATTTCAATACTTTTCATTTTTTTAAATTTATGGCACAATTTCCAATATAAAATTATAATTTGAATTTCAGTGATGCATTCTAATTCCATATGAGCTAATACAAGTGATATTATTGCATGGTCTAATGTGATAAACCTATGAATGTTACATTATTAGATTGGTCTGAAAAGTTTATTTTTGCATCATTTCTATGCAGAAAGTAATGTATTTCATTGGCACAAACCAAGGCACATCCTAAATGAATACAATAATGAAAGCAGGACCCGAAGGATAACGGATTGCTACTTCTGATATAAAATTCCAGAAATTATGAGAGCTGTGCACAGGAGAGTGGGAAAGAAAATATTGTAGGTTTTTAACTTGCATGTAGAATGCTGATTGAGGGAGAAAAAAGTGATGAAATAAACTTTTTAGTCAAATAACCATATAACATTTTCCAACAAAAATATTTAGTGTATTTATGATAGTTAAACATATTTTCTTTAGCTGCATTGTAGATCACCAATAAATAACATGTAGTTCTATAAATTCTGTGAAAAAACAGAACTTAAGTTCACTATATAAATACATAGAAGCTTCCCATACAGACCCAAAGGCCCCAAATTCAATTCCTGCTCGGTACTAAGTTAATCTATTTCTTGCCAGAGCTGGGGATGAAAATAAGGGTGCTCCAATTGGCCTCAGCACCACTGAACTAGGGAAGGGACAATCAGCCAGGGCACCTGCTCCTGATCCAGTGAGACTTCACTGATAGAAAGAGGACACATGTGGATGTTGGTTGAGGACAGGGTTGGGCTTGGCTGTGAGTCCTTCTTTCCCCTCCTCAGTGAATAGCCTGCCAGCTCTCAGTGTCTGGGTTCACACCTGAAGACTGGCAACTTGAGTGAGATGCTGGCGAACAATTGATGTCTGTGGAATTACACCCCCCGACTTTGTTAGTGCTTTCTGGAGAGGAAGTGTGAAAATTGGAAATGGGGGGAGGAAATGTACACAAAATGAAACAAGTGTTTCAAGAACGGAATAAATTTTAACAGCAACATTCACATAGCAAAGTTTTTGGAGAACTCATCATTCCAAATATCCTCCAGAGGGAAAGCTTTGATTGAAGTGTCCCAACAGTTAGAAGGAACTGGTCTGCGAAGGATCCAAGAGAGCAATGAATAGCAACGTCACCAGCAAGGAAGTTGATTACTGCATTTTTCCCCAGAGTTGTGGATAGATCAACTATGGAATTATATTACTTGACTAGAATGCACAATTTAGTTTCACCATAATATGGCCTGCGTTGTAACTTGTGTTTAGTCACCATTTTCCACTTTTAACTGCTAGACCACTATACAGCAGATTGACTTACATAAGGCTGGTAGTTCATTTCTAAATGTCACTGTGATAAATTGGAATAATTTTCAGCAACTTCCCATTAGCAGCTCAACAGTAACTGACAACAGCCCATTCCTAATTACTGCCAGAAGTACCTTTATGCTGATCTAAAATAGTACCATTGATCAGAAAAACTTGGGGTACATTGACCAATGGAAAGGAAAATCACAAAAAGTTAACATGACCCTCACTTGAGTCAAAAATTGAAGGTATCATTTTTTAAATTCATTCGTGGGATGTGACGTTGCTGGCAAAGCCAGCATTTATTGCCCATCCCTAATTGCCTTTGAGAAGGTGGTGGTGAGCCGCCTCCTTGAACCGCTGCAGTCCGTGTGGTGAGGGTTCTCCCACACTGCTGTTAGGAAGGGAATTCCAGGATTTTGACCCAGCAACGATGAAGGAACGGTGATATATTTCCAAGTCGGGATGGTGGGTGACTTGGCCGGGAACGTGCAGGTAGTGTTTTCCCATCTGCCTGCTGCCCTTGTCCTTCTAGGTGGTAGAGGTCACGGGTTTGGGAGGTGCTGTCGAAGAAGCCTTGGCGAGTTGCTGCAGTGCAGCCTGTGGAGGGTACACACTGCAGCCACTGTGCGCCGGTGGTGAAAGGAATGAATGTTTAGGGTGGTGGATGGGGTGCCAATCAAGCGGGCTGCTTTGTCCTAGATGGTGTCGAGCTTCTTGAGTGTTGTTGGAGCTGCACTCATCCAGGCAAGTGGAGAGTATTCCATCACACTCCTGACTTGTGCCTTGTAGATAGTGGAAAGGCTTTGGGGAGTCAGGAGGTGAGTCACTCACCGCAGAATACCCAGCCTCTGACCTGCTCTTGTAGCCACAGTATTTATATGGCTGGTCCAGTTAAGTTTCTGGTCAATGGTGACCCCCAGGATGTTGATGGTGGGGGATTCGGTGATGGTAATGCTGTTGAATGTCGTGGGGAGGTAGTTAGAAGCTCTCTTGTTGGAGATGGTCATTGCCTGGCACTTGTCCGGCATGAATGTTACTTGCCACTCATCAGACCAAGCTTGGATGTTTTCCAGGTCTCGCTGCATGCGGGCACGGACTGCTTCGTTATCTGAGGGGTTGCAAATGGAACTGAACACTGTGCAATCAACAGCGAACATCTCCATTTCTGACCTTATGATGGAGGGAAGGTCATTGTTGAAGCAGCTGAAGATGGTTGGGCGTAGGACACTGCCCTGAGGAACTCCTGCAGCAATGTCCTGGGGCTGAGATGATTGGCCTTCAACTTCACACTCCCAGCAGGGAGCCTTGCCTGTTGGGAATACTTATTGGAATCAGGCAAGCACTGTGCATGATCTTCCGACTACTTAATGATTAGAAAATCATGCACAGCAGGTGCCTAAATTTCCAATATGCGCTTCTGGTGAGGTTCCCTGCAGAGAACACAAAATTGCCTGTTAAATATCTTGACATACATCTTCTGGTGCCAACTCAGGAGAATACATGCAAATTAGATACTGTTTCATCTTTATGTTATTTCCTACCACATATAATTATGCAACCAATTCCCCATTTAAAAAAAAATTGCATTTAGAGAGCAGCTCATCACATCTCCCAGAAATGAAAACACTTCACATCAATGAATTACTTTAGAGTGCAGTGTCTATTTTTATGTAGGTAAACACAGCAGCCATTTTTCACATGTCAAGACCCCACAAACAGCAATGAGATGAAGAACCTATGAATGTGTTTTTGGTTGTACTGGTTGAAGAAGGAACATTGGTCAGGTTACTAGGAAAACTCCATGCTTTTCTTCTAAGAAATCTTTTAACAGGCAGAGAGGGCCTCTGTTTAATGTTTCCTCTGAAGAATGACACCTCTGACAATGCAGCGCTCACTCAAGTCCTGTACTGAAGTGTTGGCCTAGATTATATGCTCAAATCCTGGAACTTTAACCCACAACCTTCTGACTCAGAGGTAAGAGTTCTTCCAATTCAAGCAAGCTGACACTGGTACTGATTGTACTGACTGTGGAATAACAGGGGCCAATAATGCAATCCAGTGTTGTTGCAATGGGGGTGCCTCACTTTAGGTACTGTGTGCGCCTGTAGCGTGGAATTTATTTCAATGAACAGTAGTTCTGTTATAATATGATGTCAGCTTATTTACATAAATACTCAGAGCACTCAGAGCACAAAGCATGAAGCAAAGGAAAGAATTATCTTGTGACCAGCAACTCCTAAAGGGCTGCTGGTCACCTGAATACTGAAGGGAAGGAATGGCTGCAGCAAGACATGCAATACAATTTTACAGTGACCGGATCCTGGGAATAGTTGAGGAAGAAATTCACTGTTCTCTGAAAAATTGTCAAGGTAAATGTGCTTGCACTTTGCTTAATTTTACAATGTTGCCTTACAAATCATCTCATCAACACTTCACTGTTAGTTTGGTGAAGCATAACAGAGATAGAATGCACAGCACTCTGGGAACTGTTCATTCAAATGCATAGCCGTGCCCATATTTTAGCATTTCACTCTATATTGCTGCAATGTCAATATGTTGCTTCTCAAACTGTTCAATTTCATTGGCCCTTTGCAGGCTGAGGTTGTGTAAGACTCAACGCATTGCCATCATCTTGGATACCTAGACTGGCCTCCTCTGATCCTGTTCTTCCTTCTACACAACCAACAGATAGAGAGGGATGATCACCTGAATACTTATTTTGTACTATCACTCAAACTCAAAATTACCTGCAATGAATCGAATATTTGCAAATCAATCAGTCCTCCTCCATGTTGGGCACCACTTGAAGGAAGCACTGAAGGTAGCAAGGGCACAGAATGTACTCTGGGTGGGGGACTTCAATGTCAATCACTAAGAGTGGCTCAGTAGCTGAAGGACATAGTTGCCAGACTGCGGCAGCTGGTGAGCTAGCTGACATGAGGGAAAAGCCTACTTGATCTCGTCCTCACCAATCTACCTGTCGCAGATGCATCTGTCCATGACAGTATTGATAGGAGTGACAACCGCACAATCCTTGTGGAGACAAAGTCCCGTCTTCACACTGAAGACACCATCCAACGTGTTGTGTGGCACTATCACTATGCTAAATGGGAATAGATTCAGAACAGATCTAGCAGCTCAAAACTGGGCATCCATGAGGCGCTGTGGGCCATCAGTAGCAGCAGAATTGTATTCCAACACAATCTGCAACCTCATGGCCCGGCATATTCCTCACTCTACCATTACCAACAAGCCAGGGGATCAACCCTGGTTCAATGAGGAGTGTAGAAGAGCATGCCAGGAGCAGCACCAGGAGTACCAAAAAAATGAGGTGCCAAACTGGTGAAGCTACAACTCAGGACTACATGCATGCTAAACAGCGGAAGCAACATGCTATAGACAGAGCTAAGCGATTCCACAACCAACGGATCAGATCAAAGCTCTGCAGTCCTGCCACATCCAGTCATGAATGGCGGTGGACAATTAAACAACTAATGGGAGGAGGAGGCTTTGTAAACATTCCCATCCTCAATGATGGCGGAGTTCAGCACGTGAGTGCAAAAGACAAAGCTGAAGCGTTTGCAACCATCTTCAGCCAGAAGTGCCGAGTGGATGATTCATCTCGGCCTCCTCCCGATATTCCCACCATCACGGAAGCTAGTCTTCAGCCAATTCGATTCACTCCACGTGATATCAAGAAACGGCTGAATGCACTGGATACAGCAAAGGCTATGGGCCCCGACAACATCCCAGCTGTGGTGCTGAAGACTTGTGCTCCAGAACTAGCTGCGCCTCTAGCCAAACTGTTCCAGTACAGCTACAACACTGGCATCTAACTGTCAATGTGGAAAATTGCCCAGGTATGTGCTGTCCACAAAAAGCAGGACAAATCCAATCCGGCCAATTACCGCCCCATCAGTCCACTCTCAATCATTAGCAAAGTGATGGAAGGTGTCGTCGACAGTGCTATCAAGTGGCACTTACTCACCAATAACCTGCTCACCGATGCTCAGCTGGGTTCCGCCAGGGCCACTCGGCTCCAGACCTGATTTCAGCCTTGGTCCAAATACGGACAAAAGAGCTGAATTCCAGAGGTGAGGTGAGAGTGACTGCCCTTGACATCAAGGCAGCATTTGACCGAGTGTGGCACCAACGAGCCCTAGTAAAATTGAAGTCAATGGGAATCAGGGGGAAAACTCTCCAGTGGCTGGAGTCATACCTAGCACAAAGGAAGATGGTAGTGGTTGTTGGAGGCCAATCATCTCAGCCCCAGGACATTGCTGCAGGAGTTCCTCAGGGCAGCGTCCTACGCCCAACCATCTTCAGCTGCTTCATCAATGACCTTCCCTTCCCTCCATCTTAAGGTCAGAAATGGGGATGTTCGCTGATGATTGCACAGTGTTCAGTGCCACTCGCAACCCCTCAGATAATGAAGCAGTCCGTGCCCGCATGCAGTAAGACCTGGACAACATCCAGGCTTGGGCTGATAAGTGGCAAGTAACATTCGCGCCAGACAAGTGCCAGGCAATGACCATCTCCAACAAGAGAGAGTCTAACCACCTCCCCTTGACATTCAACGGCATTACCATCACCGAATCCCCCACCATCAACATCCTGGGGGTCACCATTGACCAGAAACTTAACTGGATCAGCCATATAAATACTGTGGCTACAAGAGCAGGTCAGAGGCTGGGTATTCTGCGGCGAGTGACTCACCTCTTGACTCCCCAAAGCCTTTCCACTATCTACAAGGCACAAGTCAGGAGTGTGATGGAATACTCTCCACTTGCCTGGATGAGCGCAGCTCCAACACCACTCAAGAAGCTCGACACCATCCAGGACAAAGCAGCCCGCTTGATTGGCACCCCATCTACCACCCTAAACATTCACTCCCTTCAACACCAGCGCACAGTGGCTGCAGTGTGTGCCATCTACAGGATGCACTGCAGCGACTCGCCAAGGCTTCTTCAACAGCACCTCCCAAACCCGTGACCTCTACCACCTAGAAGGACAAGGGCAGCAGGTACATGAGAACAACACCACCTGCACATTCCCCTCCAAGTCACACACCATCCCGACTTGGAAATATGTCACCGTTCGTTCATCGTTGCTGGGTCAAAATCCTGGAACTCCCTACCTAACAGCACTGTGGGAGAACCTTCACCACACGGACTGCAGCGATTCAAGAAGGCGGCTCACCACCACCTTCTCAAGGGCAATTAGGGATGGGCAATAAATGCCGGCCTTGCTGGTCACTATCAGAAAGTGCATTGGATGAGGACAGGGTCAAAATCAACTGTGATTTCCCAATGGATGAAAAGCTGGCTGATATTTAAGGGGATGAAGCTCCTTCATTCATGAGCTTTACCATCTTGTAAAAGTGAGCATTAATACTAGCACTTTTAGAAGAACATAGGATCTGCTGGTATCCCACGCACAGGGGAAGAGGATGTACCACAGCAAAGTGAGTTACTAAAGAGGATCAGTACCTCAGAGAACTCTGGCACGACATTTGTCCTTAGATTGGACAAGAAACGCAGACACAGTCCAACACCTGCACTAATCTTCCAGTCATAATGAAAATCACCACATTATTTAATTTCTATGCCAAAGGGTGCTTTCAGTCATCCATATGAGTCATTTGTGCTATCCACCCATTAGCTGTGTACCATTACATAAAACAGGTTAGAAATGACCTATTTCAGCAAGCAAGCAGCTACACAAACTTTGGAACAAAACAACAGGAGGAAGCTGCTTTTTGTCTCCTGGAGTTACAACTTTGCTAGGGTACAGGATATCAAAGATTGTATGCATATAGTAATTTGTGCACTAATGCTATACATTAACAGGACGAGCTATTACTCTAAAAACATGCAAATGGTATGTGACAATTGCATAAAAATCGTGCATCTTAATATATGGTTTGCAAGGAAGACTCATGACTTTTACATTTTCAAATAATCTTATGTGCCCCTCATCAGTATCCAATGGCCACTATCAGAAAGTGAGGACAGGGTCAAAATCAACTGTGATTTCCCAATGGATGAAAAGCTGGCTGATATTTAAGGGGATGAAGTTCCTTCATTCATGAGCTTTACCATCTTGTAAAAGTGAGCATTAATACGAGCACTTTTAGAAGAACATAGGATCTGCTGGTATCCCACGCACAGGGGAAGAGGATGTACCACAGCAAAGTGAGTTACTAAAGAGGATCAGTACCTCAGGGAACTCTGGCACAGAAGGGAATATGTCACTGACATTTGTCCTTAGATAGGACAAGAACAGGAAAAAATCTTGACCTCTGGAATACACTGACTACACCATGGAATCAACTTCTCCAATACCCTCCTCACTAGCTTCCCAAACACATACAGATTTTAATGTTCAAAACTCCACTGCCCGCATCAAGTCCCACTCACCCATCCCATAGACTGGCATTGGCTCCATTTACTCCAACACATTGAATTCAAAATCCTCGTTTTCATTTAGAAATTCTTTCATGGCCTTGCCGTACCTTCAAGGCCATGGACAGGATGCAGAGGAGATTTACTAGAATGATCCCATGGAGAGGGACTTCAGTTATGTGGAGAGACTGGAGAAGTTAGGATTGTTCTCCTTAGAGGAGAGAGGGTTAAGGGCAAATTTAATGGAGATGTTCAAAATTATGAAATCTTTTGATAGAGTAAATAAGGAAAAACTGTACCCACTTACAGGAGGGTCGGTAGCCAAAGGACACAGATTGAAGATAATTGGCAAAAGAACCAAAGAGAGGATGAGGAGAACTTTTTTTTAAACTGCGAGTTGTTATGATCTGGAATGCACTGCCTGAAAGGGTGGAGGAAGCAGATTCAATAGTTACTTTCAAAAGAGAATTGGATAAATACTTGAAAAGGAAAAAATTGCAGGGCTATGGGGAAAGAGTAGGGGAGTGGGACTAATTGGATAGCGTATTCAAAGAGCCGGCACAGGCACTAAGGGCTGAATGGCCTCCTTCTGTGCTGTATAATTCTGATATCTTTTCCAACCCTATGTTTCAGCCAGTTCTCTTTGGTCATCCAATTCTGAGCTCCTGTGCAGGGTATTCAGGGTTATAGAACCACGACGAGTAGATGGAGTTAAGATACAGATCAGCCATGATCAAATTGAATGGTGGAACAGGCTCGAGGGGCTGAATAGCCTTCTCCTATTCCTATGCTCCTATGTTCCTATGCCCTTTCTCTGCTTCACCATTGTTGGCTGTTTTGGCCCCACTCTTTGGATCTCTTTCTCTACGTCCATGCTATTTCTCCCTCCGCCTCTAAACTATCCTCTTGATTGTGTTTTCACACCGAACTCTTCTACTACTCCTATGTGTCTGCTAGTCCTCAGCGAAGCATCTTGCAACAGTTTCTACATTGCAATGTACAAATGCAAGTTGCATGTGGTTAAATCCAGATGATGGAGGCAAGATGTGCAGTTTGATAAGAACATAAGAAATAGGAGCAGGAGAAGGCCATACAGCCCCTCGAGCCTGCTCAGCCATTCAATCAGATCATGACTGATCTTCAACCTCAGCTCCACTTTCCTGCCTTATCCCCATCCCCTGATTCCCTTAGAACTCTTAGAGTTGATAAAGGTGTCCGTGTTAGTAAGGCCATTGGAAACAGAGATGGTAAGGAAGTTTAGGGATACTCTAATTCAGGGTGGAAAGAAAATTTGGAGCAATGTTAGGAACAGGGGATATATATAGCGAAAGAGATGAAGAAGTGATTGGAGATGGCCCCATCTGTATTCGTGATCTTGAGAGGTGATGACACTTTGTATGTTAGCAAAATGGATGGAGGTGACCGTGGATGTGGGTGTGAGAACTGACACATAATCTATTTCCAAGTCCTAATAGTCCAAAGGGCTCTATTTTTGTGCTAGGAACAATGTGTGCTGTATTTGCTATAGGGAACTGTATGCTTAGGTACTGTTAACAATATTGCTGCAGCATTATAGGTGCATATTGGTGATCCTCAATCACTATCTGGCACCAAATGATTGTAATGTTTCTTGACAGTTTAACATAATGGAAACATCATGTTACCAACCTGCAGCTTGCCCCCCTCCATTAGCTTTGCTGTCCCCTGTATTGTCTGTGTCTTCTTTGCCAATTTCTGCGAGCCTTCTTGAAGGCAGTAAGCACTCTTATTTGTCCTCATCTTCTCACCTGCAGAACCCCAGGTTCTCCTGCAAGGTAACATGATTATACGTGAATGACCATCACAGTCTGCTGCACAGTTTAGGCCGTCATAAGTGGTCCAATATCATTGCCACACCTTGCTAGCTCCATATTACTCAATTATAGAATCAGAGAATCATAGAAAGTTACAGCACAGAAGGAGGCCATTCGGCCCATCGTGCCAGCCGAAAAAGAGCTAGCTAGCTTAATCCAACTTTCCAGTACTTGGTCTGTAGCCCTGTAGGTTACGGCACTTCAAGTGCACATCCAAGTACTTTTTAAATGAGTTGAGGGTTTCTGCCTCTATCACCCTTTCAGACAGTGAGTTCCAGACCCCCACCATCCTCTGAGTGAAAAGGTTTCTTCTAAGCTCCTCTTTACTCCTTCTACCAATTACTTTAAATCTATGCGCCCTGGTCACTGACCCCTCTGCGAAGGGAAATAGGTCCTTCCTATCCGCTCTATCTAGTACAGTCAGAATTTTATACACCTCAATTAAATCTCCCCTCAGCCTCCTTTGTTCCAAAGAAAATAACCCTAGCCTATCCAATCTTTTCTCAAAGCTAAAATTCTCCAGTCCTGGCAACATCCTCATAAATTTCCTCTGTACCCTCCCTAGTGGATTCACATCTTTCCTGTAATGTGGTGACCAGAACTGTACACAGTACTCAAGCTGTGGCCTAACCAATGTTTTATACAGTTCTAGCATAACCTCCCTGCTCTTATATTCTGTGCCTCGGCTAATAAAGGAAAGTATCCCGTGTGCCTTCTTAACCACCTTATCTACCTGTCCTGTTACCTTCAGGGATCTCTGGACATGCACTCCAAGGTCCCTCTGTTCCTCTACACCTCTCAGTATCCTCCCATTTATTGTGTATTCCCTTGCCTTGTTTGTCCTCCCCAAATGCATCACCTCACACTTCTCTGGATTGAATCACATTTGTCACTTTTCTGCCCACCTGACAAGTCCATTGATATCTTCCTGCAGTCTATAGCTTTCCTCCTCACTATCAACCACACGGCCAATTTTTGTATCATCTGCAAACGTCTTGATTAAGCCCCCCAAATTCAAGTCCCAATCATTGCTATATACCACAAAAAGCAAGGGACCTAGTACTGAGCCTTGCAGAACCCCACTGGAAACAGCCTTCCAGTCGCAAAAATACCTGTCAGCCATTACCCTTTGCTTCTTGCCACTGAGCCAATTTTGGATCTAACTAGTCACTTTCCCTTGGATCCCATGGGCTTTTACTTCTTTGACCAGTCTGCCACGAGGGACATTGTCAAAAGTCTTGCTAAAATCCCTGTACACTACATCAAACACATTACTCTCATCGACCCTCCTTGTTACCTGCTCAAAAAATTCAATCAACTTAGTCAGACATGACCTTCCCTTAACAAATCCATGCTGACTGTCCTTGATTAACCTGTGCCTTTCTAATGGCAATTTATGCTGTCCCTCAGAATTGATTAATGTCAATTCTTGTCATGCCTACAGCTAGCTAGCCTTATCATCGAATGTGCATATATAGGTTGTTAACTTCATGTTAATTTTCACTGATTTTTGTTCTTGGTTTACAGGAACATTTTAATAGCTTACTTGCTGTTAAGTGCTCTGACAGTACCACCACTGAGGCATATATCTTAAATCACTTTCAACTTTCTGTAATGTACTGAACATTCAGATGAATATTAATTGCCTCAACCTGGGCTCCAGATAGGGCCTATATCCAAACTTCTGGTAGGCCTTTAATCTGACCTCCAGGCAGGCCTTGATTCCAATCACCAGCAAGCCTCAACTCTGCTCCTCAGAAAGGCCCTAATCGTACTCTCCAAAGACAACACTAAGCAAAGTGACTGCACCAACTAGTGCTTCCAATTAATCCACCCTAAAAATCTGAAAATTACTGATTGTTCCTTATCCACTTAAGTGCAGATATTGGCTATCAATCAGGACCCCTCTCCTCTATCCCACTTTTCTCCCTTCTATTATTTCCCATCTTCACCTCCTATCTTTGGTCTCTGCCATTCACGTTCCCCCCTTCTTCCTTTCATTCACTACACCAGGTCCCTGTTGAACCCTGACACCATCTGTCGCTACTACGCAACTGAACTCCTTTCCTGTCACTTTCTCAGGCTCTCGTCTCTCCTATATCTTTTTTTATTCATTCATGGGATGTGGGCGTCACTAGCAAGGCCAGCATTTATTGCCCATCCCTAATTGCCCTTGAGAAGGTGGTGGTGAGCTGCCTTCTTGAACTGCTGCAGTCCATGTGGTGAAGGTTCTCCAAAAGTGCTGTTAGGTAAGGAGTTCCAGGATTTTGACCCAGCGACGATGAAGGAACGGCGATATATTTCCAAGTCGGGATGGTGTGTGACTTGGAGGGGAACGTGCAGGTGATGTTGTTCCCAATGCTTGCTGCCCTTGTCCTTCTAGGTGGTAGAGGTCGCGGGTTTGGGAGGTGCTGTCGAAGGAGCCTTGGCGAGTTGCTGCAGTGCATCCTGTAGATGGTGCACACTGCAGCTACAGTGCACCGGTGTGAAGGGAGTGAATGTTTAAGGTAGTGGATGGGATGCCAATCAAGCGGGCTGCTTTGTCCTGGATGGTGTTGAGCTTCTTGAGTGTTGTTGGAGCTGCACTCATCCAGGCAAGTGGAGAGTATTCCATCACACTCCTGACTTGTGCCTTGTAGATGGTGGAAAGGCTTTGGGGAGTCAAGAGGTGAGTCACTCACCCCCGTATCTTAAAAGAAGCTCATAGCCTCCCTTTGCTCTAACCTTGAATTAAATCCTTGAATACTTTATTGCCACCCAAGCTCTCCTCTGTTTGAATCCCTCCAACCAGGCTTCCGACCACCTACAGCACCAAGATACCCCTTATCAAAGTACCCAATGACATTCTGTGTAACAGTGATCAAAGCTCATGACCCCTTCTAACTTTCATTTCGCTGGTGTGTTCAGTTCTGTCGAAATTCAATTCTCCTGAGGAAGAGGAGGGGGGCCAAGTATAGATCTGGGGGACTGTAGAGATAACAGCGCGAGAACTGGAAGAGAAACCATTGCTGGAAATGCTCCATAATCAGATAGGTATAAGGGGAACAAAGTAAGGGCAGTCCCACAGAGCTAGATAATGGAGGACTGATGTTAGAGAAGGAGGATGTGGTCAGCCATGTCAAAAGCTGCAGACAGTTGAGGAGGACAAGGAAGGATAATACACCATGGTCACAGTCACAAAGGATGTCATTTGTGAATTTGGTTAGGGTCGTTTCGGTCCTATGGGTGGGCGGAAACCTGATTGGAGCTGTTCAAACAGGGAGTTGTGGGTGAGATGGGCCCAGATTTGGGAGGTGACAATATATTCAAGAACTGTGGAGAGGAAAGGGAGGTTGGAGATGGGGGAGTAGTTTGCAAGGACAGAGGGGCCGAGAGTAGTTTTGAATTGGAGGAAATGTCCTACTTCTGTGTTGTAAACTTCTACGGTTCTATGGTTAGATGTCCTTCTGTGTAAGGAGTATGCTATAAATGTACGTTGCTGTCGCTGCTTACCTTCGCAAATTCACATAAGCCTATATGGCTTCTTCCCCATCTCAGTCCAGGTGTGGTGGTTGTACAACACTGCATTCACGAATGCAATCACCTTTTTCATTCCTGGCATATCCACAGTTTATTTCCATGTTGCCATTAACAGGAGTCTATGTTTCGACTTTTTCCCTTCATTTCCGAACAAAGGGAATGAAATTGGTGTTGGATGGACAATATGGGCGGTAGCGAATCGGCAGCTCGTTTTACACATTGAAGTCAATGGGAAAGAAAATCAGGCGGGTGTAGATCAGGCGGGTGTGAATCAGGCGGGTGTGAATTGGGCAGGTGTAAATCGAGCGGGGTGTAAATCAGGCGGGGTGTAAATCAGGCGGGGTGTAAATTGGGCAGGGTGTAAATCGGGCGGGGTGTAAATCAGGCAGGTGTGAATCGGGCGGGTGTGAATCGGGTGGGTGTAAATCGAGCTGCCAATTCGCTTTCTCCCATTTTACACTATGACCCAAGACCAATTTCACCCCCAATGTTCCTTACTCTACAATTGGATTTACAGAAATACCTTCTAATAGAAATTATGTGCCTTGTAGTCTCATTAACAATATCTCAGCAACATTATTGGAAATGCATTCTGACTGGCTGATGAATTTTACATAGATTGTAACAAACCGAATATCTTACAAATCTAAAATATTAAATATTGTGTTTTTCTGCCAATTTATATGAAAATCAGGCCAAGAAATTTCACACTAGTTCAACGGGTTTTTTGTACCTCAATGTCTAGGTTCTCACATGAAGACTGGCTATTTGGGTGAGGTAACTGAGGGTGGCAGACCCTTGCCCCAGGGTCAACATCTTCACAAGAAGAGAGAAAGAAAATTATGCAAATGCTGGAAATAGTTTAAGAGAAGCGTTAACTGAAACAAAGCTGATTTATATAAAAAACATAGACAATTATAGGGAAACTGATACTTCCTATGTTTAACAGCATTATCAAGCCTGTTAGCATAAAGCCAGCTAAATTGGAGACAGCAAGTTGAATGTCCTAAGGACAACTGTAAATAGACATGGGGAAATTTTCTCAAACTAAAGTAAACTATTTCTTTCATATAATCATTAACGTAGGAAATAGGTTTTATTTATGGAGAAATGTAGTGAAGCACATCAGCACACATCTGGAGGATGATGTACTCTGAATGAAGAGTTCCAACATGATCTTAAAGTAAATTTCACGTTAGATTATGATGGCAGCACGGAGAGAGTTGACCCCCTCCCAAAGAAACCCACCTTGAAGCAACTATGAATGAACTGCCGTATCAAATGTGTCTTGTGAATAAATAAATAGATAGAATCAGCATTCAGCCATTCAGCTAACAATTGATTCAAACCCAGCTGAACTGAATGTGATGTTATGAATTCTATATAATAATATAAGATTTTGAAATCTGATCATCAGCAATTTTTTAAACAGTGTTGTAGCTGACTCAAAGGAATGGAGAAAATGAAACAAATAATATTATTGGAAAGTTCATGTAACAGAATTTTATGTCTGTGATGTTATCTTGCTCTAATCATTCATTGTATTCTAAAAAGTGCAAGTTTCTGCCAAATTTACAAGAAAATAGGCTGGCTTCTGTCAGAAATGAAAGAACAGCTCAGGCCTCAATTACATTCTACTTGATTGAGACAGCTTTCATTTCCAGAAGTGCTCCACATGAACAATTTTTGGAATATTATGAGTAAGATTAAAAATTTACAGGGCCACTTAGGTCTTCATGTTTTTTATCATGCTCATTTCCCTGAAATGACCAAGCTGCAGACTTTTTTTTTCTCTGACAGGAACTTCTGATGTTCATTTTCAGCCAGGAGAATTACACAAACCTATAAAACCACAGCAGCAGTGACTGTCAGGGAAGTGGTTTTGACTCTTCAGTGTACAAAAGAGCAATGGCAAGTCACTCAGTCAAAAGTGAGACCAGACTCACACAGATAGCAGGAATGTAGACTGTTAGGAAAGCAAATTTAAAGAGGTATATGATATAGCTTTATCATTTTATTTTCCACTTTTATATTACATATATTACATATCTAAGGTGATAAACATATTACTATTATAAATGATGGTTTTAACATTTGTGAATTGTAACATGAGAGTTAATGTAATGGATGGAACAGCTGACAGTATGGAACCAAGCGAAAGAAATCACTAAATCTGCACTAGTGTTTATTAAAGAAAGAAAGAAAAAATTGTATTTATATAGAGCCTTGCATGACCTCAGGACATCCCAAAGTGCTTTACAGCCAATGAAGTTGTTAACAATACACAGAATCTACAAGAAGAGACAACTTCCCTATAAACCAGTTAAGATAGTTCATCCAGTCTGTAGGAGAGGTGGAACAGTACCATAAATAAATCTTGAGCTCAGATTCACAACTGTTGGTAATGCCAAAATACAGACGTGATTGGTATACATAAAGTATGTGACATGTCTTGACTCTCTGATACATAATGCAGCTACTTTATATACTTGAATAGATCAGAAATGTTCTTTTTGCATTATTGGCACAAAATGGCAATTGAAATCTTTAGCTGATTAATGTTTTAAAAATCTAACACTTTATGCTTTTGCTGAAAAATTATTATACACGACTATCATAAACAAAAGCAGGCCCATGACAAATCATGCATCAGCTGTAAAGATTTTTTCTACACTACGCAAGAGAGATTAAGAAGTGATTAGGATAAATTTCAAATCCTTACCTGTGGGAGACAAATTTTAGCCCAGGATAATTGTAGGAAGAAGACTAATGCTGACTTCTAGAATAAAAAGAAAGTTGGAAGAGGAATGCATATCTAGACTTACTAAACTAATGTTCACAAAAATACATTCACACACCTGCTTTCTGCATGAATGTGAGGTAAAGTTGTATTTAGAAAGTGATGGTCAAATTGCTTCAATTCAGTGACACAAAATAGCTTTGCATTATAATTGGCAAAATCACTAAATAGTAGTTACTAGTAGTTATTAAAGAAAGAAAGAAAAACTTGTATTTATATAGAGCCTTTCACAACCTCAGGATGTACCAAAGTGCTTTACAGCCTAAGAAGTACTTTTTGAAGTGTAGCCACTGTCGTAATATAGGAACACGTGATAATGTTGCCCGAGGGAAATCACAAAGGGAGCCTAGTGAGAGAAAGTGCAACATTCTTAAAGGATATATTACACATTATATAATAGAGGCATTCATAATTTAAAACAGATTTAAGGTGATTGGCGAAAGAACCAAAGGCGACATGAGGAAAAACTCTTTTATGCAACGAGTAGTTATGATCTGGAATGCGCTGCCTGAAAGGGTGGTGGAAGCAGATTCAATCGTGGCTTTCAAAAAGGAATTGGATAAATACTTGAAGGGAAAAGATTTGCAGGGCTATGGGGAAAGAGCGGGGAAATGGGACTAACTGAAATGCTCTTTCAAAGAGCCGGCATGGGCTCGATGGGCCAAATGGCCTCCTTCTATGCTGTAAGCATTCTATGATTCTATTCTATGGGCACGATTTTAAAATGCCGGTGGGATAGCAACGGGGGGGGGGAGGGTCAATGGGCGCGTGGATAACCCGAATATTAAAACCTTACTGTTCTCCACTTGATCGTGACTTAATTGGTGGCCATTAATCTTGATTCCGGGTTTGCCGTCCAAAGGTTGCGCAGCGGGAGGACTGCGCACCCGCATGACAGGCTGTCAGCTGGAGCGTCTGGGTTTAAAGGGCTATTGCACCAATGGCTTTTGCTGATGAAAGGAGCAAGGAGACAGAATGGAGCAGCAGAGGGGAAAACCAGCTCCAAGATTCAGTGACGCCTCACTTGAGGTGCAGCTAGCCGAGGTGAGGAGGAGGAGGGAACAATTTACCCGGTTGATAGGAGGAAGCACCCTGCCTCTGCCACCAAGAAGGCCTGGCTTGAGGTGGCAGAAGAGGTCACCAGCAGCAGCAACATATCCCGCAGTTGGGTCCAGTCCAGGAAGTGTTTCAATGACCTAACTAGGTCAGCAAAAGTGAGTACACTTATTGATTCTCCTACATTCCGTGTTCCACATCACCCCGCACCGTCCCCCCACCCCCCCATATTATTCTGCACTGCCAAGACTACTCCATCACATCACTCCTCACACCCACATAAGGCTCACCCTCAACTTACCTTCACTTCCTCAGCACTTCCTCACCTCCCCATTAGTCACCCCACCACAACTACTCACCCCAGTCCTGATCCAATGTGATGTCTCTGTTTAATACTCACCTTCTGATGCATCTCCTTCACGGTCAGCCTCACCCAAAACAATGCATTCATTAGCTGACCACTTCACCATCACTCTCTCACACGTCTGTACTTTCTCCCATTGTAGGAGAAGAGAGTGCAAAATGCACCCAAGAAGACGAGGACTGGAGGGGGGCCACAACAAATAGTGGTCCTCACAGAGGCAGAGGAGGAGGCCCTGGAGATAAGCTGTACCCTCGAGTGCCTGTCCGTCGGGGACGCCGAGACTGGCACCCCACAAACGTCTGGTGACACAACTTTAACATTCATCACACACAATATGAATTGATGTTAAGAATGATTGGCATGTTGAACACCTCAGTATGCTCATCGCAACGTGACATATCTGTGATGATGCTTAATATTGCCTTCTGTTCTCTTCCAGGCCTTTCAACAACCGCAGTGACGGGAGAAGGCACTTCCTCAGAGGAGCTCCTGGCATCTGAGGGTGCACCGTCACATCTTAGTGAGCCATCCACCAGCACAGACACATACACCTCAGTGGGTCCTATTAGTCAGTTAGTTGGGTTGGCACCTGGTGAGTCACCACACACAAGTGAGCACGAGCAGACACTGGTGGCAGGTGCAGCTGTGGAGGGTCTGCGTCGGAGGGCACACTCCTCTCCAGGCTCTGCTCAGCTGAATACAGATGCTGAACCCTGGGGGCCATCCTTTAAAAGGAGAATGATCGAGGGCATCAGCACATTTGTGAGGTACTGGAACAGGTGCCATGCGCACTCTCCACAATAGTACAGAGGATGGAGGAGTCCAACTCCCGCATGAGTGGAATGGTGGCACAGCTACGTACGGGAAGGAATCTCTGAGATAGTGGCGCAGGGATGTGAGCAACTCTCTGAGATACTGTCACGGGTATGTGCGGGAATGTCTGCAATGGAGAGAAGGCTGGACTCCATTGAGCTTCAAGCACGACTCACAAATGAGTCCATTCAGACCCTGACAACGGCCTTTGCAGCTGGGCTTCCAAGGCATCATACATATCTTCCAAACTGTTCTCCATCAGGGTGGTAGGTGTGATGTGGGCCTGGCCCAGGAGAGGGGATATGGAAGTGGGGACACCACTCAAAGCGTTCCCACGTCTCACCCGTTGCCCCCTCTCAACCAATACCCGCAATGCTGCCTCCTCTCCAGGTGGCCGAGTCTGACCCTGCACAGGTGCAGGGGGAGCAATCTTTGGAGGGGCCCTCACGGGCACCAAAACCCAGAGGGCGTAGGCCGAAAGCATCTAAGCAGTCAGGGCATGAACATGAGCAACCTGCCACTACCTCTGCTGCAGCCATAGGGGATGCACCACGTAGAAGTAGTCAGAAGAGAAAGGTGAAGGTTTCATGAGCACGAAGGGTATGCACAAGGGTGTTTGACAGACTGTCATATTTTCCATTTATATTTGTTTTTTGTTAAATTCACATTAAATATTATCATTCTCACCACTTCTGCCACGTCTTGCCCATTCTTCACTGCCTTTTGTGATAGGGCCCTTTCATGTGCTTCATCACGAATGGCGAGACTTGATGCCACCCAGTGGGTGTGTTCATAGTGGGTGTATGTGTAATTGTAGGACTGTTTTGTTCAGGGAGGGGGGGATGGTGTTGGCGCTGCTCTTTCCAGGTGGTCTGAGGATTGGACTATTCTAACTTTCCATATGTCCTTATGAGAATCGTTCAAACATTAGTGACTTTCTGGCCTCACGAGCAGCCAGGTGAGCCGCTGCTCTGCCGATGGGTTCCTCCCCCTTCTCCTCCCCCTCTTCCTCCTCCTCTTCCTCGTCCTCCTCCTCCTCAATGTTGATGGAAGATGCGGATGCTGGATGAGGGCATGGGGCCTCATCAACCGGTAACCCTCTCTGTTGCGCCATGTTGTTCAGGACACATAATTCGACCCATTCTGTCTGGTGCATATTGAAGCGCTCCCCTAGACTGATCCAGGCACTGAAATCACATCTTCAGCAGTCCTATTGCATGTTCAGTGACAGACCTGATGGCGATGTGACTGTCATTGTACCGAAGCTGTTCCTCGGTGATGGGGTTCCTCAGAGGTGTCATGAGCCATGTGTGCAGGGGGTATTCCTTGTCTCCGAGGAGCCAGCCCTTAAGGTTGTTTGGTGTGTGGAAGAGGGGCGGGATGTTGGATTTCCTCAGATTGAATGAATCATGGCAGCTGCCAGGGAATCTGGCGCACACATGAAGGAATCTTTTCCTGTGGTCACAAACGAGCTGAGCGTTGATGGAATGATATCCCTTTCTGTTGATGAACAGTCCTGGCTCGTGTGGAGGTGCTCGGATTGCTATATGCGTGTAATCGATTGCACCCTGTACCCGTGGGAAGCCAGCCAGAGGGTGGAAACCCACTGCCCTCTCTGTCTGACTGAGGTTGTTCATGGGGAAGTTGACGTATTGGGACACCCTGCAAAACAAACCATCGGTGATCTGTCTTATGCACATGTGGGCAGACGACTGAGAGACCTCGGCGATGTCACCGGTAGTGCCCTGGAATGATCCGGAGGCGTAAAAGTTGAGGGAAATGGTCATTTTAAATGCGACGGGCAATACGATGCCACCAGGCCCAGCCAGGAGTAGCTTGGCATGAAGGAGGCTGCAGATGTCTGTGACCATCTGGCGACTCACTCGCAGCCTCTATAGGCACTGCTCCTCAGAGAGGTCCAGGAAGCTCAGCCTTGGTCTGTAGACCCTCTCACGAGGGTAGTGCCTCCTGCAACTTTGGTCTCTCTGATGTTGCCCTCTCTGCTCTTGTGCAGGTGCCTGTGGCGCACCTCTGTGTGGTGGAGCAGAAGTGCACGCGGTGCCTGGCGAGGCTGGTGATGTTCCTTCTCCTCGGATGTACTGGTGAATGCAGCCATTGCACCCCCCATCCTGATGGTGCCAGTTCGAGGGGGCCCAAAAAGAAGGTAAATATGGGTAAACAGAACAATTCTGAGTGTAAACCAAGAATTTCAAGTCTAAACACAAAGATCTCCCAACCAAAAGTTTGTCCAAGAGAACTGAGTGCCCGGCTGCAATAACTCACCTTTTATCCCCATCTGTCAAACAGGGATTTAAATGTCCAAATGGCTGCAGGCTGCAACCCGCCAAGTTTCCCACGGCGTGTTTCACACAGCATGGGAAACATGTTGAGGCAGCGTTGAAATCGCTTCCCAGCATGATTAATTACATTCATGCACATTTCAAGCACTTTAAGTACTTGAATTGCTGGTTTATATTGTCCCCCCGGCAATTCCGGATTCAGGCACGGTGCGCGTGCACTCAGATAGCTCTGGGTGGTGTGCATTTTTCAGTGGGTTGGAGCCGGGATTCATTTCCGCTCCAGAAAATCCCGATTTTCTTCGCCCCCCCGCCCCCAACACAATTTGCTTTTAAAATTGTGCCCTATGATTCTAAAATGTTTGAAAATAAATGATTCTGCCTTTAATTCTGTGCATTTACTCCTAGTGTTTCTGTGAAATTTCGACATTTGTTCACAATAATTTGATTAAATTTTATTTAGTTATTATATTGATGTCCACATACATAAAGGGCTCGATTTTCGGACATCTGAGCCGGCGGGTCCGTGGCGGGGGGGGACTCCGAAAATCGGGGATTCCCGGGGCAGGTCCGGAGACCGGCACCAACCCGCCCACTTCCGGGTTCCCCAGTGATGCACTTAGATGCGCGCGCAGCTCCCGCATGTGGGACTCCAATTAAAGCCGGCGGTATCCCACTTAAGGCAATTAATGTGATAGTTCAGGTCGTTAGCAGACCTGATTTGTAGGATATTTTAGGAGGGGTGCGATTTTCAACTAAACTGAGTCTGTTTCCCGTACTGGGGGAAAAACTCCCAGTTGAAATGAACGCTTTGCAGCCATCAGCCTGTGGCAGCTGCAAAGGTCCATTTGACAGGTGGGGGGAGACCCTCACTCATTGCAGGAGGCCATTTTGTCACTTTGGACAAAGTTTGGCCTCCATCACCTTCCTCCTAACAATAAAATTCACAAACTTGCACACTTACCCCGGTGTCCCGACACATTTACCTACCTTGTGGACCCCCTCAAATGTACATCTTCCGGATGGGGGCCGCCGTAGCTGCAGTCATGACCTCCTCGGAGGGCGAACAGCATCACCAGCCTCGCCGGCCATGCCGTCCACCTCTGACACTTGGAGCTCCACAACACAGTGCTGTGACACATCCACCTGCACAGCAGGAGGGAGGGCAACCGCAGAGAGAGCGGCGTCGCAGAAGGCACTACCCACGCCATAGGGTCTACAGACCAAGGCTCAGCTTCCTGGACCTCTCTGAGCAGCAGTGCACACGGAGGCTCAGAGTCACTCGACATGTAGTCGTAGACATCTGCAGCCTCTTTCATGCCGAGCTGCTCCCGGCTGGCCCGAGCACCATCTTCTTATCTGTCGCTGTCAAAGTCACCACAACCCTCAACTTCTCCTCCGCATCCTTCCAGGGTACCACATGGGACATCGCCGGCGTCTCTCAGTCGTCTGCACAAAAGAGCCCTGTAAATACACCTACACCTACTCTGCAATGACACAATGGGTGGCATCAGGTGTGGGTCTTCATGGTGATCCTCAGGAAAGGGCATTATTGCACAAACCAGACAAGATTTTCAAAGACGTGGTAGTAGTGGTGATAACAATTTTTAATGATTTTTTTGCAAATCAAAGGAAAATAAATCAAAAACATGTCATTTCGTCTTACACCCTTGTGCATCCCCTTTGTCCTCACAAATTACGTTTACGGGAACCCCTACGTGGTGCTACCCTTGTGGCTTCAGCAGAGGTAGTGGCAGGTTGCTCTTGTCCATGCCCTGACCGATGAGATGCTTTGCACGGACGCCCTCTGGGTTTCGGTGCCCGTGAGGGCCCCTCCAAAGGCTGCTCCATCTGCATCTGTGCAGGGGAAGACTCAGCCACCTGGAGAGGGGGCAACATTGCGGGTACTGGTTGAGAGGGGGCAACGGGTGAGATGTGGGAGCGCTTTGAGTGGTGTCCCCACTTCCATATCCCCTTTCACCATCATCCCTCTCCTGGCCCAGGCCCACATCACTCCTTCCACCCTGCTGGACGACAGTTTGGAGGACTTGTGTGAAGCCTTGGAAGGCCAGTTGTGAGGTATCTGTCAGCCTGTTTAAGGCTGCAGAATGTTGCTCACCCTGAATCCGAAAGGCCGTTGTCAGGGCCTGAATGGACTCATTGTTGAGCCGTGCTTGACGCTCGATGGAGGCTAGCCTTTCCTCCATCGCAGACATTCCCGCACCTACCTGCGACACCAACTCAGAGATGCCTTCACGTCCCTGTGACAGTATTCCACTCAAGCAAGAGTTGGACTCCTTCATCCTCTGCGCGATTGTGGAGAGTGCGCGTGGCAACTGTTCCAGTACCTCGGCAATGTGCTGCTGGCCCTTGATGACTCTCCTTTTCACCGCTGGCCCCCAGGGTTCAGCATCTGGGTCCAGCTAAGCAGAGCCTGGAGAAGAGTGCTCCCACCGATGCGGACTCTCCACAGCTGCCCCTGCCACCAGGGTCTGCTCGTGCTCACATGTGCGTGGTGACTCACCATGTGCAAGCCCAACTAAGTGAGGACGGGGACCCATCGAGGTGTGTGTACCTGCGCTGGTGGATGGCTGGCTCAGATGTGACTATGCACCCTCAGAGGCCAGCAGGTCCTCTGAGGAATCGCCCTCTGCAGTCACGGCGCTCGCAGATGGCCCTGCAAGAGAACACAAAGCAATATTGAGCATATGGACAGATGTTGAGGTGCTGCAGATGCCAAGTGATGCTAAGATCATTCGCTATCATGAGTGCTGAGTGTTAGATTTCTGTCACTAACCGCTTGTGCACTCCCAGTCTCAGCGTCCGCCACGGGCAGGCACTCCAGCGTCCGGCTTACTTCGAGTGCCTGCTGCTCCGTGTCCGTTAAGACCACCTGGTGTGGCGGGCCCCCTCCCGTCCTTGCCCTCTCCCGGGCATTCTGGCATCTCTTCTCCTGTCAAGGCAAAGCATAGAGAGGCATGATTGAGTGATGGTTGCATAGTGACCTGCTGCATGCATTGGTGTGGGTGGGGGTGACCGTGAGGGAGATGCATGGGAGGGTGCGTGTGAGACATAGCCATGAGATTCTATGAGGATTGGGTTGTGTGGTAGTGTTCGAATGGGAACTGGGGCGGTGAGTACGTGGAGGCAAAGTGAGGATGATGGTTGAGTGGATGTGAGGAGTGATGCGAGAGCTTTGTGGTGGCAGTGCAGAAGGGGTTGTGTAGTGGTGGAGGTGATGTGGAAGATGGAGTGTGCGAGAATGCGTATGTATACTCGCTTTGGCTGACCTGGTTAAGTCATTAAATCTCTTCCTGCACTGCACCCAAGTTCTGGACACATTGCCACTGCTGGTGACCTCCTCGGCCACCTCCAGCCAGGCCTTCTTGGTGGCAGAGGGAGGACACTTCCTCCCATCGGATGGGAAAAAAATTTCCCTCCTCCTCCTCACCCCATTGGGCAGCACCTGGAGTGAGGAGTCTGAGAACCTTGGAGCAGTCTTGCCTCTGGCCTGCTCCATGATCCAAAATTGGTTGTTTGCTGCAGGAGGAGCTTTGGAGGACTGCCCTTTAAATAGGGCTCCTCCTGCTGACAGCGTGTGATGCGGGTGCGCAGTCCGCCCACTGAGCAGGTCTAGAACGGGAAACCAAGGTAAGTGCCTTCAATTAGGCTGCGATCGCGTGCGGAGCAACCCGAATTCACTGGGCGCATTACCCATGCGCCCAGTCGACTCCCCGCTGCCAACCCACCTCCCTCCTAATACCGGGCCCTAAATCTCCCTGTGTGTGTGGGGACATGATTCTGTAACAGAAGAAGATTCCATATCTGGACCTGGTATGTACAATTCATTCTTTGAAAAACATTTACCTACACCTGAAACATATTTGGGCCTTTTTTTTATTGAGAACTTCAGCCCGTTAAACATTTTGGGCATGTTTTTGACCCCGACCTGGGAAGGGGGCGGGTCAAATTGCGGATGGGATCCTGGAAGTATGGGTTTCCCGGATGACCTTATGATTTTGACCTAAGGACGTCTTTTATTTATTTTTGTCGGTTTGCTGTCCGACTGGCTGATCTGATTGACAGGCTGGCCTCAGTCGGACAGGAGCAGAGCAAGGAAGAGGACGTGAAAAGGTAAGTCTTCAGGTAAGTTTTTCATTGTATGGATGGGGGGGGGGCATGGGGGGCATGGGTGGGCATGGGGACACCAATTGGTCATGGGGGCACTGGTGCGCATGGGGGCACCGGTGGGCATGGGGTGATGGGGAGGGGGGAGTCAGTCATCGGAGGAGTCAGTCATGGGGAGAGGGATCATGGGTCAGTCAAGGGGAGGGAATCAGGGGTCATTGCGGGGGTTTGCAATCGTTGAGGGGTCGCTGCAGGTAGGCTTGTTGGGCCTGGGGGAAGCACTCTTGTTCCTCCGGGCCCACAAGATGTTCCAGAAAGGCACTTACCTGTAGTTTTGGGCCTTCTCACCTCCTCTCGCGTGGCATGAAGGAGAAGGCCCAGGAATCCCGGTCCCCAGGGGTTGAAATCGAAAAACCTTTGAAAATGAAGGCCTGCAGCCTCCTTGAAAGGTTTTAGTGACCAACCTGCCTCCTGGGATCTGGATTTTACTTTGTTTTACCTAAAATGAGCCTTGGCAAATAACACAGGTCTGGAAGTTAGCAAGGAACACTGCACAAATAATTAAAACAGATGCATCTCAAAGAAATGACTTCAAAAATCATTACAGGCTTTCTAGATATTTTTACAAAGCAACAATTGTGTGTAGACTTTTTTGTAGTGCTTTACTGCTAGCTCACGTTGCAGCTAATGGTGATGGGTAGAAGCACTAAAGCTGAATAAGACTCAGTTACAAGATGGCTTCACATATGCAGTAATGGAAGAGCATGGGTCTTTGTCTAAAAGAACTCTTAAAGGGACTGGTATCCCATTGCGTTTTGAGGATGAATAGCAACATTTACAGCTTACAGAGAGCATTGTATAAAGTACAACTGCGTTCAAGAAAATGCACCCTACATGAACCTAACCAGCAGCCCTTAAAGGGACTGCTGGAGGTTGTCATCAAAAAGGTAAGTTTGTTAACAAATACTTTAATGTGGAGCCGGGAGGAGCAGGAATGTTCCTCCCGGGTCCATTGTAGTGCCGGCTCCCGCTCGGAGCCCTCTCAAATGCTTATCTGAAGGGTTGGTGAGCTGCCTGGGGACACCCCGCATGCAGTTCACACCAGCAAACCAATTTCTAGGTCATATTTTCATTTAGTTCTTTAAGAGGAAGGCGTTTCCACGAGGAAGTACTTAAAATGCTTTAAAGATGCACTGTGCACACTTTATTAACATATTTATATTTTTAAAACTGTCTTAAATGGGGCTTTCCCACTGGCTCAGTAGGGCAAAGTACCACATGCTGTAGCATTTGGCCTTACAGACCAGGCAGCTCCCAGGTTAAGTGAGGGCACTGCAAGTGTTCTCAGTGTCCCTGGACCTGGGAAGGGAAAAAAATCAGCTAACGTTCCTGCTACTTAACACTATCCTGAAAGATAGCCACTTGGGCAAAGTACTGGAAGGTTGCTAGCATCTGGTGTAGGGTACACAAGCCTTCTGGTGATGACAGGTGAATGGGAAAAATACATTTTAAATGGATGGAATATTACTTACCAGTGCTGTACTGCACCCTTGAGGTTGGGTGAAGACCCACACGTTCAATACTCAACTGAATCAATGCAGGTGCTCATTGATGAATTTTGTGGCTGATGCCAATATCTGAGAACCTTCTTTCCTTTAAGCTATCAAGTAAGAGCATAGCCCTATGATCATATAACAACATTGTTTTTGTCACTACACTGAAACAAGAGGAATTTTGTTTCATTCCTTTTCTATAACATTTATAAATTTGTAGATATGAGCTGTTAAGAATCCTTACCTAGATCAGTATAAGCCCAGTACCAGTCAACACCACACTTTGAATTCTTCACTAATAATGGAATGTTCTTTGGGGATCTTATGATTTTTAAATCCATATATTGTGCATTCGTTCTTTTACAGCTAGTTTGGAGTTGCTGCTAAACTATGACATAGGAACATAGGAACAGGAGTAGGCCATTCAGCCCCTCGTGCCTGCTCCGCCATTTGATAAGATCATGGCTGATCTGTGATCTAGCTCCATATACCTGCCTTTGGCCCGTATCCCTTAATATCTTTGATTGCCAAAAAGCTATCTATCTCAGATTTAAATTTAGCAATTGTGCTAGTATCAATTGCTGTTTGCGGAAGAGAGTTCCAAACTTCTACCACCCTTTGTGTGTAGAAATATTTTCCAATCTCACTCCTGAAAGGTCTGGCTCTAATTTTTAGACTGTGCCCCCTACTCCTAGAATCCCCAACCAGTGGAAATAGTTTCTCTCTATTCACCCTATCTGTTCCCCTTAATATCTTATGAACTTCGATCAGATCACCCCTTAACCTTCTAAACTCCAGAGAATACAACCCCAATTTGTGTAATCTCTCCTCGTAACTTAACTCTTGAAGGCCGGGTATCATTCTAGTAAACCTACGCTGCACTCCCTCCAAGGCCAATATGTCCTTCCGAAGGTGCAGTGCCCAGAACTGCTCACAGTACTCCAGATGCGGTCTAACCAGTGTTTTGTATAGCTGCAGCATAACTTCTGCCCCCTTGTACTCTAGTCCTCTAGATATAAAGGCCAACATTCCATCAGCCTTATTGATTATTTTCTGCACCTGTTCATGACACTTCAATGATCTATGTACCTGAACCCCCAAGTCCCTTTGGACATCAACTGTTTTTAACTTTTTACCATTTAGAAAGTACCCTGTTCTATCCTTTTTTGATCCAAAGTGGATGACCTCACATTTGTCTACACTGAATTCCATTTGCCACAGTTTTACCCATTCACCTAATCTATCAATATCGCTTTGTAATTTTATGTTTTCATCTACACTGCTTACAATGCCACCAATCTTTGTGTCATCGGCAAACTTAGATATGAGACTTTCTATGCCTTCATCTAAGTCATTAATAAATATTGTGAATAACTGAGGCCCCAAGACAGATCCCTGCGGGACTCCACTAGTCACATCCTGCCAATGTGAATACCTATCCATTATCCTTACTCTCTGTCGCCTTTCGCTCAGCCAATTTCCTAACCAAGTCCGTACTTTTCCCTCGATTCCATGGGCTTCTATCTTAGCTAACAGTCTCTTATGTGGGACCTTATCAAATGCCTTCTGGAAGTCCATATAAATAACATCCATTGTCATTCCTCTGTCCACTACTTTAGTCACCTCTTCAAAAAATTCAATCAGGTTTGTCAGGCACGACCTACCTTTCACAAATCCATTCAGTTAATCTCTGATTAACTGAAAATTTTCGAAGTGTTCAATCACTCTATCCTTAATTATAGACTCCAGCATTTTCCCCACAACAGATGTTAGGCTAACTGGTCTATATAATTCCTTGGTTTCCCCCTCTCTCCTTTCTTAAAAAGCGGAGTAACATGTGCAATTTTCCAATCTAGAGGGGCAGTTCCTGAATCTAGAGAACTTTGAAAGATTATATTTGCAATGTGCTCACCTACTTCCTTTAAAACCCTGGGATGGAAACCATCTGGTCCTGGGGATTTGTCTCTCTTTAGTGCTATTATTTTCTTCATTACTGTTGCTTTACTTATGTTAATTTTATTGAGTCCCTGTCCCCGATTCAATATTAGTTTTCTTGGGATTTCCGGCATGCTATCCTCTTTTTCTACTGTAAATACTGACGCAAAGTAGTTATTCAACATGTCCGCCATTTCCCCATTGTCAATGACAATATCCCCACTTTCAGTTTTTAAGGGGCCAACACTGCTCCTGACCACCCTCTTCTTCCTAACATAACAATAAAAGTTCTTCGTATTGGTTTTGATATCCCTTGCAAGTTTCTTTTCATACTCTCTTTTTGTAGCTCTTACTATCTGTTTTGTGACCCTTTGTTGATCTTTGTATCTTTCCCATTTGCCAGGATCTGTGCCATTTTTTGCCTTTTTGTATGCCCTTTCCTTATGTCTTTTACTGTCCCTTACCTCTTTAGTTGTCCATGGCTGTTTTTTTTGGCAAGTAGAGTTCTTGCCTCTCAGGGGTATAAGCCGATTCTGTATTACATTAAATGTTTCTTTAAACATTTCCCACTGATCATCAGTCGTTTTACCCATAGAAACATGGAAAATAGGAGCAAGAGTAGGCCATTCCGTCCTTCAGGCCTGCTCCGCCATTCAAAATGATCATGGCTGATCGTCTCACTCAGTACCCTGTTCCCGCTTTTTCCCCATATCCCTTGATCCCTTTAGCATTAAGAAATATATCTATCTCCTTCTTGAATACATCTAATGACTTGGCCTCCACTGCCTTCTGTGGTAGAGAATTCCACAGGTTCACCACCCTCTGAGTGAAGAAATTTCTCCTCATCTCGGTTCTAAATGGAATACCCCGTATCCTGAGACTCTGACCCCTGGTTATGGACTCCCCAGCCATCGGGAACATCCTCCTTGCATCTAGTCTGTCTATTCCTGTTAGAATTTTATATGTTTCGATGAGATCACCTCTCATTCTTCGAAACTCTAGTGAATATAGGCCTAGTCAACCCAATCTCTCCTCATACGTCAGTCCTGCTATCCCAGGAATCAGTCTGGTAAATTCGTTGCACTCCCTCCATGGCAAGGACATCCTTCCTCAGATAAGGAGACCAAAACTGCACACAATACTCCAGATGTGGTCTCATTAACAGATTTGCCCAGTTTACTGTGGACAGTCTCTGTCTCATCCCATTGAAGTCAGCCTTACCCAAGTCTAGAATCTTAGCAGCTGATTCACTTTTTTCCCTTTCAAATACTACCTTGAACATATTGGTAATTTCCCCCACATCCTCCCCCCACCCCCTCCAATTTCATCTAAGAATCCTGAAATGAACTTAATTTTGCTCCTGTATAAATATCTGTATTTAAAATGATGAGCATTTATTTCTATAATGGCCAATGACATTTTTTTACTAGAAATATTCGCAATCAGATGGATGCAGGAGGGATGATCAATCCAGTACAGGTAACCGTTGATTGCTGCTTCACCTGAATCGAAGGGACATCAAGCTCTGCCCAGGGAAAATTGAAAAGAAATAACTGCTTTCAGTCTAAGTAATTACAAGATATTGTAGATTGACCTTTTTTTAAAATTCCATTCAATACAAAAAATCTCTATGTTTTAACACTCGTCATCAGACAGTCGTTTCCTTCAAAACACTTAAGAAGAGAACTGGAGTGAACTGCATATTTCCTGTAAGATCTCCCTCTACAGGTCTTACAGCAGAACACTTCATTTTAGTGTATTGCAGGGGCTAATATTTTATTCTTGGGTGGATCGAGCTCTGTAGATGGCTTAATCAGGGCTTTATTGCCGTGAAATATGGTGACGATCAGTTGCTTTTGATCTCTGCCCACAATGCACATGACGTGTTTTTCAAGTGGGGTGAACATTGGGCACAGGAAGCTCTCACCAGAAGTGGGAGAGAGCTTCATTTGCAAATGTTAATGAGGCAGAAATGATATTATTTGAATGTGGAACGTCATGCCGGAACTACGCTCAATGTTAATTTTGTCATAATTTGGTTATTTGAAAACAAATTGATTGAAAGGGACAGCCTGCAAATTTACTGCAATGTTTCCAACTGATTAAATGTTTTAGATTTTTTTCCTACTTCTGGGGCCGACTGAGTGTCTGAAAGGTGTTCGTGGCATGTTTTTTAAGTCAGCCATTTTTGGCTACTAAGCTACAAATTGGGATAGTTGGTGTGTCTATGGCAGAGGTGGCAAACATACGGCGGAACCAATATCCACCATGATGCCAGCAAGTCAATTGGGCCAGACTGCCTTGAGATGCAGCAGTCTGCAGCTAGGCCCTCACAGTCTCGAGCATCCATATGTCACTGGCCTCAAGCATCTCAAGGGACCCAACACTCAGCTTTGCCGAGGCCACTAGAGGAGTAGCTCTTAAGAGTACCAGAGTTAGTAAACCTTCTTTTAAAAAAATCACTATAGGTTAATCACTTGGGTGAGAAATGAATGGAAGGCAATTATGATTTTTGCCATTAAATTAATTACAATTATCACACTTAGCACTTTGGTCTGCAGTGTGGTATAATCACAGCTTTTGATTCTGCATTGTCATTTTGCCATTGATATAGAATGGTTTCAATGTTCTTTAATTCAGGATGAAGGGAGTGGTGAAGAATGTAACAAGGACTGTTACTGCAGAAGGGGTTTGTTTAACTTTTGAGGGGAGGGGAATGAGCAGCACACCAGATTTGATGAGCAAGTTGTTGATCCTTCACATCTCTTGCTGCAAGGCGTTGAAGTGGCCCTTCTCCTACTGCTGCTTTCTCTCCTTCCCCCTGGTCTTGTCCGATGAGGGCAGCTGCTGCTCTGCCTCCTTCAAATGCAGGCCTCGCTGTATTGCGAGTTTGTGCATTATATAGCACACCAGTACATTGCGGGAGCCGTTACCTGGGGCATATTGTGGACTGTTCAAGACACCTGAACCTCTGCTTCCGCATCCCTGTGGTGTATTCAATAATGATCTTGGTGGCCCCCTGGCTTCAATTACATCTGTGTTACTTGGGCTGATGGGGTTGCAGAGGGGTGTCATTAGCCCTGTCTGTTGGAGGTATTCCTTGTCCCCCAGCAGCCATCCTGTCACATTCTTCACAGGGTTGAATATTGGGGTGATGGTAAGACTGTCTCAGGATAAGTGCATTGTAGCAGCTCCCTGGGTACCTTGCACAAAACTGCATGATGATGTTACTGTGATTGGCTGCTAGCTGAACATTGATGGAATGGTAGCCTTTTCTATTGATGAATGCTGCTAGCTGGTGTTCTGGGAGCCCTGAAAGCAACATGTGAGCAGTCAATGACGCCCTGAATGCGAGGGAAGCCAGGTACTACTCTGAAACATTCACTCCCTTCACTACCAGTGCACCGTGGCTGCAGTGTGTACCATCTACAGGATGCACTGCAGCAACTCACCAAGGCTTCTTCGACAGCACCTCCCAAACCCGTGACCTCTACCCCTAGAAGGACAAAGGCAACAGGCACATGGGAACAACACCACCTGCACGTTCCCCTCCAAGTCACACACCATCCCGACTTGGAAATATATCGCCGTTCCTTCATCATCGCTGGGTCAAAATCCTGGAATTCCCTTCCTAACAGCAATGTGGGAGGACCTTCTCCACACGGACTGCAGCAGTTCGAGAAGGTGGCTCACCACCACCTTCTCAAGGGCAATTAGGGATGGCCAATAAATGCTGGCCTCACCAGCGACACCTACATCCCATGAATGAATGAAAAAATTCCCCATGCTCTCTCTTGTTGACTGTTGAGACCAATGGGGAAGGTGATGAACTGCTCAGCCCTGGCAAACAGGCTGTCGGTGACTTGCTTAATGCAGCTGTATACTTCAGACTGTGATATGTGGCTGATGTCCCCCGTAGCAGACTGAATGGAGCCCGTGGCAAATAAGTTAAGGGCTGTGGTGACTCTGGCATGGTATGGCCCCCTGGTCTAGCAGGCAGCAGGTCCTGTTGCAGGAGGATGCAGCAGTCCACATCAGCCTGCTGGGGGAAGAGCAGCTTCCTCCTGCACTGCTCCTCAGATAGATCCAAGAGCTGTGACCCTTGCCCTGTATCCCCTCACCTGCTGCCTTATGAGAGGTTAAGCTGCTGCTGTTGCCACTCCTCCCATGATCAACATAAAATGCTTACTGACGGTGATAAGGCAAAAAAAATGGAAAGAACTGATCTGGAAGCTGGAAACTCTCCTGCAAAACCAGACAAAAAGGCTAATGGAATGGTGGCCTTTTTCACAAGGGGATGGGATATAAAAGTGAGGAAGTGAGGCTTCAGTTGCACAGAACCTAGGTCAGACCCCATCTGGAGTATTGCATTCAGTTTTGGGCACCGCACCTCAGGAAAGATGCATTGGCCTTGGAGGGGGTGCAGAGCAGATTCACCAGAATGTACCAGGGCTTAAAGCAGGGGTGTCAAACTCAATTTACACGGTGGGCCTGATCCAACATCCTGGCACTTGGCATGGGCCACATTCAGCAAAAGTTATTTGCACAAGCTGGGGTACAAATTGGTATGGGTTTCGCCCATTTTTGGGTGAAATGTATACCAATTTCTGGGTGTGAGGTCCTGCGCCTAATCTGTGTCATATTGATCTTAACTGTTTTTAGGCGTACCTGGAGACCACTTGAAATCAGCGTTAGATCAATTTAAACATGCAATGAAGGGTCCTTTGCCTGTTTCAGGGCTCTTCTGCAAAATGTGTGAAAAACTAGGTGGAGCATGTGCCGTGCAAGGTCCAACTAGTTTTTCCAGTTCTTTAGCAGCCTAAACAATGGTCTATAAAGGGTGGCTATGGAAGAAATGGTAGGACAAGTTTTCTTTTACTTCCCCTTCTGTGGAGCGTGGAGGAGCAGGTGAGTGTGGAGGAGCAGGAGTGGTCCTCCCAGTTCCACAGCACTACTATGGACCGCTGCAGGTCCATACCTGGCACTCCTGCATCTCACTCCTCCATGAATTGGAGCTTGCGATGTAAAATCAGGGTGTGCAGCTCCTTGCCTGCAGTGAGAATCCTCAGTTTCTGTAACCTTGTTCCCTAATCCCCCACCATTGGAAATAATCTTTCAATACTTACCCACAGTAAGGTCCCCAGTTTTCACTCATCCCTTTATTGGCTGCACCTTTCTCGGCACCGCTCACACTCACCATGTTTCTGATGCTGCTCCCGGCTCTGCAGGAAATGCTGGGCCCCACACCCACACAACCCCATTCCCCAGTCGCTCTCGCATTGATCCCCAGTTTCTCTCTCTCCCCCACCCAAGCCCAATCTGCCGACCCCATTCCCTAATCCCTCTTTGCCCTGCTCAAGCCCCAATCTCCTGACCCCCATTTCGCTAGTCTCCCTTTCTCCCCCGAGTCCCAATCTCCAGCCCCCTAGTCTTTGGTCACTCTCTTCCAGCCCATCCCCGCACCTCTCCCTGCTCTGTCTCTCTCTCTCCCCTCCACCAGCAAGCTGTAGCTTTTATAATAAGCATGTACAATTTTTTAAAGATATGGTAGATTTTTATAGTTTCTACTCTATTGTGAAATAAGAGCCATCCTTCAGCTATGACGAAGTTTCACAATTGAGGATGGTATGGTGATCTGGTTAAGGATGGAAACAAAAGTCATTTGAATAACTTATTATACTACATTTAGTCCATGCTGTACCTGACTTGGGAGTGCTTTGTGCTTCATGATTCTGGATGTCAAACGTAGAGGCATTTTATCCTCGATATTTCCATTTCTCACCTTGAGGAGCACGTTAAAAAAAAATCCCTCCCAGAAATTAACAATTTAAAAAAATTGTTTTCTATTTGTTTTTATTACTGTATGCTTAATGAAAAGTTCTTAGCAAAACAGAGGGGGAGAAGGAGGGGGAGGGAAGGTGAAGAGGATGGGTGGAGTGGAGGAGGGGAGGGCAGAAAAAGAGGAGGGAGTAGAGGAGAGGAGGAAAAAGGGGAGGGCACAGACAAGACGAGACGAGAGAAGGAAGGAGGGCAAGGCAAGATAAGGGGGAAGAAAATGGGATGGGAGAACAGGCAGAGAGGAGCAGCCAGGATTTCATCTGGCGGGGCAGTGATGAGCTAAAACTTTCCTCCCAAACGGGGTCTGAATTTGGTCTCAGAATGGGGGCGGGGGTGGGGGTGGTGAGGGCTGGAAGAGGGGAATTTCATATATAGCCCTTGAAATTCCTTTCACTGAATATGGGTAACACATTTGTTCCTTCTGGTCCTGAAATTCATTTCAATTGGGGTGGGGCAGAACTTTATACCACCCAGGCAATTACATTCCTTACAGTTAGGGGGTGGGCGTTGATGGACAGGTGCTGGTGGCAATTTAAACTCTTGGCCACAATGGGGCCTGCATTTGGTCTCAGTTGGAGGGGGTTGGAATTTGAACATTCCTCAATATCCCGCATTGGAGAAAAGAGGCTTTTAAAAGCTTTCCTACAGAAAAATGCAGAGAATGGTAAGGTTGGCACAGTTCAGTAGATGGTGGGGTTGGGTTGGGTGCTGTATGTGCTCCCATGCGGTGGCTTGAGTGTCACTATTGGGATTATAAAAGTCCCTGGGGGCCAGTTAAGATTTTTCATTGGGCGCTCAGAAGCGACTCAGAAAGCTTCATCAGCCAGGTGGTTCGTTGGGAGGACAGGTCAAACTTACACGTTGCTCGAGTTTTATTTCATTTTTAGATAGACAGAGATGGTGACTGATGTTTCCCAGATATTTTTAGATTCGAGTTTCTTTCAGTGAACCAGATTTTTACCTTTCAATCTTACACTGCTTGGGTGTGATAAAGGTTAAATGATTCCTTAGGGTCTTTGTATTGCAATTGCATGCTGAGTCTCAGGATCAACGTACACACACAGTAATGAGTTATGCAGCTAGTGTTACATGTGACAGATCTTTTTACATTGTAAAGGGCTATCAAAGTACTGTCTACAGGCATAACTGGTATTGCAGATAAGTGACAATTTTCCTATGGGTGTTCTCATTGACAGAGCCTAACATAGGAGTTTTTAAATGTAATTTGAAATGGACTGTTTCAACCCACACAGTGATTTTAACATATAGTAGATGATCTTGAAGTCTTTTGGTGTGTATTATTGCAAATGGCTGCCAGATTTCCCACAACACTATGTCCAAATCTCTGATTCTTCATCCAATGATTCAAGCAAAATTAAACCTGATGATTAGATAAGAGATCAAAAATTTAGAACATTAATGACAGATTAATGCCCCAACTAATGCCTGGTTTGTAAGATGGTCTGAACCAAGGACTCTATGACAAACAATTCACTGCTCAGTTTATTGAGCAATATAGGAAAGGTCTCACCATGTCCAATTTTTGTCTTTCTTTCTCTGTAAATGGTCTGGCTGAGACTGATACCAAGAGTAAACATTGGTATTTTAAATTCAGGTCTAATAATCAATAGTCCAGCATTGTAGGGTGGTAGTTTATAGGTAATGTTTAGCAGTATTCTACATATTTGGCTCATTATAATAAATAAATGACTACATTGCAAACATTGTTAAAAATAACTTAATTTATTTCATTTACAATTTGTGACTTTAACAATGAGCACCATTAACAATGGTTTAACATTAGCTGAGAGACAAATGCTGATTTTTGAAACCATGGCCCGGAATTTGCTGCAATGACGATATTGGAAATAAACACCATTGTGCTCCCCCGTCCTCCAGGGCGAATTTAAGCCAAAATTTGCTGGAGTAAGCTAGCAGCGAATCAGAAGCAGCACAGGCAATGGCCAATATATTGATGCTGCCTCCAACAGTGCAATTTATCTTTCAACTCAACAGCAATGCTACAAAAAACATTTTTTTCCCCAAAACATGATACAAAATAAGACTAAAGTACATAAAGTAAAGCAATTTCTTTATTGAGCTGGTTTTAAAATGTGCTGGCATATTCTGCGGATGGAATAGAGTTCCTAAGGTCAAGCATTTGGTGGTCTATGATTTTAGGTGGAAACTATCACTTGGTTGGTGGCTCACTGGGCTGGCAAAGGCTGCCGCAGTCTTGCAGCTCTACAGCACCAAAATTGACAATGGAAAAGGTGAATGAAAAAACTAATTTTCCATTGATCGGAAAAGCCATAGAAGACTAGTAATTACTGCTAATTTCGTTCCAGCTTCATAACTTCAACTATAGTAATTAGAAATGTACTGCTTAAATTTAGTTGTGGATATCATTTTAAAGAGATAAATTCAATTTTGTTGCTAAGGTACTTTGGGCAGGATTTTAAGTGGCTGCTAGTATAAAAGTGATTGTCTGTGATCAGGGTTTTTCTTGGATTCATGGAGTCAGGAGACATGAATATATTTCTCAAAGAATCAAGCTACTTCCCAAGTCGACAGCTTTGTATTGATTAAGGGAGAGATCCGGATTGCTTAGATTGTTTCCTCATATTGTTCATTACATGCTCATTTAGGTCAATATGCAAGAGTTTGTGTGTGGCATATGCGGAGCTATACAAAGATTTCTAAAGCCTGGGAAATAAAAGAATCCCATCCTCAAATATTCTTCCTCAAATACAAGTCCATAAATCACACTGCTGACAGGTTTCCAGCACCATTATTTTTTAGTTTAAGTGGCGTGAAGTATGACTTAAATGCAGCAAGTTCATGATCGCCATTGATTTTAATGGGGACGGACCTATGATAATTACCTTCTAGCTGTTTTTAACAAGGAGCAATGGAGGAGTGGTGAAAAAGTCCCAGGGAATTATGGCATGGCTTAAGTAATGACACAAATCAGTCACGCCATAATTTCCTGAAACTTCTGCGCTAGCATAATGGCGCATGGCATAGAAGTTTTCAGCAAATTCTGGGCATGTATATATATATATAATTAAAATTGTCTGAATGAAAATTATGTATGCATTCTGAGGTACATAAAGATAAGATTGTCACTCAAAAACAAAACACATCAAAATCTCCCAATAAAACACTACATTTAAAGAGAAGCATTAGGATAAGGGTAATAACAAGGAATGATGGCAATAGGGTTTGTATGCTTACGATTTGTTCACAGACCAATTGCGACAAGTTTTCTTTTGTAGTTATTTGTAAATATTTAACTGTGACTAACCAAATTAAAACCAAATTCCAAATTTCATTGCTCCAGAGAGCAGACAAAACATAACTGGGTAAGTAATTTGGCGTGGCATGACAAATTCTATGAATGTCTACACTTTCTGCAATTACAGCAGTTTGCTTTCAGAATCCTGCAACTTTGCGTATAAAACATTTCAGAGACAGTGCTGAGTTTTGAGTGGTTATAACATATCACATAACACGACAAATCACTTGCCTTACACCTGGATAACACAGGAAAATCAGTCAAGATGAATATTTAATATCAAACTGAATTAAGACTCTTCTACATTTTTGTTACAAACAAGTAATATCATCAGAGCTTAAAAGAGATTTTTAGGTGATAACATATACAAAAATCTGCAAGTATGAGGGAAAAAAGCAGTTGGCAGTAAAGTAATAAACACTCTTTTGGTATCAGGTATGAGCCATTGGTATTGTTGGTGAAAGATGCTGAGAGATGCTTTTCCACACATTCAGTGTGCTAAACCTCAATACCTTTCAAGTTTTAGCCATCTTTGCTGTCCAAGGGTGCACTTGGGGACTGGATGATATAGTGGGTCAGACAATCTTCTTTCTGACATCTGTATCCAACTCTAGCCCAGGCTGATGGGATGAATGCTCCAATGTGAGAGTCCCATATGAAATTAGCTTGGGTAGTTTCAATTCAGTTCTTAGAGGCACAACCCACAGCACAAATATACTTAGACTAACACAAATTGGCAGTCCCCTGCAGTAAGGACTGCCAATTGGTAAATGGAAAAATTGACAGGTACAATGGGAAACATTTTTTTGTGCTGGGCCCATGGGAGATTTCAGCCCAGATAACTCTCTCCTCTGTGTGCACATCCTGTCAACTTTTTCCATTATAAATTCCTATTGAAGGATTTTGGATTTTTCAAGACCAGTTTTAAGGGTTAATTATCTGCTAAAGGAACTGAGTTTAGTTCAAAGTATTAATTCAACAAAGGAAATGCAAAGGGATATAGACAGGTTAATTGAGTGGACAGGCAAGAAGGTAGCAGATGGAGTATAATGTGGGGAAATATGAGGTTATTCACTTTGGTAGGAAGAATAGAAAAACAGAATATTTTTTAAATGGTGAGAAACTATTAAATGTTGGTGCTCAGAGGGATTTGGATGGCCTTGTACAGGAAACATAGAAAGTTAACATGCAGGTACAGCAAACAATTAGGAAGGCAAATGGTATGTTGGCCTTTATTGCAAGGGGGTTGGAGTACAAGTGTAAGGAAGTCTTGCTGCAGTCGTACAGGGCTTTGGTGAGACCACACCTTACCTAAGGAAGGCTATACTTGCCTTAGAGGCAGTGCCTCAAAGGTTCACTAGATTGATTCCTGGGATGAAGGGTTTGTCCTAGGAGGAGAGATTGAATAGAATGGGCCTATACTCTCTGGAGTTTAGAAGAAGTAGGGGTGATCTCATTGAAACATATAAGATTCTGAGAGGGCTTGACAGGGAAGATGCTGAGAGGCTCTTTCACCTGGCTGTAGAGTCTAGGGGCTCGATTTTCGGACGTCCGAGACGGTGGGTTCGTGGCGGGGGGGGGGGGGGGTCTGAAAATCGGGGATTCCCGGGGCGGGTCCGGAGCCCGCCCACTTCTGGGTTCCCCAGTGATGTGCGCGCAGCCCCCGTATGTGGGACATAATTGCCGGCGGGATCCCACTTAAACCAATTAATTAGATAGTTCAGGTCGTTTGCAGACCTGATTTGTAGGATAATTTAGGAGGGGTGGGATTTTAAACTCAACTGAGCGCGTTTCCCGTACTGGGGGAAACACTCCCAGTTGAAATGGATGTATTGCAGCCACCAGCCTATGGCAGCTGCAAAGGTCCATTTGACAGGTGTGGGGGGGAGACCCTCACTCATTGCAGGAGGCCACTCTGTCACTTTGGACAAAGTTTGGCCTCCACCACCCTCCTCCTAACAATAAAATTCACAAACTTGCAATCTCCGGTGTGCAGACACATTTACCTACCTTGTGGACCCCCTCAAACGTACATCTTCCGGATGGGGGCCGCCATTGCTGCAGTCATGACCTCCTCGGAGGGCGAACAGCATCACCTGCCTCGCCGGCCACGCCGTCCACCTCTGACACGTGGAGCTCCACAACACAGTGCTGTGACACATCCACCTGCACAGCAGGAGGGAGGGCAACTGCAGAGAGAGATGCATCGCAGAAGGCACTACTCTCGCCACAGGGTCTACAGACCGAGGCTCAGCTTCCTGGACCTCTCTGACCAGCAGTGCACAAGGAGGCTCAGGGTCACTCGACATGTAGTCGTGGACATCTGCAGCCTCCTTCATGCCGAGCTGCTCCCAGCTGGCCCGAGCACCATCTTCTTACCTGTCGCTGTCAAAGTCACCACTGCCCTCAACAACTTCTCCTCCGCATCCTTCCAGGGTGCCACCGGGGACATTGCCGACATCTCTCAGTCGTCTGCAAAAAAGAGCCCTGCAAATACAACTACACCTACTCTGCAGTGACACAATGGGTGGCATCAGGTGTGGGTCTTCATAGTGATCCTCAGGAAAGGGCATTATTGCACAAACCAAACAAGATTTGCAAAGACGTGGCAGTAGTGGTGACAATATATGTAATGTGAGTTGATCAGAAATCAAATATAAGTAAAAACCATGACAAACCCTCAAACATCCTTGTGCATCCCCTTCATGCTCACGACACGTTTGCCTTATGCTTCCTACTACACATTTGTGATGCATGCCCTGTGGCTGCAGCACAGGTAGTGGCAGGTTGGGTGAGGCTGACCGTGAAAGAGATACATGAGAGGGTGAGTATGAGATAGAGCCATGAGATTGTATGAGGATTGGGTTGAGTGGTAGTGGTGGGATGAGTACTGGCGAGGTGAGTAAGTGCAGGTAAGATGAGGATGAGCTTTGAGTGGGTGTGAGGAGTGATGTGATAGAGTAGTGTTGGCAGTGCAGAAGGAGATGTGGGGTGGGGCCGGTGATTTGGCAGACGGAGTGTAGGGGAATGAGTAAGTGTACTCACTTCGGCTGACCTACTTAGGTCATTGAAGCGCCTCCTGCACTGTATGCAGGTGCGTGATATGTTGGTGGTGCTGGTGACCTCCTCTGCCACCTCGAGCCAGGCCTTCGTGGTGGCAGAGACAGGCCACTTCCTCCCATCCGCCGGGGAGAAGATCTCTGTCCTCCCCCTCCTCCTCACCCCATCCAGTAGGACCTGGAGTGAGGCATCATTAAACCAGGGAGCAGCCTTCCCCCTGGGCTGCTCCATGCTGTAATTTTGGCTCCTTTCTGCAGCATCAGTCAGTGGAGGACTGCCCTTTTAAATATTGCTCCTCCAGCTGACAGCCGATGATGTGGCTGCGCAGTCCACCTGCTGCGCAGCTTTCCAGCGCGAAACCCGGAAGCCAAGGTAAGTGCCTTAAATTACGTTGCGATCGCGTGCGGAGCACCCCGAATTCACTGGATGCGTTACCCACGCGCCCAGTCGACCTCCCGCTGCCAGCCCGCCTCCCTCCTAAAATCGTGCCCTAGAACTAGGGGGCATGATCTCAGGATAAGGGTTCAGCCATTTAGGATTGAGATAAGGAGAAATTTCTTCACTCAGAGGCTTGTGAATCTTTGGAATTCTCGATCCCTCCGCATCCTTCCAGGGTGCCACCGGGGACTCCGAGGGCTGTGGATGCTCAGCCGTTGAGTATATTCAAGACTGAGATCGATAGATTTTTGGACTCTAAGGGAATCAAGGGATATGGGGATTGGGTGGGAAAGTGGGGTTCAGGTCGAAGATCAGCCATGATCTTATTGAATGGTGGAGCAGGCTCGAGGGGCCGTATGGCCTACTCCTGCTCCTATTTCTTATGTTCTTCTTTTAAACTGACTGTTCAATGGCATGCTGGGAAGGTTGATCATGCTCGAAAAGTCTTTATGCAGCAGACTGTCTAGGAGGCTAAAGGTAAGACAGCTGCTAGATCTTGAAAGTCTGTGAGAAGCTATTGAAAACATCAGATGCTGTAATATCAACTTGTTTTAAAGCATGGGAAAGAGAGTGTGGAAAAGTACCAACAGCATGTTTTGCCAGCAAGAAGGGTATAAGACCAGCTATTTTAGTAAGGTCGAGGAGACAGTCCACAAGAAAAGAACCAGAGACAGTCCAGAAGAACACCACATACAATGTTGATGGAGAATTAACTTCTCAGTATCCCAAAGCAGAAGAACTGGTCATTCTAAGGTCGAATTGTACATCTAATTAAGGATATATGAATTTCTTTCTGTAAAACTTGTATTTTAATGTTAATAAAACCAATTGTTAAAAAAGTTTAAAGCCTTGGTTGATCTTACCTCTGATTACCCTAAAGAGTAAAGAGAGAATATTAAAAACCCTACATGATGTCCAAACTTATAACGGAAACTGCCCATGTAAACTTGCCATACCATAACTGCACACTCCTGCCAGTGGAGCTGCTGCAGCGACACTACTGGTAGGAGGATGTAATTACTGTGTGATAAGTTTACATGGGTAGTTTCCATTATTAATTTATAATGGAAATATAAATATAAGCACAGAATGTATGAGTTTAAAATGAGGATGGAATATTGTCTGCATGCCCTGGTCCAATTATCACCCGCCCTCCAAAAGTATTTCACCTGAATACTATACTTGGTCTAGATTCCCTGTGTGCACGCCAAGGGAGATCAACTAGTACAATGTATATGTGCATATATGTTCAAGGATATAACCATTATATAAACAAATATTTAAGCATACCGTTAAAATAAATTCAGAATATTTTCTTCATAATTTTTTTCACAATTGTGCATGTCTCATCTTTTAAAAATAACCCCATTATCTTAATTTTCCTATTCTGCTGTTTTAAGCAGTTCCTTAATTAATCTCAAATAACCTTTTGTCCTAAAGCTATAATGGCTCTTGAAGTGAATAACAAAGGCACTTAATCTTTCAAAATGCTAAAAGGTTGATTCCTGTTGATTTACCATAATTACCTTAGATTTCCCTTTCCCTATGATATGAAAAAGAGAAAAAAGCACTGTACAACTATCACAGCTTAGTCTGACTCTCAAAATAATACATTCCTAGCCACTGTTCTAATCAGCAAAGGAGCTGATAAGAACACAATTTAAAGAAAACAACTGCAAATATACACCAACAAGGTTATGGTCCAATTGTACAGTATCACTTGGGAAACATACTGGCCTTGAATTTCCTTGGTGTACTTGGAGCACTAGGGGTGTTATTGGGGCAGGTGGGATCTGGGTGGAAATTAGGATGGGATCCATTTACACGAGGTCTCTACCCTGCTTCAGATGTGCTGGTAGTTTCTGGAAGTGGGGTGGGCATTTCTTGTATCTGCTCCCTTTGCTGCTTATGTAAAGGCTATAGGTGGGAGTGGCAGAGTGATATCAACTGGCAGAATTCCCATAAGTTCCACCTCTGGTGCCCCAGCATCATGTACGTCTGCATGAAGTAGGCATACAGAACTTGCCAGATGGTGGAAGTGGGGCTCACCAAATATGAAAAGGCCAATTTCCTTATGGCAGTCAGGTGCAAAGCAGTTGGCTGCTGTCGGGAAAGCAGCCTTCTCGGAGAAGGGCCCGTTCTTTCCTCCACCAAGTTTTCTCATTCGCACCTGCCAGCACTCGGGCCCAGCAGTTGGTTGACATACTATTTCCTACCCCTACTTAGCAGGCATCCTAGGTGCACTGATACACCCACTTTATGCAAATATCCTAACCCCTGGAATTCCAACATGGTCAGTGGCACTTGTGGCCAGTGGGCAGAAGTCTCACTCCATTAACTTATGACAGGCCTGCAGGCTTTGAGAAATTCAGCATCAATATTATCATAGACTAATATGAAACACTGAATACCTTAGAATGATTAGGAGATAATGCCTGGTCCATCCTTTAGGACATCAATTGCTGGCAAAATCTATCCAGTGTTCTTTTTGTAAGCTAAGGTTTATTCCCTTTTACACAAATATAACCCTCACTCACTCACTATTTTACTGGTAAACTGTTCCAGGATCTCCTTATTCCTGGGCAACTATGCAGGGAATTGAAACTACTAATTTTTCTGATTGTTGCAGAAACTTAGAGATTTATTAAATATAGCAGCCTCTTATTGTAACACTCTCATGGTCTCTAATATTGTCAAGTCCTCTTAAGATCATTTGAAAAGTTCTTTGCTTCTATATAACACCAAGATTTTAAAATTGTCTTAAAATCAAGGGGTTAAAATTATACAATACTGAAGAGCACCCGACTGTGGTATGAGAAGGTAGGTCCTGAGCATAAACACAGAGGGGGTAATTTTGACTTTGGCTGATAGTGTAAAGTGGGTGATATCATATCAGCCACCTGGTATACATCTCTTCCGATTTTCATTTCCATTGACTGAAGTTTTATACTATCGCCCAGTCAAAATTACCCCCAGTGACTTGATCAGACAGGTACTATGCAATGAATCCTAAGAACTGAAGACAGTTCAAGTAAATTGAGGAAACGTGGATATCACAGTGGCGATAGCACATCATGTCAAATTCAAACCTCAGTTGTAGTATATCAACTCCCAGGAGGAGCAGGAAAACAGGATTTACATCCAAGGATTTGACTGATATTCTTTCAAAACAGGGAGGATTTGTTGAAACTATAAATGAAGGTTGGCAGATTCTCAGGGGTAATTCTTTCTCCCCCCCCCATTAGACAGACTACTGACAAAGGCGATGTTGCAAGATAACAGCTGTACAAAACAATCCAGTATTCAATAAAAATGGAACTCTATTGTTGTCTACATGGATTTTAGTAAGGCATTTGACAAGGTCCCACATGGCAGACTGGTCAGAAAGGTAAAAGCCCATGGGACACTAGGAAATGTGGTGAATTGGATCAAAAATTGGCTCAGTAACATGAAACAAAGGGTAAAAGTCAATGGATGTCTTTGCAAACGAAAATCCGTTTCCGGTGGTGTGCCACAGGGCTCAGTGCTGGGTCCCTTGCTGTTTGTGGTATATATTAATGACTTGGACTTGAATGTAGGAGGCATGATTGGCAAATTTGCAGATGACACAAAAATTGGCCGTGTAGTTGATAGTGAAGGGGATAGCTGTAGACTCCAAGAAGATATCAATGGGTTGGTGGAGTGGGCGGAAAAGTGGCAAATGGAGTTCAACCTGGAGAAGTGTGAGGTAATGCATTTAGGGAGGGCAAACAGTAAAAGGGAATACGCAGTAAACAGGAATATATTGAGAGGGGTAGAGGAAGTGGGAGACCTTGGAGTGCATGTGCACAGGTCCCTGAAGGTGGCAGTACAGGTAGATGAGGTTGTGAAGAAGGTATACGGAATGCTCTCCGTTATTAGCCGAGGTATAGAATACAAAAGCAGGGATGTAATGGTGGAACTGTATAAAACACTGGTAAGGCCACAGCTGGAGTATTGTGCGCAGTTCTGGTCACCACGTTACAGGAAGGACATAATTGCTCTGGCAAGAATGCAGAGAAGATTTACAAGAATGTTGCCAGGGCTTGAAAATTGCAGCTACGAGGAGAGATTGGATAGGCTGGGGTTGTTTTCCTTGGAGCAAAGGAGGCTGAGAAGAGACTTGATTGAGGTGTACAAAATTATGAGGGGCCTAGATAGAGTAGACAGGAAATACCTGTTTCCCCTAGCGGAAAGTTAAGAACTAGAGGACATAGATTTAAGCTGATTGGCGAAAAGATTAGAGGGGACATGAGGAAAATCTTTTTTACCCAGAGGGTGGTGGATGTATGGAATTCGCTGCCCGAATTGGTGATAGAGGCAGGGACCCTCAACTCTTTTAAAAAGTACCTGGACCTGCACCTAAAGTGCTGTAAGCTGCAGGGCTACAGACTGGGTGCTGGAAGGTTGGATTAGAATGGGCACTTGGTTGTTCTTCGAGCCGGTGCGGACATGATGGGCTGAATGGCCCCCTTCTGTGCTGTATCTTTTCTATGGTTCTATTATACACAGGGCATTCTATTCCCCATACATTGGAGTAAGTTGAGTCTGGTATTGGAGGAAGCACTGAGGGTAGCAAGGGCACAAAATGTACTCTGGGTGGGGGACTTCAATATCCATCACCAAGAGTGGCTCGGTAGCACCACTACTGACCGAGCTGGCCGAGTCCTGAAGGACATAGCTGCCAGACTGGGCCTGCGGCAGGTGGTGAGCGAACCAACACGAGGGAAAAACCTACTTGACCTCATCCTCACCAATCTACCTGTCGCAAATGCATCTGTCCACGACAGTATTGGTAGGAGTGACCACCGCACAGTCCTCGTGGAGATGAAGTCCCATCTTCGCACTGAGGACACCATCCAACGTGTTGTGTGGCACTACCACCGTGCTAAATGGGATAGATTCAGAACAGATCCAGCAGCTCAAAACTGGGCATCCATGAGGTGCTGTGGGCCATCAGCAGCAGCAGAATTGTATTCCACCACAATCTGTAACCTCATGGCCCGGCATATTCCTCACTCTACCATTACCAACAAGCCAGGGGATCAACCCTGGTTCAATGAGGAGTGTAGAAGAGCATGCCAGGAGCAGCACCAGGCGTACCTAAAAATGAGGTGCCAACCTGGTGAAGCTACACCTCAGGACTACATGCATGCTAAACAGCGGAAGCAACATGCTATAGACAGAGCTAAGCAATTCCACAACCAACGGATCAAATCAAAGCTCTGCAATCCTGCCACATCCAGTCGTGAATGGTGGTGGACAATTAAACAACTAACGGGAGGAGGAGGCTCTGCAAACATCCCCATCCTCAATGATGGCGGAGTCCAGCACGTGAGTGCAAAAGACAAGGCTGAAGCGTTTGCAACCATCTTCAGCCAGAAGTGCCGAGTGGATGATCCATCTCGGCCTCCTCCCGATATCCCCACCATCACGGAAGCCAGTCTTCGGCCAATTCGATTCACTCCACGTGATATCAAGAAACGGCTGAGTGCACTGGATACAGCAAAGGCTATGGGCCCCGACAACATCCCAGCTGCAGTGCTGAAGACTTGTGCTCCAGAACTAGCTGCGCCTCTAGCCAAGCTGTTCCAGTACAACGACAACACTGGCATCTACCCGACAATGCCCAAAGCCTTTCCACCATCTACAAGGCACAAGCCAGGAGTGTGATGGAATACTCTCCACTTGCTTGGATGAGTGCAGCTCCAACAACACTCAAGAAGCTCAACACCATCCAAGATAAAGCAGCCCGCTTGATTGGCACCCCATCCACCACCCTAAACATTCACTCCCTTCACCACCGGCGCACTGTGGCTGCAGTGTGTACCATCCACAGGATGCACTGCAGCAACTCGCCAAGGCTTCTTCGACAGCACCTCCCAAACCTGCGACCTCTACCATCTAGAAGGACAAGAGCAGCAGGCACATGGGAACAACACCACCTGCATGTTCCCCTCCAAGTCACACACCATCCCGACTTGGAAATATATCGCCGTTCCTTCATTGTCGCTGGGTCAAAATCCTGGAACTGCCTTCCTAACAGCACTGTGGGAGAACTGTCACCACATGGACCGCAGCGGTTCAAGAAGGCGGCTCACCACCACCTTCTCGAGGGCAATTAGGGATGGGCAATAAATGCTGGCCTCGCCAGCGACGCCCACATCCCGAGAACGAATAAAAAAAAAAGAATCATGTGGTAAAATATCACCAGTTCAAATCACCATTTATCAGGGCCTGCCATCGATCACTGTTTGCTGCAAGCAAGAAAACTCTCACCAAATATGAAATGGAACCACCAATCCCCACAAATTCAACCTCTACATATTATAAAGAATAATACAGGACACAACATATCTCAGGACTTTTGTGTGTGACATCCGAATCACTCAATGAGTTACCCAGTGTAGTACAATCTGGCTTACGTCCAGTATTTAAAAATGCTTTAAATATTCACGGCCACTCCCTTGGACTTGCCAACTCACATGGCCTGTCTACTCCCATCTCTCGATCACAGACAAGGCATTTCTGATCACTTCCTTGTATCCCTCACCACTCATATCCCCTACACCTTTCCAAATCCACTTCCTTCTGCCTCCGCCTCTGGAAAAAAATTCTTCCTAAGTCACTTACAACTGCACTTTCAAACTCCCAACTGTCTAGCCTTTGGCTCTCCATTTCTAACAATACTTATGTTGTCAATCTGCTCAACCACTCCCTCATCTCCATCTTTGATGCCACTCTCCTCAGTAAATACTTACTCTTTCCCATTCTGGTTGTTCTCCCTGGTATGGTCCTCATCTTTTCTCCTTCAAGTCCAAGAGGTGTAGACTTGAACATATCTGGCGCACAACTGGCCCAGCTATCTATCACCAGATCTGGCTGGACCACATCAAGCACCATCGAGCCATGCTCTTCTCTTCCACAGCTCACTACTCCAGGATCATTCTGGAATGCAAAGATAACCTCTGGCTTCTTTTCTCCACTACAAATCATATCCTTATACCCCACTCCCTGCTCCCTTCACCCTCGCTGCCAACAATTGCGAGGAGCTCATAGACTTCTTTGTCACTAAGATTGAGACCATTCATTCAGCTGCCTTTGCTGCACCTTTCTTTCCCCTTGCCCACCAACCCATACCTCATCGAAAGCTCCCCCGACCATAGCCCTGAACCCACGTCTTTCTCTAGCTTCTTTCCTATCTCTCTTCATGCCCTTGCTGTTGCTGAACTCATCTTGTCCAAGAGATCCAGCTGCCTTTGCTGCACCTTTCTTTCCCCTTGCCCACCAACCCATACCTCATCGAAAGCTCCCCCGACCATAGCCCTGAACCCACGTCTTTCTCTAGCTTCTTTCCTATCTCTCTTCATGCCCTTGCTGTTGCTGAACTCATCTTGTCCAAGAGATCCAAGACCTGCTCCCTTGTCCCCTTTCCCACTAAACTGTTGACCACCCAACTTCTCTTCCTGGCCCCCATGCCAGCTGACATTGTAAATTGCTCCCCCTCCTCAGCGACTATCCCCATCCCTTTCAAAGCTGTCGTCAGCATCCCCCACCCTCCCCCTAAAAAAAAAGTTCAACTCCTCTGTCCTTGTTCTCCCTTTCTTCTCCAAAGTCCTTGAACTTGTTGTTGACTCCCAAATTCGTGTTCATATTTTCCACAACTCCATGTTTTAATCTCTCCAATCAGCTTTCCGCCCCGTCACAACTCTGAACCATATAATCAGGAATATGTCATTCAGCCACTCGAGCCTGTTCCACCATTCAATTAGATCACGGCTGATCTGTACCTCAACACCATTTATTCGCTTTTGATCTATATTCCTTGATACCCTTACCTAACAAAAATCTAGCGGCCTCAGTCTTGAAAGTTTCAATTGACCCAGCATCCATAGCCTTTTAGGGGTGAGAGTTCCAGATTTCTACTACCCTTTGTGCGAAAAAGCGCTTCCTGATTTCCCTCCTAAATGGCCTAGCTCTAATTTTAAGATGATGTCCCCTTGTTCTTGACTCCCCCACCTGAGGAAATAGTTCCTCTGTATCTACCCAGGGGAATGGGACTAATTGGATGGCTCTTTCAAAGAGCCGGCACAGGCACATTGGGCCGAATGGCCTCCTCCTGTGCTGTACCTACTATGATATTATGATATGCTATCCTATCAAATCCTTTTAACATTTTAAACATCTCAATCAGATCTCCCCTCAAGCTTTTATACTTAAGGGAACACAAACCAAGTTTATGCAATCTGTCTTCATAATTTAACCCTCTAAGACCCGGTATAATTCTGGTGAATCTGGGCTGCACCCCGTCCAGGGCCAATATATCCTTCCTGAGGTGCGGTGCCCAAAACTGAACGCAGTACTCCAGATGGGGTCTGACCAAGGCTCTATACAGGTGCTTCAACCACTCCATGTGGCAACAAGTTCTACACTCTCACCAGTCTCTGTGCAAAGAAATTCCTCCTAAATTCTTTATTTCATCTGTAAGTGGCTATCTTATATTTATGCCTCCTTGTTCACACACAAATGGAAACAGTTCCTCCAGGTCCATCCTATCAAACTTTTAAAGATGTCTCTTAGGTCTCCTCTTAATCTTCTCTTTTCTCGAAGAAAGAGCCCCAGCCTTTTCAGGATTTCCTGATAGATACTTCATCTTAATTCTAGTAACATCCATGTAAAACATTTCCGCACTTTCTCCAGATTTTAATATCCTATATGTAATATGTAGATCAGAACTGTGCACAAGTGTGACTGAACCAAGGTTTTATATAAATTTAACATTTTCCCTGTGCTTTTGTATTCTATCCCTCTAGAAATGAACCCCAGCATTTTGTTTGCACTCTTCAAGGTTTTATTAACTTGTGTTGCTACTTTTAACAATTTACGTAACTGTATTCCCAGATCGTTTTGCTCCTCTATCCCATTTAGTTTCATACCTCCCAAGGAATAGTGGCCTCTTTTTTACTCCTCCTAATGAACCAGTTCATATTTTGCTATATTGAATTTCATTTGATATTTATCTGCTCAATCGGCAAGCCTTTTTATGTCTTCCTCTATTTTATTGCAGTCTTCCACATTATTAGCTGCGCCACCCTTCCCAAATTTGGTATCATATGCAAATTTTGACACAATACCTCCAATTCCTGAGTCCAAATCATTTATGTATATAGTAAACAGCAGTGGCTCCAGCACAGATCCCTATGGGACAACACTTCTCACTTTCTGCCAATCTGAGAAACTTTCCTTAACTCTTACCCTCTGTTTTCAGTTTTGTAGCGATCATTCAATCCATTCTGCTACCTGGCTCCCAACTCCACAAACCACTTTTGTTGAGAGTGTCTGATGTGGCATGTTTTCGAAGGCCTTCTGAAAGTCCATGTAGATCACATCCACTGCACTGCCCTTGTCTACTTTGTTATTTCTTCAAAGAATTTAATATGGTTGGTTGAACATAACCTTCCTTTCAGAAGTCCATGCTGACTATTTTTTATTATATTCTCTGTCTATAGCTCTATTGTTATCTGTTATCTCATCTTTTAGCAAAGATTCTAGTATTTCCTCCACTGACCTTATTCTAATTGGTCTATAGTTCCCTGGATTATCTATCTCCCATTTTGAAGAAAGGAATTACATTTGGTGTTCGCCAGTCCTCTGGCACTATTCCTTTTTCTACTGAATTTTTGTACATGGATACTAGTGTCACTACTATCTCCTCCCTAGTTTCTTTGAGTATCCGCGGGTGCAATCTGCTTGGACTCGGGGTTTTGTCCTCCTTAAATTTGGCTGCTTTCTCTAGCATCTTCTTTTTTTCTATCTTAACTGTTATAATATCCCTCTTGACTTCTGTCACTAATGTCATTTCCTCTTTGTTAGCATATTCAGTGAAAAATTGTTGTCAACACTGCAGCAAATAGTTAAGTATAAATGGTGCAAAATTATTAATTTCTTTTGCATTCCAGAGCAAATACTTGCACCTATTGACCTAACAGACAGTGACGCTGGTGACTCACATCAGGCTGGCATAAATGCCTAATGAGAATCTTCATTATTCTGTGCCAAGCAAAACTTAGCAATTCTGTTGAGCAAAGTCAGCTTATCATCCAACCAGTGAACAGAATCTGAGGAGCTCCCAACTATAAATCCTGGGAGGTAGGAAATTGTTAGAAAAATTATTATTCAAAATTAATACGCTCTATGATATTCCATGTTAAACCCCTCTTTATGCCAATAGCCCTACATAAAGTTGTTCTTCAAAAAAAATGCTGTTCCCACTTTCAGTATGGTTTCTTTCCCCATTTCGAGGTCACCCTGCAGTAAATATCAGTCTATAATCCCAGGGCACAGACAGGTGATCTATTATTAGAAATTTACCAATGCAAAATTTATATGCAAGCTTTTGTTATCTCAAGGCTTGACTTCTCAAATGCCCTCTGCACTGGCCTCTTGAGTGCCACCTACATAAACTCCAACTTGTCCAAAACTCCATTGCCACATCCTTTCCCACATCAACTTCCATTGCTTCCGTCTCCTAACAGATTGAATTCAAAATTATTAACATGGCCTCGCTCCAGCCATGTCAGTAACCTCTGCTGCCCTTATGACCTGACCTGTGCATTTTAATCCTCCAACTCTGGCCTCATGCGCATTCACTCCTCCCCCCACCGCCACCCTGCAATTGATGACAGAACCTTCAGTCATCTTAATCCTACTCCCTCGAAGTCCCTCTCAAAATCCTTACCTCTCTCCTTGTCTTTAAAAGCTGCCTCAAAACATATTTCTTTGGTCACCTCACCTACCTATTACCACTGCTCTGCATCCATTTCTTCTCTGCGCAGTGCTTTGGAATGTTTAAGGTTAAAGCTGCTATATAAATGCAAATCATTGTTGTACAAATACAGCTTGAAGTGATTCAGCAATTCATTTTTCATGTCTCTCTATAGGGAAGCAGCCAAGGCCCACTCACCAAAGTTGTAACTATACAAGTTCAAAGAATTAAAAATTTTACCTGCATGTACAATGAAATCCACTAGCCATTCATCTTCATTACCTGGCAGTATTTACCAGGGAGACTAATATGGTGAGCATGACATTGGAAGAAGAGATCGAAAAAGATGTAAAGATATTTAAGATAGAAAGGGGGGAGATAATTGATAGACTAATCAATTATCTAACTTAGAGAGGATAAAAATCCCTGGTCCAGATGGATTGCACCCGTGCATACTAAAAGAAGTTAGGGAAGGGATAGCAGAGGCATTATTACATATATATAAAAATTCATTAGAAGAGGGAATAGTGCCAGAGGACTGGCGGACAGCTAATGTGATTCCTATATTTAAAAAGGGAAATAGAACAAGTCCAGGAACTACAGACCAATTAACCTAACAGTTAGGAAAGATAATGGAATCCATACTTAAAGATGTAATAAAGATCTAGAAACTGAAAATCTAATAAAGAATAGTCAGCATGGATTTTAGAAGGGAAAATCATGCTTTATCAACCTTATTGAATTCTTTGGAGAAGGAGCAGAAAGTGTAGACAACGGCAATGCAGTAGATGTAATATATTTGGATTTTCAAAAGGCCTTCGATAACATACCACACGGTAGACTCATGACTAAAGTCAGAGCAAGTGGAGTCAGGAGACAAGTAGCAGAATGGATAGCAAGCTGGCTACAAGACAGAAAACAGAGTAGGGTTAAAGGTAGTTACTCAGGCTAGCAAAAGGTGGAAAGTGGTGTTCCACAGGAATTGGTGCTGGAACCATTGTTGTTCACCATATACATAAACAATTTGGACTTGAGAATCAGAGTATAATTTCAAAATTTGTGGACAACACCAAATTGGGGGGTATAGTTAATACTGAGGAAGACTGCGACAAAATACAAGACGACATTAATAAACTTGCAGAATGGACGTACAATTGGCAAATGAATTTCAATATAGGTAAGTGTGAGATGGTACATTTTGGTAGAAATAATAAAGAGGCCACATACTGCTTGGATAATGAGAGTCTAAATGGAGTAGAGGGGCAGAGGGATCTAGGGGTACAGATACACAAATCACTAAAAGTAGTGACGCTGGTTAATAAGACCATAAAAAAAGCAAACCAAGCACTGGTGTTCATTTCTGGAGGGATAGAATTGAAAAGCAGAGATGTTATGCTAAACTTGTACAGAACCTTGGTTAGACCCACACTTGGAGTACTGAGAACAGTTCTGGTCTCCACTCTATAAAAAAGATATGGAGGCACTGGGGAAAGTGTAAAAAAAGATTTACTGGGATGATACCAGAAATGAGAGGTCATACCTATCAGAAAAGACTGAATAGGCTGGGGCTCTTTTCTCTAGAAAAGGGAAGAATGAGGGGTGACCTGATAGAGGTCTTTAAGATTATAAAAGGGTTTAATAGGGTAGACGTAGTGAAGATGTAGAGAGTGGTAAAAATATGGAACTCGCTACCACAAGGAGTAGTTGAGGCGACTTACATAGATGCATTTAAGGGGAACCTAGATAAACACATGTGGGAGAAGGGAATAGAAAGATATGTTGATAGGGTTAGATGAAGAAGGGTGAGAGGAGGCTCACGTGGAGCATAAACACTAGCATGGACCTGTTGGGCCGAATGGCCTGTTTCTGTGCTGTACATTCTTTGTAATTGTAATTACAAGTATCAGAGTATCATGGGAGGAGGAGGCCATTCGGCCCATCGTGCCTGTGCTGGCTCTTTCAAATAGCAGTCCAATTATCCCTATTCCCCTGCTCTTTCCTCATAGCCTTGTAAAATTTTTTCCTTCAAGTATTTGTCCAATTCCCTTTTGAAAGTTACTGTTGAATCTGCTTTCACCACCTTTTTTAACAACAGGTCAGAGGCTGGGTGTTCTGCGGCAAGTGACTCACCCCCTGACTCCCCAAAGCCTTTCCACCATCTACAAGGCACCAGTCAGGAGTGTGATGGAATATTCTCCACTTGCCTGGATGCGTGCAGCTCCAACAACATTCAAGAGGCTCGACACCATCCAGGACAAAGCAGCCCGCTTGATTGGCACCCCATCCACCACCCTAAACATTCACTCCCTTCACCACCGGCGCACTGTGGCTGCAGTGTGTACCATCCACAGGATGCACTACAGCAACTCCCCAAGGCTTCTTCGACAGCACCTCCAAAACCCGCGACCTCTACCACCTAGAAGGACAAGGGCAGCAGGCACATGGGAACAACACCACCTGCACGTTCCCCTCCAAGTCACACACCATCCCGACTTGGAAATATATCGCCGTTCCTTCATCGTCGCTGGGTCAAATTCCTGGAATTCTCTACCTAACAGCACTGTGGGAGAACCTTCACCTCATGGACTACAGCGGTTCAAGAAGGCGGCTCATCACCACCTTCTAAAGGACAATTATGCATGGGCAATAAATGCTCTCCTTGCTAGCAACGCCCACATCCCGTGAACGAATAAAAAAAAACCTTTGCAACTTGTCCTTCCACCTTCAAAGATTTGTGTATGTGCAATCCCAGGTCTTTCTGTTCCTGCAACCCCTTTAAAATTGTGCCATTTAGTTTATATTGCCTCTCCTTATTCTTCCAGCAAAATGCATCACTTCATACTTCTCTGCGTTAAATTTCATCTGCCATGTGTCTGTCCATTTCACTCGTCTGTCCATGTCCTCCTGAAGTCTGTTACTATCCTCCACATTGTTTACTACATTTCTGAGTTTCGTGTCATCTGCAAATTTTGAAAGTATGCCCTCTATGCCCAGGTCCAGTTCATTAATGTATATCAAAAAGAGCAGTGTTCCTAATACTGACCCCTGGGGAACACCACTGTATACTTGCTTCCGGTTTGAAAAACAACTGTTCACCACTACTCTCTGCTTTCTGTACCTTAACCAATTTTGTATCCACGCTGCCACTGTCCCTTTAATCCCATGAGCTTTAATTTTACTAACAAGTTTATTATGTGGTACTTTATCAAATGCCTTTTGAAAGTCCATATACACAACATCAGCTGCACTACCCTCATCAACCCTCTCCGTTACTTCGTCAAAGAACTCAATAAAGTTAGTCAAACATGATTTTCCTTTAACAAATCTGTGCTGACTTTCATTTATTAGCCCATATTTTTCCAAGTGCCATTTAATTTTGTCCCGGATTATTGTCTCTAAAAGTTTCTCCATCACCAACTTTAGGTCGACTGGCCTGTCGTTGCTGGGCTTTATTCCTCTCCCCTTTTTTGAACAGGGGTGTAACATTTGCAATCCTCCAATCCTCCGACACCGTCCCCATATCTAAGGAGGATTGGGGTATAAAAGGTGTCTCCCAATACAGCCTGTTACGCCATTCAATTTCCCCAAAAAAGAGCAAAGCACAATGGGCCAGATCTTGCTGGAGCGGGGCTTCTCATAGCATGCCCTGTTACGCTTTTTTCTGCACCTTCAGCTCAAAAAATTCTTGCACCATAACTTGCTAAAGTGCAAGCTGATAATGCTGTGGTGAGGACAACGGGGCATCTGGGACCTCAATGAACGGTGAGACCAACAGCGTATCTCCTTAGCTAATGAGATTGAAAGATTGAGAAAGAAACAGAGGATCTACTGAGGTGGGTAAATTAGAGTGGGTCAATTAGAGTCAATCAGGTACAGAAAGAGAAATAAAGAGAGGGAAAGAAAGATTGCATTAAAAGAGAGAGAAAAAAGAGACAGAATGGAAAAGTAAACAAATTTAAAATTTAAAATGTTTTAACTCTCTAAGAACAATTTACCACCTGAAGGAATGAAATTCCACAGTTTAAATTGTTCAATTTCTGGACCAGAGAGGTTGATTGGCATTGCTTTAACAATTATCATGTCATTAAAAAGGTACTTATGCTGCTAATTACCAGAATTAAACTTCTGCTGCGGGTTTAATGGGCAATTAATGTGCAAATTCAGCAAGTTCTTAAAAATAACAGGGAGGCTAAGGGCGAGCTGCCATTTGCGTGAAGCAAACAGCGGAGCGATGGAAATGGACCAGCAGGTTCTGGAGATTCACAACTCACGGCGTATCTTTTAATGCCCTGAACTTGCTGGCCGATTTGCACATTAATAACGGTTTGTGTCGTTAATATGCCATTATTTTTCCAGCAAGACCCGGTCCAATGTCTCTATTGTTTAATTTAGACAGGGTCCCTGCTTCTGTTAGCTAGTCAATGGCTCCTGCTGTAACATAGGCATATATGGATTTGAAAATCAGGCTCAGTTTTGATGTCTCCAACTGTTGAATAATCTGCCGAATATTCACTGTCCAGGCTCATACATGGCCATTGGGTAATACACCATAGTGCTGCTGCAACTGTAGAACCATAACCTGGCAAAAGTCAATGTCTTCAGGAGAAGAGGGGAGAAAATTGATGGGGCAAAAAAGGGAAGTTTATAAAAAGATTCATTTCATATTCTAGATTTTAAAAAGGAATAAATCTATATGCAATCACAGTTTTCACACAGATCTCACATGCAGATATAATTTCTTATATTTATTTATTTATAAACGAAGTGCTTTGGATGATTTTGGATGAAAGGGATTGTAAGGTGAAACTGTTGTCACCATCTTAGAAAAGGGTGCTTGATGCCTATATTTTGACTGTGTTTCAGTGCCTTGTGGAATTCTGGAAAAAAAAAGGTCAAGTTATGATTGTGATGAACCTTTGCACTGCACTTCAAGCCTTCTCCCTGCACTCTCATCAGTATTTATTAGTACTGTAAATTATTAGCTCTGTAAAACAGGAACTTTGGCACAAGATAAAAAGGAAATGCATAAAAACCTGAATGTATACTGATTAATATATATTTTTTTCAGAATGTTTGGCAATGTGCAGTTTGGTGGTCTGGGCTTGCATTTACACTTCTTGCAGTAAACCTTAATCATATTAATCAAGAAGGAAAAAAAAGTCAAAAACTGATTTGTCTTAAAATAACATTTAGGTAAGATTGCCATATTGATGTTTAAATCAGTATCATCAGTGAGATTGGAGTCTTAAGATAGATATGATTTAAATTAATTCAAGTTAAGTCAACCAATCACGGAGCAGCATTGACAATGGTTGGTTCCATGACCTTGATGTCTCTGGAAAGCCTTGTATTCATGAAGTTCAACTTTTCCATCTGTAGATGGCGATGTTGTTCTTTGGAAAACCAACTTGTGTCGAAACACACAGTTTGTAGGTACGTGCAATGCCCCCGTATTCCCATTTAAAGGCAATAACAATTTGGATTTTAGAGTTAGCTTTAATTATGGTATGTGTACGTGTTAAGGGGGTGGGGCTTGTTATTTAAAAAGTGATGGCACTTTTAAGGTTCTTCAATAGCAGCTGGTGTCCAAAATTCTGGCCCCCAACTCTGTGGTGCTCTCAATGCATATGCAGCGCCACAAAAATATTTAAATTAGCTGACCATACATTGTTATGGAAGTTCAGCTCTATTTGACATAGATGCATTGAGCTGACCTCATCATGTTGTGAAGCCAGCTCATTTAAATATTTTTGTGGCACTCCTGGCACTTCATCATTTGCCTTTATGTAAATGATAAATAGCATCAGTAAGAGTACACTTACCCATATACTCGTTCTGGAGGTGGATGGAACATTCTTGAAAAGTTGGATTTATCAGGTTCTGCGCCAGTCCATTGACTTTTACCTGTATAACCAGGTATATTTGGGCAACTGAAGATAGGAAAATAATATAGACAATAAGTAGCAATGCTGCTGGAAGAATAAACTGAAACAGAATCAAATCAAACTTAAGAAAATAGTTCTTTAAGTGGTGAGCAAATGGGTATATTTTCCTCTTGCTGTTTGTGGTCTACATTAATGACTTGGATATGAATGTAAAAGGTATGATCAGTAAAAGGTATGATCAGTAAGTTCGCTGATGATACAAAGATTGGTAGGGTGGTAAATAGCGAGGAGGATAGCCTCAGTCTGCAGGACGATATAGATGGGTTGGTCAGATGGGCGGAACAGTGGCAAATGGAATTTAACCCGGAAAAGTGCGAGGTGATGCACTTTGGAGGGACTAACAAGGCAAGGGAATACACAATGAATGGGAGGACCCTAGGCAAGACAGAGGGTCAGAGGAATCTTGGTGTGCAAGTTCACAGATCCCTGAAGGCGGCGGAACAGGTAGATAAGGTGGTAAAGAAGGCATATGGGATACTTACCTTTATTAGCTGAGGCATAGAATATAAGAGCAAGGAGGTTATGATGGAGCTGTATAAAACACTGGTTAGGCCACAGCTGGAGTACTGTGTGCAGTTCTGGTCGCCACACTACAGGAAGGATGTGATCGCTTTGGAGAGGGTGCAGAGGAGATTCACCAGGATGTTACCAGGGCTGGAGCGCTTCAGCTATGAAGAGAGACTGGGAAGATTGGGTTTGTTTTTCTTGGAGCAGAGGAGGCTGAGGGGGGACATGATTGAGGTGTACAAAATTATGAGGGGCACAGATAGGATGGATACTAAGGAGCTTTTTCCCTTCGTTGAGGGTTCTATAACAAGGGGACATAGATTCAAGGTAAAAGGCGGGAGGTTTAGAGGGGATTTGAGAAAGAACTTTTTCACCCAGAGGGTGGTTGGAGTCTGGAACTCACTGTCTGAAAGGGTTGTGGAGGCAGGAACCCTCACAACATTCAAGAAGCATTTGGATGAGCACTTGAAATGCCATAGCATACAAGGCTACGGACCAAATGCTGGAATATGGGATTAGAGTAGACAGGGCTGATGGCCGGCGCGGACACGATGGGCCGAAGGGCCTCTATCCGTGCTGTATAACTCTATGACTAATGTTAAAATATCCTTTTTGTTTTCCAAAAATTCAGCAGATTTGTTAAAAGTTCAGACATGATGCTCATGCATTTAATACCATATCTTCAAGAAATAGGAAGGAAATAGTGAGAATAAAAATTAGAAAGCTAGATATTACTTCGCAGTCTAAAAATATCTTAAATTTCTCTATTTCTTTCACCAATGTAGCCATGTACTGTCCCAGGCAGATAGAATTATCACCTAAATAAACAAATGCTGAATCCCTCATACACCTTTGAAATTGTAAAGTAATGCTTCCAGACTACTTAACGGATTTAACAGTAACTTGGTACAACACAGTAGAACTACTGTAAAGACAGCTTTTCCACAGCTCAAGTATGACATTTTTGGATACGTACTGAGTTGTATCTGTATGTCGTGGCTTTTGGGTTCGATGAACAGTGAAGGGGGTAAATTCAGTGTAAGGATTATCCACATCCTCTAGATTATTACCACCAATAGAACCACTACAAAAGAAAAAGTGAAAGCAGTGTTACTTTGAGTCCACCATCAGGAAAATACTCTGCAATCATTGTAGAACTAGGTGCCTCACCTATACAGTGGAATTTGATGAATTCTGGGAAAAGGGCTTGTACTGTAAAAGATAATACTAGTTATTTCTGCAGAAATGCAGTAAAATCAGGTTCTTAAACAGCTTTATTCACGTAACCAACCACATTTCTAGAGTTCCTTTATTATGTTAAATTTAAGTACAATAATAACTGAAAGGTCTTTACAAAATTATTTTTCAATAAACCACACATTCTATTGACACATATAACATCCAATACATACAAAAAAGTAAATGTAATTTTCTTGAAAATACTTGCTAGAATCATGTGCAATAGATTGGTTTGAGAGTTGAAGTAGGATTGATTTTAATACGTGGTAAGAAGAGAAATACTCACAAGTTGATCGGTTTAGCTATAGCACTTGAGGGTCGAGACTGAGATTTGTCCCAGAATCCGATCCCACTCACAGCCTAGGAAGAAGGATAAACAACTAAATAAACTTTCCACGTCTATAATTTAATCTTTTAACTAACTACCTTTTACTGTAGAAGGAAAGTGTGCTATGAACACTCCTCAACAATGAGCTGTGTCTACAGTTTACACAAATTAGTTGCAAGTGTTCTGAACTTAGCAGCCCAATGGAGCTAGTAAGTAAAAACAAACAGATTTGGACTCAGTTCAATTCTTGTACAACTAGATGATCCTAAATGTACCAGATCAATATACTGAAAAGTGGAAAACAAGTCTTCTGCTCCTGGGTCAGCTCACATCAGCTCTCATTTATAATTTAGGAAAAATAGATTACCTCCCTTATAGGATTTTCACTCTTCAAATGATAGGCATCCTTCACGTATTGTAGGAACTTGATTGTGTGTATGCATGTGTACATGCATGTGTGTGAAGGATGTCAATCATTAAGAGAATGAAGAAAACTCCACAAGGCAGGCAAACCATTTTTCATCTTCATTCTGGCATCCTTCACACGCTGAACGAAGCGTGCCAAAGTAGTAGCAACTCAGGGGAAAGGAGGACCTAGCTAAAGAACTCCAATCCCTAGAGCTAAGACAGTTCAGCCAAAAACTTTTGTCGAGTGCAGTACTTAAATTAAATAGTAATGTTTGATAAACATGCTAGGTGAACTCCACATAGCTTTCGTACAGGCACTGTCAATAGAAGCAAGTTGAAGGAATCCAGAAAGTGGTAATGAAACAAGTGGGACAGGCTTAACTGAACCTCTGCGATTCCTATCATTCAGATGGTAACTGGGAAGAATATACTCTACCAAACATTTAGCTATCTGCTGCTGTGTGGCATAGACTTCTCTTACCATAATCATAGAATCATAGAATCATAGAAGTTACAACATGGAAACAGGCCCTTCGGCCCAACATGTCCATGTCGCCCAGTTTATACCACTAAGCTAGTCCCAATTGCCTGCACTTGGCCCATATCCCTCGATACCCATCTTCCCCATGTAACTGTCCAAATGCTTTTTAAAAGACAAAATTGTACCCGCCTCTACTACTGCCTCTGGCAGCTCGTTCCAGACACTCACCACCCTTTGAGTGAAAAAATTGCCCCTCTGGATCCTTTTGTATCTCTCCCCTCTCACCTTAAATCTGTGCCCCCTCGTTATAGACTCCCCTACCTTTGGGAAAAGATTTTGACTATCGACCTTATCTATGCCCCTCATTATTTTATAGACTTCTATAAGATCACCCCTTAACCTCCTACTCTCCAGGGAATAAAGTCCCAGTCTGTCTAACCTCTCCCTGTAAGTCAAACCATCAAGTCCCGGTAGCATCCTAGTAAATCTTTTCTGCACTCTTTCTAGTTTAATAATATCCTTTCTATAATAGGGTGACCAGAACTGTACACAGTACTCCAAGTGTGGCCTCACCAATGCCCTGTACAACTTCAACAAGACATCCCAACTCCTGCATTCAATGTTCTGACCAATGAAACCAGGCATGCCGAATGCCTTCTTCACCACCCTATCCACCTGTGACTCCACTTTCAAGGAGCTGTGAATCTGTACTCCTAGATCTCTTTGTTCTATAACTCTCCCCAACGCCCTACCATTAACGGAGTAGGTCCTGGCCCGATTCGATCTACCAAAATGCATCACCTCACATTTATCTAAATTAAACTCCATCTGCCATTCATCGGCCCACTGGCCCAATTTATCAAGATCCCGTTGCAATCCTAGATACACAAATAATTGCTATAATTTCTTGAACTAATGAGTTCAGTGAACAAAAAAAAGAGAACTCTGTGAACATCCACGCAGTGGAACTATGTTCTCTATCTAATTGACAGATAAAATGATGGGGGAAAAGAATCCTCATTTAAATGAAACTAGCATATCACCAGGGAGGAAACTAGGGTGATTTGTAAGAACTATTATGTCTTCATGAAAAATCAAATAAAGTTAACCTACAACTAAGGTCTACAGTTCGTTAACCCCGCAAGCCAAAACAATGCTACATCAAAGCTGTCTTCCAAGTAACAAATTTTATTCAAAGAGATTTGAAGGGTGGGTTCATTAGTTTAATAAAAATGAAAGGAAGAAAGAATTTGCATGTGTGCAGCATGTTATCATATCTTTCAGAAATGTTCCAAAGTGCTTCACATATAATTAATTACTTTGAAGTACAATTGCTGTTGTTACAAAGGCAGCATCCCGCTTTACTGACTTCTCACTTGAGTTGTTAATGGTCGGTGTGAGGAGTAGGCGGGAAGTCCTATACCCGGGGGAAAGGAGGATGTGCCCTGCCTCTGCCACCAAGGCCTGGTTCGAGGTGGCAGAGGAGGTGAGCAGCAGGAGCACTGTGGCAAGGTTGTGGGTGCAGTGCAGGAAGCACTTTAATGACCCAACCAGGTCAGGAAAAGTGAGTATAGTTAATGATTCACCTACATCCTGTGGTGTACATCACCCCACCCCCCCCAACACTCTGTCTTGCCAAGCTTACTCCATCACATAACTCCTCATACCCACTTAAGTCTCATTATTACCTTCACTTTCTGCAAACTTCCTCACCTCCCCGTTTGTGAACCCACCACTCCCACTTACCCCAAACCTGTGCAATGTCATGAATCTGTCTGATAGTCTCCCTCTGAAGCATCTCTTTCATGGGCAGCCTTACTCAAAGCAATGTATCCATCGGGTGACCCTGTCAGCCTCACTCACTCATACGTCTGTTCTTTCTCCCTTTGTAGAAGAGAGTGCAAAATGCAAGGGAAAGGAGTAGGACTGGAGGGGGGCCACCACAAATAGCGCCCCTGACACAGGCGGAGGAGGAGGCGTTGGAACTAAGCCAGACGCAGGAATGCCTGGCTATCGGAGATGCACCCCGCAAACGTCTGGTAACAGAACTTTAACATCCCTCACATACAACGTGAATTGATGTTATCAATGATTGACCTGCTGCAACACCTCAGTATGCTCATCGCAACATCACTTCTGCGATGAAATTTAATATTGCTGTATGTTCTCTTCCAGGGCCTTCAAAGAGTGCTGAACAGGCAGATGATGTGGACGAGGGCAACTCCTCAGAGGAGCTCCATGCCTCTGAGGGCGCACCGCCACATCATTGCGAGCCATGCACCAGCGCAGATACTCAAACCTCGATGGGTCCTATTAGAGTTAGTTGGGTTGTCACTTAATGATTCACCACACCCAAGTGAGCACCAGCAGACACTGGTGGCAGGGGCAGCTGTGGAGAGACCACGTCGGTGGGCATACTCGGGGGCCATCCTTGAAAAGGAGAATGATCGAGGTGCAGATTCACCCTTGCGATGTACTGGAAGACGTGCCACGCTCTTGCTCCACAATAGTATAGAGGATGGAGGAATCCATCTCCAGCATTAGTGGACTGGTGGCGCAGGTAAGTGCGGGAACGTCTGCGATGGAGAGAATGGCAGCCTTCATTGATCTTCAAGCATGGCTCACAAACGAGTCCGCTCAGGCCCTGACAACGGCCGTGTGGGCTCAGGATGACCAACATTTTGCCACCTTAAACAGGCAGACGGATACATTAGCAGCAGTGATAGGAGTGATATGGCCCTGGCCCAGAAGAGGGATGATGGCGAAAGGGATCATGGAAGTGGGGACTCCACTCAAAGCACCCCCACGTCTCACCCATTGCCCCCCACTCAACCGGTACCTGCAATGCTGCCCCATCTCCCGATAGCCGAGACTGCCCCTGCACAGGTGCAGGTGGAGCAGTCTTTGGCGAGGCTCTCACGGGCTCCAGAATTCAGAGGGCGTAGGCTGAGAGCATCTCAGCAGTCAGGGCAAGGACCTAAGCAACATGCCACCACCTCTGCTGATGCCACAAGGGATACACCTTGTAGAAGTAGTAGGAAGAGGAAGGCAAAGGTTTTGTGATCACCAACGGTATACACAAGGGTGTGTGACTAAATGTCATGTTTTTCATTTCTGGTTTTTTTATGTCCATAATGTCATACTTGTCACCACCACTGCCACGTCTTGTCCATTCTTGAGTCCCTTTTGTGAAATTGCCCTTGCATGCACCTCATCATGAACGGCAAGACTTGATGCCACCTATTGGGTGCGTTTATAATGGGTGTATGTGTGGTTGTAGGACTGTTTTGTGCAAACGTTGGGGGGGTTGGAAACTGGTGTTGGTGGTCATCATTCCAGGTGGTCTGAGTACTTCACTATCTTCACTTTGCAAATCTCCTTATGAGAATCTATCAAATATGAGTGACTCCCTGGCATCACGATCAGTGCCGCTGTTCTGCCAATGGATTGCCCATCATCATCCTCCTCCTCTTCCTCGTCTTCTTCAATGTTGATGGCAGATGCGGATACTTCATGAGCAAATGGGACCTTATCCACCTGTAACCCTCTCTCTTGTGCAGGACGCAACACACAACTATTATTCTACACACCCTCGCCAGTGAGTATTGAAGTGATCCTCCAGATCAATCCAGGCACCTGAAGCGCATCTTGAGCATTCCTTTGGCTTGTTCAGTGACAGACCTAGTGGTGATGTGACTGCAATTATACTGTCGCTGTACCTCGCTGGTGGGGTTTCTCTGAGGTGTCATGAGCCATGTCTGCAGGCAGTATCCCTTGTTTCCAAGGATCCAGCCCTTAAGTCTGTCTTGTGCGTGGAGGAGGGCTGGGATGTTGGATTCGCGCAAAATGAAGGAATCATGGAAGCTGCCAGGAAATATGGCACACATCTGCAGAAACTTCTCCCAGTCGTCGCACACCCAGCTGTGCGTTGATGGAATGATGCCGCTTTCGGTTGATGAACCATCCTGGCTCATGTGCAGGTCCTCGGATTGCTACGTGTGTGCAATTAATTGCGCCCTGTACCCATAGGAAGCCAGCCAGAGAGTGGAAACCCACTGCCATCTCTGTATGGCTGATGTCGATGGGGAAATTGACGTAGTCGGATGCCTTAGCAAACAAGCTATCCATGGCCTGTCATATACACTTATGTGCAGGCGACTGAGAGATCCTGGTGATGTCATCGGTTGCACCCTGGAAGCATCCGGAGGCGAAGAAATCGAGGGCGCTGGTGACTTTAACTGTGACGGGTAATGCGTGGCCACTAGGGCCAGCCATGAGCATCTCTGCATGAAGGAGCCAGCAGATGTCTGTCATGACCTGGCCACTCAATCTTAGCCTTCATAGGCACTGCTCCTCGGAGGGGTCCGGGAAGCTCAGCCTCTGCCTCTCACGTGAGTAGCGCCTCCTGCGACCTTGGCCCCTCCATTGGTCCCCTCCTGCTCTTCTGTCGGTCCTTGTGGCACACCTCTGTCTTGTGGAGCTGCAACTCCCAGAACTGCATGCCGTGCCTGCCGCGGATGGTAATGTGCCTCTTCCTCAGCTGTACTGCTGAATAAATCCATTGCGCACCCCCCCCCCACCCCCATCCTGATGGTGTCAGTTTGAGGGGGTCCAAAATGTAGGTGAATATGTGAAGAATTCTGAGTGTGAACAAAGAAATCTCAGTCTAAACACAAAGAACTCCCAGCCAAAGGTTTGTCTGAGAGAACTGATTGCCCTGCTGCAAAAACTCACCTTTTCTTCACAAGTGTCAATCACTGATTTAAAGGTCCAAATGGGTGCTGGCTGCAACTCGCCTCTGTTTCCATGGTGTGTTTCAGAGGCCAATGGAGACATGTTTAGAAACAGTTAAAATGGCTTGTATAGTTCAAACCACAAAAATTTAACATCCTTAAGTAGTTTAAATAGCTCAATTGGCCAATATTGTTGGGGATCAAATATTAGTAGAGGTGTATTATAGACCTCCAAATTATGGGAAGGAAATGGGAGAAAAAATCTGCAGTCAGATTAGAGAGATGAGTAGGAATAACAAAATTATTGTTTTGGAATTTTAACTGTCCACTTATCGATTGGGACAGAAAGGGAGTAGATGGAGAAAACTAGAATGTAATTCCTAAAATATGTACAGGATTCCTTCTTCAAGCAGAATGTTAGCAGTCCTATAAGGGTTGAGTGCTGTTAGACCTGTTTATGAGTAATGATATAGGTAGATGAGTTAAATGTGTGTGAGCACCTTGGTAGTAGTGACCATAATATGATAAGGTTTAAGATCCAACTAGAAAGCGAAAAAGCCAGTACAAAAACTAGAAAACCAGATTGGAATAGGGCAGATTTTAGAAAGATGAGAAGCGAGCTAGCTGAGGTGAAGTGGAAGGAGAAATTGGCACACAAGAAACAGTGCAATTTATTTTTTTAAAAGAGATGACGGGGTAGAAATTCAATAGCATTTCTCCCAGTTTACTGCCGCTAAATGGGTGTTCAACATACCGGTTTTGCTGTGCTGGAAATGTACATGAAGTGCAACAGCTGCCATGTTGGTTAAGGTGCTTCTTAGGTGTCCCTGGTGGCTGCCTGAAATAAACGCTGGGCTCATTAAAATATTTAAATAGGGTTCCTGCGCTTGTATTAGGACCACTTTGGGAAATTGGTTCTGTTTTTCCTTCCGAAGTGGATAACTTCACATTTATCCACAATATATTGCATCTGCCAAGTATTTGCCCACTCACTCAACTTGTCTAAATTGCCTTGAAGCCTCTTTGCATCCTCCTCACAACTCACGATCTCACCTAGTTTTGTGTCGTCAGCAAACTTGGAAATATTACATTTGGTTCCCTCATCCAAATCATTGATAAATATTGTGAATAGCTGGGGCCCAAGCACTCATGCCTGCGGTACCCCACTAGCCACTACCTGCCACCCCGAAAAAGACCCATTTATTCCTATTCTCTGTTTCCTGTCTGTTAACCAATTTTCAATTCATGCCAGTATATTACCACCAATCCCATGTGCTTTAATTTTGCACACTAATCTCTTATGTGGAACTTTATCAAAGGCCTTCTGAAAATCCAAATAAACCACATCCACTGGTTCTCCCTTATCTATTCTACCAGATACATCCTCAAAAAACTCCAGTAGGTTTGTCAAACATGATTTCCCTTTCATAAATCCATGTTGACTTTGTCTAATCCCGTTGATATTTTCTAAGTGTCCTGTTATCACATCTTTTATAATAGACTCTAGCATTTTCCCTACTACTGATGTAGTTCCCTGTTTTCTCTCTCCCTCCTTTTTTAAATAGTGGGGTTACATTTGCCACACTCCAATCTGCAGGAACTGTTCCGTAATCTATAGAATTTTGGAAGATGACAACTAATGCATCCACTATTTCCATGGCTACCTCTTTTAGTACTCTGGGATGCAGATTATCAGGCCCTGGGGATTTATCGGCTTTCAGTCCCATTAATTTGTCCAGCACTATTTTTTTTTACTAATACTAATTTCCTTTAATTCCTCCTTCTCACGAGTCCCTTGGTTCCCTAGCATTTCTGGGAACTTACTTGTGTCCTCTTCCATGAAGACAGAACAAAAGTATTTGTTTAATTGCTCTGCCATTTCCTTGTTCCCCATTATAAATTCTCCCGTTTCTGACTGTAAGGGACCTACATTTGTCTTCACTAATCTTTTTCTTTTTACATATTTGTAGAAGCTTTTACAGTCCACTTGTATGTTCCTTGCAAGTTTACTCTCCTTGCAAGTTTACTCTTAAAAAAATTTAAGAGTGGGATATGGAAAGCTAAGAGGGAGTGTGAGGGGAAAAAAATTAAAATACACCAAAGGAGAGGTAAAGTATTTGACAAGTATATCAGTACAAAGAGAACTATTAAAAGTGAGGTGGGACTCCTGAGATGAGAGAATTGTCAATTTATGGATGATGATCAAAAAATGGCAGAGGTATTTAATAAGTACTTTACATCAGCCTTCACTAAAGAGAAAGATTTTGGAGAGGAGGTGAATCCAGCGGTGGTTGAGAAAATTCTTGATAAATTACACAAACAATTTGCATTTATAGACTTGGATATGAATGTAAAAGGTATGATCAGTAAGTTCGCTGATGATACAAAAATTGGTAGGGTGGTAAATAGCGAGGAGGATAGCCTCAGTCTGCAGGACGATATAGATGGGTTGGTCAGATGGGCGGAACAGTGGCAAATGGAATTTAACCCGGAAAAGTGCGAGGTGATGCACTTTGGAGGGACTAACAAGGCAAGGGACTACACAATGAATGGGAGGACCCTAGGCAAGACAGAGGGTTAGAGGGATCTTGGTGTGCAAGTTCACAGATCCCTGAAGGCGGCGGAACAGGTAGATAAGGTGGTAAAGAAGGCATATGGGATACTTGCCTTTATTAGCCGAGGCATAGAATATAAGAGCAAGGAGGTTATGATGGAGCTGTATAAAACACTGGTTAGGCCACAGCTGGAGTACTGTGTGCAGTTCTGGTTGCCGCACTACAGGAAGGATGTGATCGCTTTGGAGAGGGTGCAGAGGAGATTCACCAGGATGTTACCAGGGCTGGAGCGCTTCAGCTATGAAGAGAGACTGGGAAGATTGGGTTTGTTTTCCTTGGAGCAGAGGAGGCTGAGGGGGGACATGATTGAGGTGTACAAAATTATGAGGGGCATAGATAGGATGGATACTCAGGAGCTTTTTCCCTTCGTTGAGGGTTCTATAACAAGGGGGCATAGATTCAAGGTAAAAGGCGGGAGGTTTAGAGGGGATTTGAGAAAGAACTTTTTCACCCAGAGGGTGGTTGGAGTCTGGAACTCACTGCCTGAGAGGGTTGTGGAGGCAGGAACCCTCACAACATTCAAGAAGCATTTGGATGAGCACTTGAAATGCCATAGCATACAAGGCTACGGACCAAATGCTGGAATATGGGATTAGATTAGACTGGGCTTGATGGCCGGCGCGGACACGATGGGCCGAAGGGCCTCTATCCGTGCTGTATAACTCTATGACTCTAAAGAAGAAAGATTTATATAGTGCCTTTCATGACCTCATGACGTTCAAAAGCGCTTCACAGCCAATTAAGTATTTTCTTACTAGAAGTGCAGTCACTGTTGTAATGTAGGAAACAAGGCAACCAATTTGCGCACAGTAAGGTCCCACAATGTGATAAACGTCCAGATAATCTGTTTTACTGATGTTGGATGAGGGATAAATATTGGCCACGACATGGGGGAGAACTCCCCTGCTCTTCTTTGAAATACTGCCATAGGATCTTTTATGTCCACCCATAATATTGTGAAGGATGCAACAAGCATGTTTCCAGTAGTTAAGGGGTTAAGAACAAGAGTCATAGATACAAGTTTAAATTGAAAAGAGTCAAAATAATAGGGCAGGAGAAACTTCTTCACACAGACAGTTGTGAGGCTGTGAAATTCACTTCCAGGGTTAATGGTTGAGGCAGAAACTATGTCAACATTCAAGATTAAAATGGATAGGTGGATATAGTATAAGGGTTAAAGGGATATGGGAACAAAGTGGGTAAATCTTATTAGAACTATTTGCTCATGTAGAGGGTAAACACTGACATGGAATGCTTGGTCTGAATGGCCTGTTTCTGTATTGTAACTTCTATGTGTTTTTATGATGCAGGAGACTTTTGCAGCATAACGCCCTGACCTGTCCAAAGACCATAAGAACTGTCTCAGAATGCCAATGTGGAGGGCCAGGGGTATTGTTATATCTTCTCTTAGCGGGCATGCTAGGATGATGCGAAAGAGTGAGTAGCCAAGGTAGCAGTGGGTACCCTTAATTGACAAGGAGTCAACACTTTATTTTAATTTGCAAAAATGAGGGGGGGGTACAGATGACTGCCTCAGAATGAATTCTAATAAGAACAGAAGAAATAGGAGCAGGAGTAAGTCATAAGGCCCCTCGAGCCTGCTCCGCCATTCAAAAAGATCATGGCTAATCTTCTACCTCAACTACACTTTCCCACTTTATCCCCATTTCCCTTGATTCCCAAAAATCTAACAATCTCAGTCTTGAATATACTCAACGACTGAGCACTCACAGCCCTCTGGGGTAGAGAATTCCAAAGGTTCAGAACCCTAATGACAGCTGTCTGGGTGTCTGGCAGCCACTTGCATAATGCAGACCTGATTGTTAAACACCAGCTGGACATTGATGGAATAATACATCTTCCTGTTCAGATAGTGGGTACTACTGCCAGGAGGAGCCTGTGGGCTCCATCAATAACCCCATGCACACTGGGAAATCCTGCTATGCAGTAGAATATGAGACCTCTAGCCAGGATATCCCAGACTTCTATAGGGAACTTAATACAATTATTGTCTTGTGTGAACAGGGCATCTATCACTTGCTGGATGCACCTATGCACCGATGACTGATAGATGTTCAATATCTCACCTCTGCCAGCCTGGAATGACCTTGATGTAAAGAAGTTCAATGCAATGATAACTTTCACTGTTTCTTACCATGGATTGGAGCAGAAGTCATGCTCTTGTAGGCCACAAAGCTCCCTTACCACTTCCCAGGTAGAATACTGCTCAGTATAGTCTAAAAATGTTCTACAGAGCCACTAATCCTTGAACACTGGTTAGCACCAGGTAGGTTCCCTCCTGTTCATTTGCTTCCTCCTCCAAATAATCTAGGTACACTGGGAATCTAAAAGGTAACCTGCATTGGGCACTGCAACTGCAAGCCTCTTGCAGGATTAATTCAGGTTTTTAAGGTGCTCACCTCCAAACAGGAAACAAAACTCTTACCAGTACTTTCTGGACAACTACCATACACTTTCCCCAGAACTGCCCTGTAGGAACACTGCCTGTAAAAAAACCTGCACTCTTTTTATGGAATGAAAAACAAGTTATGTGAATATATTTTGAAGGTTTCCATTCTGAAGCTTTACTACATACGCATACAAACATGTAAATACTTACTTGCCACATATGAGGACTTGGATCGAATCTTTTTAGAGTAGAATGTCGTGAGATGGGGTCTGCTATTTTCTCCTGAGTTGTATCTGCTGGTTTGACTTTGGGTGCCAACTTACAGTCCCAATTAACCTCCTCATAACTCCTATGCATTTGGGAAAAATGTATGTCACAGTTCACATCAAGGTCTGATAAATATGAATAGGTGAAACTCACCAAATAACTCACAATTGAGAAGCAATAAATAGCAGCAAATGGAACAGGCTGCAAAGTGGGAGCTAATCACTTTATGGACCAATTAGATGTCTGGAAACAGTAGCACAATCTTTTCTATAAATTTAGCTACAGAATGTTCTGATGGGTTTCAAAAAACTCAAAACACCTGAAAAGTAGAATTTTGTGATATGCCTCGTTTGGTATGAAATCTCCTAGTATGCATTGGTTATATAGCAAATGAGGAATTGTGAATTATTGAAAAATAAACCAAGTGATATCAAATATATGTAAAATAAACTTTAAACTCCATAATCTAAAACAAAATAAAAGTTATAGGTTATGTAGTTTAAAATTTACTTCTACAAATATCACTTTTTTGATTTATACCACGCAACGTTACCTTTTTTCAAATAAAGCTATTATTCTTTAATATTTTCAACTTTAAGGAGAAGTCTGATGTTAGTTAGTGGCACAGATAGGCACAGGCTTAATATAGTTTCCTATTTTCTTCAACTGTGAAAATAGAATGGGGCTACCCAACATTGTGCTCCAATTAGCTGTTGAAAACTGAGGAAAGAAGGTGATTGAGATGTAAAGATTTGGTGAAATCGATTTAGTAGATCCTGACACAGAAGGTTGTGAAAAGGGAAAAGTGCAGAAGAACCGTATTGAGAGGCATCATAATAGTGAGGGAGAGTGGTTGGATAGAGAGAAATAGGTTTACTGGCAGGAAGAAGAGTAACAAGCTACAGCCAGACCGACTGACCCTTTGGTAGTGTAGAAAGATAAGTAGGGTCCATTTCATAGCAGTGGGAAGCTCATATCAGGATAATAAAAACAAACTCTTGTTTCACAGGCCAGATGTGGCATAAAATGTAACTATATTTTCTCCTCACTTTCTTTTACTCTCTTCCTTTATATAATTGCAATGTCAGGTCTTATCAATTCCTATTGTCTCTTTCCTTCTCCTTAACAACCATCTGTGTCTGAATCTATAAAATAAGTTTAAGACATCACCTGCACCCTTTAGATTGTATTACAGCCTTGTGGTATATGATGGTTGAGGGGAGAGAGAAATCCTTTCCCTGCTCTCACAGCTGACAGAAGCCTGGGAGAGAATGCTGCACTTTTTGCAGCTCACCATTGAAGCAAGTTGTCACCCAAAAGCCTGTGAAAAGTTTGTGGGTGAGTTTATAACGAGTGAACGACGGACAACATTCGTTCGCTGCTCAGCTCAATTTCCGGGTTGATATTAGGATGATTAAGTCCATAACACCCTTAAAATGTTTTATTTCCCTATATAAAAATTTCCTCAGTAAGTGTCAGATTGGCTCAGTTAGTAAACACTGCCACCTGGGAGTCATAGGTTGTGAACTTGAACACATAATTTAGGCTGATACTTTAATGCAGTACTGAAGGAGGATTGCATTGTCAGAGATGCAGCCTTTTGGATGGGAAGTTAAACTGTGTGCACCTGGTCTGGTGAACTGTACAAAAACTGTACAAAAACATTTGTAGGAAGACTAGTCATCCTGGGCATTCTGAGAAAACCAAAGAGGTGAATCCTTGCATGCTGTAAAATTTTAGACAGTTAGGGACTTAATCATCCTAATATCAACCCGGAAATTGAGCTGAGCAGCGAACGAATGTTGTCCGTTGTTCACTCGTTATAAACTCACCCACAAACTTTTCACAGGCTTTTGGGTGACAACTTGCTTCAATGGTGAACTGCAAAAAGTGCAGCATTCTCTCCCAGGCTTCTGTCAGCTGTGAGAGCAGGGAAAGGATTGCTCTCTCCCCTCAACCAATCAGCTTGAAGCATCCTTGACAAGCCACATAGTCAGAACCAGGAAGTGAAAGCTACAACAGTAAATTCAATGTAAAATCAGTTAGAGAAAGCGAAATAAAGAGAGGGTAAGAAATATTGAATTAAAAAAGCAGAGATAAAAGAGACAGAAAGAAAAAGTTAAAAAAACATTACATTTTTTTCTCTAAATGTCCAACAACAATTAAAATCGCAAATAATGAGACTCCATGTTTTTAAAAGTTAATTTTCAGTGCCAGGGAGGTTGTTGGGCAATCATTAAGCCTTACCATGCCATTAAAAGTTAGTTTAGACCTAAAAAAATCCCCAGCATTCCTTTTTTTATGGAGAGATTAGTTCGTTTCCAGCTGTGTAGGACAGCAAATTCATGCTGGTCCATTCATTTAGCTGGTGAGCTGTCCTCCCCATGCAGCTTTCAAACGAGCATGGAATAGCTTAGAGCAACTTCCGTTTGACTGCGCATGCTCTTCCATTTGCCCGTAAATAATGGTGAGCGCTGTTCAACTCTCCGTTATTTTTGAAGCAAATTCCAGGCCAATGTGTTTCCAGTTAAGACTTTGGTGCTAGTCAAACTGTTCATGAGCAAAACTGAAGACCAGTAGACTGATTAATGTGTTATGATCTTCAAACCAATAACAAGCGAGTCGAATATCAGAAAAGGAGTCTCTCAATTGTGATTTAGGCACTGGAAAATGGAAAGAAGTGTAATACTTAATTGAAATCCTATAGTTCTTAAAATTATTTCAGATATGACAATTACAGTTCCTGATACACATTTGTCCAGTTGAATGACACCTTGAAAAAGGGTCCATGTATTTGAATTGATCATCTTATTGATCACTAATGGTTAAGTTCTCTTAATCTATGATTTCCTTGGTAATATAGAAAGGTTATGCTTTGCCCAGCCAAATTAGAAAGTTTGGAAAGATCAAAAGGTTGAAGTTGTAAAGAGTTTTTTGAAGCAGGCTCTCAAAATCAGTAAAGTGCTGAATGAAAGTTAGATGGTTAAGAATGGTCAAATGTTTAATTAAGCAGAAGTAAAACTACAAGGTATATCTCTCTCAGTTAAAATCATCGGTCTCTGAGCAGGGAAAATATCAGTATAGCAATATAGAAAAATAACGTACATGCAAGGTTAGTTAAGATAGAACAAAATACTATATTATTGATAAGTTTAGTCTTTCTAAGCCGTAGTATAATCTTGTAATTTCAATGCAATTTAGTTATACTAATCTTTAGCAAAACTCAACTGAGATATTTTGATATACTTAAAATACTGTTGTGCTGATGTTGATTTAGATTCTGTTAATTAATAGAAGGCCACTAAGAATAGGAGAGCAGGAACAGTAAGACTCAAGATGCTAAACTGGAACTAAGGGTCCAAAGTGAATCGGGGAATTCTTTACATATTACTAATCAAATTGCTAATTACTTTTTGATTATTTTCATTAGTTACAGCTTGACTTAGTCATGTCCAAATCCCCCATAAATGGGACACTTTGAACATAGGCATTAGTGTAGCACAACAAAAGAGGTTAGGAATACATGTAGAAAGAAAACTAAATTTAAACATTATTTGTTGGGCAGTCATGTAATGTTACCTCAGACTCCATTCGAGTTACCCTGTTACATAACATGATCTCACGGCACCACCTACAGGCTCAATTCTAATAAAATGTTATGACCCACTCAGTAATTTTAATGTATAACTAGTAGCCACTCTCATGGCATGGGGAGTTAAGACCAAGTCCTGTAATCAGGTCAAGCATGTTTGAAGGTTTGAAGATAACACGGATTTCTTAAAGGTGAATCGTGTCTGACAAACTTGACTGTGTTCTTCAACAAAATAATGGAGAGGGTTGATGAAAGTCGTTCAGTTGATGTGGTGTATATGGTCTTTCAAAAGGCATTTGATAAAGTGCCACATAATAGACTTGTTAGCAAAATTGAAACCTATGGAATTAAAGGGGCAGTGGCAGTGTGAATACAAAATTGGTTAAGAGACAGAAAGCATAGTAGTGGCGAATTGTGGTTTTTCTGAATGGATGGAAGTATGCAGTGGTGTTCCCCAGGTATTAGGACCACTGATCATTTTGATATATACTAATGACCTGGATTTGGGTATAGGGGCCATAATTTCAAAGTTTGCAGATGACAAAGAAATTGGAAATGTGGAAAACAATTAGGAGGATAGTAGCAGACTTCAGGAGAATATAGACAGACTGATGAAATGGGCAGACACATGGCAGATGAAATTTAATGCAGAGAAGTGTGAAATGATGCATTTTGGTAGGAAGAATGAGGAGGGGCAATATAAACTAAATGGTACAGGAAAAGGGGGAAGAGGAAGGGGTTGGGGGATACTTTCTGCTGGCTTTAAACCTGTAATTGGAAACCTCTGACCATATAGTTCTCCATTAAAAGGACTATAAAGAATCATTGGTCCTGCCCCTACTCACAGGCCTGATCCTAAATCTTCACCCCAGTCCTAGCTGTCAATCAAGAATCACTACCCCAGAATGTCAATCACCTAGCACGTAAAATCTACGAGGTAGTTAGTTTTATTGATCTATGGCAAATACTTTGACCTGTCAGAGAGGCCCCCCTCCATGTGCAATGAGACCGTGCATTTCAAGGACTTCCAGAACTATGCATGTCGCTGCCTTTTTAAAATTCATTCATGGAATGTGGGCGTCGCTGGCAAGGCCAGCATTTATTGCCCATCCCTAATTGCCGTTGAGAAGGTGGTGGTGAGCCACCTTCTTGAACCGCTGCAGTCTGTGTGGTGAAGGTTCTCTCACAGTGCTGTTAGGTAGGGAGTTCCAGGATTTTGACCCAGCGAAGATGAAGGAACAGCGATATATTTCCAAGTCGGGATGGTGTGTGACGTGGAAGGGAACGTGCAGACTATGGTGTACCCATGCGCCTGCTGCCCTTGTCCTTCTAGGTGGTAGAGGTCGCAGGTTTGGGAGGTGCTGTTGAAGAAGCCTTAGTGAGTTGCTGCATTGCATCTTGTAGATGGTACACACTGCAGCCATAATGCGCCGGTGGTGGAGGGAGTGAATGTTTAAAGTGGTGCATGGGATGCCAATCAATTGGGTTGCTTTGTCTTGGATGGTGTCGAGCTTCTTGAATGTTGTTAAAGCTGCACTCATCCAGGCTAGTGGGGAGTATTCCATCACACTCCTGACTTGTGCCTCGTAGACGGTGGAAAGGCTTTGGGGAGTCAGGAGGTGAGTCACTTTCCGCAAAATACCCAGCCTCTGACCTGCTCTTGTAGCCACAATATTTATGTGGCTGGTCCAGTTAAGTTTCTGATCAATGGTGACCCCCAGGATGTTGATGATGGGAGATTCGGCGATGGTAATCTCGTTGACTGTCAAGGGGAGGTGGTTAGACTCTCTCTTGTTGGAGATGGTCATTGCCTGGCATTTGTTTGGAGTGAATGTCCCTGCTTTTTCCTGGAGTGTAAGTAGCTAGGCTGTAATTTAAATCTACGCAGTAATTTAAATCTAGGCAGTAATTTAAATCCCCCTAGTTTACAGAAAATAGCTAGCACTAATTGATGTTAACCCTGTTTTTGAATTGTAGCCATCAATAAAGAATCTGAAAAATAATCTTAAAAGTGCTTCATTTTGTCACATATTTAAAAGATAAGACTAACAAAACTTTGATTGATTCCAGAGCAAAATGTGACTGATGACGCAAATCACTGATATAGGATACTCCTAGGTTTGAGCTTAAAAGGGAAGCATCATTAGTTATGGGTAATCATGGTAAATAATGTCATTAGTAATGTTGCACTCTGGAAAGGAGGTTGTTACATTATAAGCTTAAAAATGTTTACTTTTGGGACTCTTATGACTGCAGGAAAATTGATGTGCACATAGTTGAATTCTCTCAATGACAGTTCACCAGCACATGGAAGTGCTCCATAATGAATTAACTTTGCTTTGGAAGTTACTGCTTCTGAATAAACTGCTGAGATTCCCAGTGTAAGGCCTACACTCAAAAGTATGCAACAAAGTCAGTAAGTTGAAAAAGTGTTCGATACCTACATGCTAGGTTCCACAAGAGGCAGTGGACAATATTGTAAATGATGCCTCTTGTGGAGTGGAACCCAAAGTCACATGGCCTACAGTTTAGTTTGTGCTATTCCCATTTACACAAACAGTAAAAGAATGGGAGTGACATTCTTGTTAACTCTACCTTATATATTTTTTTTATTCGTTCATGGGATGTGGGCGTCGCTGGCGAGGCCAGCATTTATTGCCCATCCCTAATTGTCCTTGAGAAGGTGGTGGTGAGCCCCCTTCTTGAACCACGGCAGTCCGTGTGGTGAAGGTTCTCCCACAGTGCTGTTAGGAAGGGAGTTCCAAGATTTTGACCCAGCGACGATGAAGGAACAGCAATATATTTCCAAGTCGAGATGGTGTGTGACTTGGAGGGGAACGTGCAGGTGGTGGTGTTCCCATGTGCCTGCTGCTCTTGTCCTTCTAGGTGGTAGAGGTCACGGGTTTGGGAGGTGCTGTCGAAGAAGCCTTGGCGACTTGCTGCAGTGCATCCTGTGGATAGTACACACTGCAGCCACAGTGCACCGGTGGTGAAGGGAGTGAATGTTTAGGGTGGTGGATGGGGTGCCAATCAAGCGGGCTGCTTTGTCCTGGATGGTGTCGAGCTTCTTGAGTGTTGTTGGAGCTGCACTCATCCAGGCAAGTGGAGAGTATTCCATCACACTCCTAACTTGTGCCTTGTAGATGGTAGAAAGGCTTTGGGGAAGTCAGGAGGTGAGTCCCTCGCCGTAGAATACCCAGCCTCTGACCTGCTCTTGTAGCCACAGTATTTATGTGGCTGGTCCAGTTAAGTTTCTGGTCAATGATGACCCTCAGGATGTTGATGGTGGGGGATTCGGCGATGGTAATGCCGTTGAATGTCAAGGGGAGGTGGTTAGACTCTCTCTTGTTGGAGATGGTCATTGCCTAGCACTTGTCTGGCGCGAATGTTACTTGCCACTTATCAGCCCAAGCCTGGATGTTGTCCAGGTCTTGCTGCATGCGGGCTCGGACTGCTTCATTATTTGAGGGGTTGCTGGATAATATTTGAACTGGATAATATTTATTAGATCAAGATAGTTTTGAACATGGATATATGGCACAATAATATTTTTGCAAAGACTTTTTGCAAGATGTTTTAAATTATTAACCAACATCCTGGACAGTATTTAATTCCAAACGCAGACATATATGAGAGTTACGGCTATATATTGTCCAGGAAAACAATTCCTCAAGGATATTGCCATGGTATTTTGTAGTCTAACCAAGTGTACATCTGTTGAAGTTAGGCTTGTAAGGATCCAAGAACCTAGTGGAGATAAAAGTTGCCATTACCAATGCACAGTGGCTAGTCCATAGTTTGTTAAAGGAGACTATGGTGACCTATCAAAAACAAAAAAACTCATGAGGTTGGCCTTGCCTGGCAATATCGCCCTCACCACAGTGCTTGGTATGAATAAATCCTGGGTAAGTGCCTAGAGGAAATTTGAGTGGTGAGGATCACACACCGGTAATGAAGCCTGCTCAAATTTCCATCCATTATTTTAAATGATGGACAATCGGATGGGCTTTATAGCAGGTGTGTGATTCTACCTGCCCGACCTGCCTCGATGTGCTTTACCCAATTATTTATGCTTAACTGAAAAAGAGTTGCTGCTTCTAGCCTTGTAATACCTTGACCCAGATTTCCATAAAGCAGAGGTTGAAATGACAGATGCTTCTCGAGGTCAAGGAGTTCTCTTAAATTTTGATCTTGGCCATCTGCTGAGCATTAAATAATTACTTACGGTCAAGCCTACAGTGTGAAATCACAATTTGGAAGTCACCAATGTCAATTTTAGGGCTAATGAAACAGGAATGTAGCAGTGATCACAATCTGCCCTTGGCTGAAGACCTGTGGTCCAATTTTTAAAAGAAGGATGCTTGCACATCACACTTACGTGGAGGCACTGTGGACAGTCTCTCAAAGTGAGCAGCACCTGACTGGTCAACTGAAAGTGTTAATGGCTGGCATATGCAGCACCACCAGGGATGGATTCACAGAACTGAGGCCATGTTGGAGTATGTGGCAGCTCCAGGCAGATCCTGTTGTTTCTGTCGACAGTAAGTCAAGCAAGCCCTCTCTTCAGTCCCCTCAGATGCATGCACAAGTGGCTGTAAGAGGGCAGGGCCAGGCTGTCCAGACAACAACAATGGAGCCAGCAGCTCTTTCTTCTTAGGATGTAAGTTATCACAGAAAAAGGCCACCACAGGCCCAGGAGGTTCATACAGATAGTGCACAGCCAGGCACTTCAGATGCTTTACTCAGGTAGCACTTAAAAGAAGCATTAGATTAGGAATAGTTACAAGAGCACATAATGGCGCCAAGGGGAAACACTGTAGGGGAAAAAATTATTATTCAGAGATTGTAAGGGCACTGAATGAATTCTTTTTGTCTGAAATTGACATTTGGACAGTTTTTCTTTCTATTTGGAAGTGGAAGTTGAAGATCTGAGAAATGGGAGCTGTGTTTTTTTAAATATAGAAGACAGTACTTCAGGCTGCATTGTCAGGGAAAGGTGGGGGGACATGTTCAATGGAGTGACTGTCCAATGTTCCAAACTGGGGCTCAGGAGGTGTACATAATGAGGCTGAATCATTCTGGCTGCTGGAAGAGGGATCTCCTTGGCAGCCTTTTCTGGCTCTTACTGCTAATGAGCAACCTCTTCATCTTGTTGCCTTTCATTCCCTTCCGTTTCTGGATCCTACATGATGATACCTCTGTCCCAAGCAAAAGTGCACAGCAAGAAACACGCAACCACAATTCTGGGTACTTGTGCTGGCCTGTAATTTAAAGTCTTCAGCATTCTATTAACTTATTATACATTTCTTCCAGTAGGAGCCCGGAGAACTGCACAGATGTCATCAGCCAACACAAAGAAGAGATCACCTTTATCCTCAAGAATCCAACGAGATATGCATTATTATACATTAACGGTAACACACTAGCTGCACATTTATAGGGTGGACCCTTTTCTGTTAATGTATGACACAGCGTCAACAAACGTCACATAGGTACCATCGACAATAACTTGAACTCTGAAGAATCCTACCAGTCTAAAGAATCTCACAGTCCGCTCATGTTGATGCTTTTTCTCCATCCGAGTCTCTTGCTCGAGTGAACAAAGTGTCAGTCACCTCCCCTATGCATCTATGCACACCAAAAGATATGTTGCATGGATCCCCTGTAGCAACTTAAAAGGATCCTGAAGCAAAGAAAATTGAATGCAATGGCCAGTTTGACAATGTGGTTAGAGTAGTGGAGTTGGAGCGCAAGTTACTTCCAACGTGTGGCACAACTCCTGGATGGGTTCCTTGGGGAAGTGTAGTCTCCTTAGGCACTGCTTTTCACAAGGTGCAGAAAGGATTGTTGGAGTCTGTAACTTCTAGAGGATGGATATTACCAGAAAGTTAGCAGGTGCTCCTGTGTAGACTTATCCACCTGTTTTCCCTATGCTTTTCCTGATCTTCCTCATTGTAGGTAACTACAAGAGAATTCCCATTGTGTATGCCATCATGCCAAGCAGCAATGGGTAGGGGTTCGAAAATTTATAAAACAGGTAGCAGCAGTAGAGCGGATGGTGCATCTTTGAGACAATAAAAATAAGAAATTTTTTTTTTAAATCAAGTTGACCAGTTCTGCAGAGATTTGCTGGCACTTTCTACATTAATGCACTGTGACCATGGATAATCATTTCTGCCTTAGCCTCTGTACAGTGGAATTGAGGACCTCTGTTTTATACAGCAACCCTTAAAATAATGTATATTAACAGAAAATGTGATGCATGATGTTCATTGGCTGTGAAGCACTTTGGAACATTCTGAAGATGTGAAAGGTGCTTACAAATAAAAGTTTTTTTTCTTGCTGTGCATTAAATGAAGTGTTTACACCAGCAAACAGGCAATTGTTTCTTATGCTGAAATCTTTTGCAGCGTAAAATTGAAATTAAGTAAAAATGGGTAGGACACAGAGGAATTTGTCCCCAAGCCGTTTCACGTACCAACCTGCCCAAATTATGCCAAAAATTTGGCAGAGGGAGAATAGAAGATCTAACCCAACCTGTCCAGAATTACACATGAAAAATGGATGCCTGGATGAAGTACTAAGGGCTGCTTGCACTTGTGCAACAATAACAAGGGCTAGAAATTGGGCCGTGTGATGCCTGTTGTTTAGGCGCTATGTGGCCTCTTGAAATGCCAAGATAGCATTTTGGCTGCGCACGCACATGTCTAGTGTGACGTGCGCCGGATACCATCTTGGTATAGGTAGTAGCGCATGCACAAATACCAGATGCCAGCAGCATGTAAAATAAGGAGAAAATGGATATAATCAGTGTGCAATGCTGATTTAAAGCGATAGACACCATTTTGGGACTTAACGCTCAACTCAATGCACAGTCTTAACCACAACCATCTGAACGTGTCTTAGAGTGCCTGGAGGACCCCCCACCAGCGCAATTTAAAGGGACCACGCAGGATTTACAGGTTAGTTGCTGGATTATTGCTTCTGGCTACTGACGCATTTGTAACTGTTTTTGGAGGTCTCCTATACTTGAATACTAGGACGCGGGGACATAGCCTAACATATTATTAAACTAGAAAGAGTGCAGAAAAGATTTACTAGGATGCTACCGGGACTTGATGGTTTGACTTATAGGGAGAGGTTGGATAGACTGAGACTTTTTTCCCTGGAGAGTAGGAGGTTTAGGGGTGATCTTATACAAGTCTATAAAATAATGAGGGGCATAGATAAGGTAGATAGTCAAAATCTTTTCCCAAAGGTAGGGGAGTCTATAACGAGGGGGCATAGATTTAAGGTGAGAGGGGAGAGATACAAAAGGGTCCAGAGGGGCAATTTTTTCACTCAAAGGGTGGTGAGTGTCTGGAACGAGCTGCCAGGGGCAGTCGTAGAGGTGGGTACAATTTTGTCTTTTAAAAAGCATTTGGACAGTTACATGGGTAAGATGGGTATAGAGGGATATGGGCCAAGTGCAGGCAATTGGGACTTGCTTAGTGGTATAAACTGGGCGACATGGACATGTTGGGCCGAAGGGCCTGTTTCCATGTTGTAAACTTCTATGATTCTATGATTTAGAGCCAGGACGTGCAGAGTGAAGTTAGGAAACGTTTCTACACGCAAGGGGTGGTAGAAGTTTGGAATGCTCTTCTGCAAACAGAAGTTGATGCTAGCTCAATTGTGAATTCTAAATCTCAGATTGAGAGATTTCTGTGAACCTAGGGTATTAAGGGATATGGGGCTAAGGCGGGTATACGAAGTTAGGTCATAGATCAACCATGATCTCACTGAATGGCAGAAAAGGCTCGAGGGGCTATATGTCACTGCCATTTGCTGCCTCCTATTATGCGTCACCTTCTCCTGCAAGGAAGCGGGACGTGTGTCTGGGTGATGTGCCTTTCATGGTTGAATAGCTGCCAATGTGTGTGTGGCCTGTGAGTTCCGGGTGTGCGGCTTGCAACAGTGGTAACGTGTAAGGGTGAGAGGAAGCATCTGATTGGCAGAGTTGAGTGCTGATTGAAAGAGTTTGTTGGTATATGGGTGATGGCGGGGTGTAGTGCATGGAGCAATGGATGTGACTAGTGGTGCAGTTGGTAGGAAACGCCACTTGACAGTTGACCTCTCTCACTTGATCACTCGTGTCAAAGCACTGAACTACTTCCTGCACTGCATCCATGTTGGTGGTGCTGTGCGCCTGGCATTGACTTCATCCCCCGCTACCTCCCACTGCCTTTTGGGCAAATGTCTGGAAGGCCTCTTGTCCGCCCCTGCTGATATAGGATGTCCCTCCTTCTGTCCACCTTTTGCATCAGCAGAGAGCCTTGGTGCAAGCACTCTTGCAGGCCTAGTACAAACTCAGATCGGCAGATTGGTGTGGTCTGGTATGCAGAGTGGAAGATGTGGGATTTAGTAGTATGCAACCTTTATTCACTGTTTTAACATAACTCATCAGTTTGTAAACACAGGGACAGGACCTGCATCTGTGTTTTACATGTGCGATGTCTGATCTCTGTTCAGATTCCGTGCAGACAGTAGACTGTTATTTTCAGCAAATAACAGGTACCAGCCAACTTTAAGAGATTTTAAGAGACAGCCTGCCTTTAAGAGACTGGGGCTCCCCCTGCTGGTGGAACATGCATTTTGCATTGAATCCTCGTGTCAACGCTGATTTCCAACACTACTTGAAGTTAAGTCCTTAGGGCGGACCGAAGTCTCATCCTGCCTGCACAGGAAGCACCGGGCGCGGGTTAATAGCGGCCGGTTTTTGGGGTTATCCAATTTAACCCCCCAAGTATCTTCAGAAAAGCAAGAGGAAAAAAATGAGCAATAAATAATTATTTAAGATTTCAAGCTCAGCATGTCTATGATTTATTTCTTTTCTGTATTGTATTCATGTAGCATGGAGTACAATTCCATCTAGTGGGCACAATGTAAAAAGAGGTATGTACTATATATTAAATGGGGTTTGGCGAAAAGGGTGCACATAATTAAACAATACCATGTAATTAACAAAAAGAATGCATACAATGGAATTTTAAAAAACATTGATTGTTTCATCAGTAAATTTAGTACAGAGACAAAATAATTGCTATAAAGATAAAAACTGATACATCCCTGCATCTTAATTATTGCCAATAAATCACATTTTAAAAAACAAACAGGACATAACCTAAAGATTCTATTGTAATATTTCAGTTTTTTTTAAAAAGACATTGTTTGCTATCACCATTGTTGCTAATAATTGTGTCCATCACTTCACTATGATCTAATAAAGTTTGGAATTTTTGAAAATGATAGATAAAAAGTATCAACCATTGAAAACCTAAGTTTAAAATTTTTCATATTTGTAAGTGCAATTTTTCATTGTGTATTTATCATCGATACAAGTTATGGTACAACAAATGTTAATTCTTCTTGTACTGAAAAGAAATATAATCTGAAGCTATATCAGTGCTAATGCACCTACATAAATATTATACTGAAAATGTCGTCAGTAGGATATCTGAAGTCACATCTGCTTAGATAATCAAATGCATGTCCAAGTAGTGTGGATGTAACTCTTGCCACCTCATACATATGAAGCACTTTAATCCTGTATGTCTCTGAAGTGCAAATTCTGAGCATTATTTCCATGAAAGGCTGCAAATACTCCAGTTCAGCTTGTTCAGGTCCCATCTTGAATTATCTCAAGGAGCCTTATTTACAGTACCATGTAGGTATTTTATATTCATATGCAAAGGATATTTGAAATATCATTATTTATATTAGGATGTAGATATATATCTTGTGGAGCTCGCCACAATAACCATTTTGGGGCATTTATACACTATAGCCCTTATTTTGTGAGCCTCCTGCACCACTGGTGGGGCCTTTCAGGTAGTGACTGTGAAAATTGGTCATGAAAATTGGAGACGAATAATACAAAGCCTCATTTAAATATTAAAATTCCCTTTTCATTGGGGCCTCCCAATTTTACATCTTTTGTCAAGGCTCTGCCCACAACACAAGCCTTGCCTGTAAAAACTGGACACACAGCAGTTCTGTAACCTGACCTGCCGAAGTAGTCTTCTTAAAGGGAGAAGGTAACTTTTTAAAAAGACTTTTGTATTATGTTTAACTTGTTGCAATTTGCTCCATGCATTAGTTGTTTTTTCTGGGTTATCCTCCATTTTTGTATTTTTATTTCTCCCCCAACAGTACTTTTCTTCAATATTCTTGATTACTGCTAGGCTGACTTTGAATATAGGAACATAGGAACAGGAGTAGACCATTCAGTCCCTCGAGCCTGATACGCCATTCAATGAGATCATGGCAGATCTGTGTCCTGACTCCACCCACCCGCATTGGCTCCATATCCCTTAATAACCTTGGCTAGCAAAAATAATTATTAATTGAGCATCTACTGTTTTTTGTGGGAGAGTTCACTTCTACTACCCTGGGTGTGAAGAAGTGTTTCCTAACTTCTCTCCTGAATGGCCTGTCTCTGATTTTAAGGTTATGTCCTCTCATCCTAGACTATCCCACCAGCAGAAAAAGTTTCTCTTTATCTACTCTATCAATTCCTTTCAAAATCCTAAAACCGTCAAGCAAATCACCTTCTGTACTCCAGGGAATACAAGCCAAGTTTATGTAATCTCTCCTCATAATCTAACCCTTCGAGCCCTGGTAATATTCTGGTGAATCTGCGCTGCACTCCTTTTAAGGCCAATATATCCTAAGGTGCGGTGCCCAGAACTGTACTCTAGACGTGGTCGAACCAAGGCTTTGTATAGCTGTAGCAAGACATCCTCCCCTTTACACTCTAGACCTCTAGTTACAAAGACTAACATCTATTAGCCTTTATGATTATTTTTTGTACCTGACTACTACATCTTAGTGATCTGTGTACATGGGCCCCTAAATTTCTTTGGACCTCCACTGTTCCTAGCTTTTCATAGTATCACAGTAGGTACAGCACAGGAGGAGGCCATTCCGCCCATCGTTCCTGTGCCGGCTAATAATGAAAGAGCTATCCAATTAGACCCCCACGACGATCTCCAACCGCCACCCCCCCCCCCCGCCCACGACTATCTCCGACCGCCCCCCCCGCCCACGACTATCTCCGACCGCCCCCCCCCACGACTATCTCCGACCGCCCCCCCCACGACTATCTCCGACCGCCCCCCCCCACGACTATCTCCGACCGCCCCCCCCCCCCACGACTATCTCCGACCGCCCCCCCCCCACGACTATCTCCGACCGCCCCCCCCCCCACGACTATCTCCGACCGCCCCCCCCCCACGACTATCTCCGACCGCCCCCCCCACCCCACGACCATCTCCGACCGCCCCCCCCACCCCACGACCATCTCCGACCGCCCCCCCCCCACCCCACGACCATCTCCGACCGCCCCCCCCCCACCCCACGACCATCTCCGACCGCCCCCCAACCCCACGACCTTCTCTGACCGCCCCCACCCCCCCAACGACCATCTCCGACCAACCCCCCGCCCCCAACGACGATCTCCGACCAACCCCCCCACACGACCATCTCCGACTCACCCCCCCCGCCACGATGACCTCCGACTCACCCCCTCACGATCTCCGACTCCCATGACTGAGCTCCTGATAACCCCCCCCCCCCCCACCCATGACCGCCATCCCCGATGTCTCCCCCGGATGACCGATACCCCCAATGACCCCTGACGATCCTCCCCCTCCCCCCACCATGTAAGACCTACCTGCTGGCATTTGCTCCCTGGTAGTTATCCCGTTCGAATGACGGCCAGCCTGTCAATCTGCTGGCACGTCGGCAGGAAACCGACAAAAGAAATGAAAGACATCCTTACGTCAAAATCGTAAGGACTTCTGGGTTTCCTGTCAGGAATTCTCTCCCCCTCCTCTCCCCCCCCACCCCACTCTTCCCAATTCCCTGTTAAAATTTTCTCCATGCCTCTATTAATAATGCCCAGGATTCCATATGCTTTTTTAACAGCATTCTCAGCTTGTCCTGCCACCTTCAAAGATGGTGGCAGGACAAGCTGAGAATGCTGTTAAAAAAGCATATGGACCCACAGGTCTCTGTTCCAGCACCCTCTTTAAAATTGTAACATTTAGTTTTTATTGCCTCTCCTCATTCTTCCTACCAAAATGCATCACTTCACACTTCTCTGTGTTGAAATTCATCTGCCACTTGTCTGCCCATGTCACCAGCCTTGCTAAAATCCATGTAGACTACATCAAATGCACTACCCTCATTGACCCTCTTTGTTACCTCCTCAAAAAATTCAAGTCAGTCAGACACGACCTTCCCTTAACAAGTCTGTCTATGTCCTCCTGAAGTTTGTTCCTATCCTGCACATTGTTTACTACATTTCTGAGTGTCGTGTCATCTGCAAACTTTGAAATTATACCCTCTATATCCAAGTCCAGGTCATTAATATATATCAAAAAGAGCAGTGGTCCTAATACTGACCCCTGGGGAACACCATTGTATAGAATCATAGAAAATTTACAGGAAAGAAGGAGGCCCTTCGGCCCATTGTGTCCGCTCTGGCCAAAAATGAGCAACCCAGCCTAATCCCACTTTCCAGCACTTGGTCCGTAGCCTTGTAGGTCACAGCACTTCAGGTGCACATCCAGGTACTTTTTAAATGAGTTGAGGGTTTCTGCCTCTACCCTCTGGATGAAAAAATTTTTCATCAGTTCCCCTCTAATCCTTCTACCAATCACTTCAAATCTATGCCCCATGTTTATTGACCTCTCTGCTAAGGGAAATAGGTCCTTCCTATACACTCTATCTGGGCCCCTCATAATTTTGTACACCTCAATTGCACCCCTCAGCCTCCTCTGATCCAAAGAGAATAACCCCAGCCTATCCAATCTTTCCTCATAGCTAAAATTCTCCAGTCTTGGCAACGTCCTCGTAAATCTCCTCCATACTCTCTCTAGTGCAACTATATCCTTCCTGTAATGTGGTGACCAGAACTGTACACAGTACTCAAGCTGTGGCCTAACCGTTGTTTTATACAGTTCTAGCATAACCTCCCTGCTCTTATATTTTATGCCTCAGCCAATAAAGGAAAGTATTCCATATGCTTTCTTAACCACCTGTCCTGCTACCTTCAGGGATCTATGGACATGCACTCCCAGGTCCCTCACTTCCTCCACACCTTTCAGTATCCTCCCATTTATTGTGCACGCCCTTGCCTTGTTTGCCCTCCCCAAATGCATTACCTCACACTTTTCCAGATTGAATTCCATTTGCCACTTTTCTGCCCACCTGACTAGTCCATTGATATCTTCCTGCAGTCTACAGCTTTCCTCACTATCAACCACATGGCCAATTTTTGTATCATCTGCAAACTTCTTAATCATGCCCCTTACATTTAAGTCCAAATCATTGATATACATCACAAAAAGCAAGGGACCTAATACTGACCCTGCAGAACCCCACTGGAAACAGCCTTCCAGTCTCTAAAATACCCATCAACCATTAACCTTTGCTTCCTGTCACTGAGCCAATTTTGGATCCAACTTGCCACTCTCCCTTGGATTCCCTTGGACTTGTAGTTTTTTGACCAGTCTGCCATGTAGGACCTTGTCAAAAGCCTTGCTAAAATCCATGTAGACTACATCAAATACACTACCCTCATTGACCCTCTTTGTTACCTCCTCAAAAAATTCAATCAAGTCAGTCAGATACGACCTTCCCTTAACAAATCCATGCTGACTGTCCTTGATTGCTCCGTGTCTTTCTAAGTGAGGGTTTATCCTGTCCTTCAGAATTGATTCCAATAATTTGCCGACCACCGAGATTAGACTGACTGGCCTGTAATTACTTGGTCTATCCCTCGCTCCCTTTTTAAACAAAGGTACAATGTTAGCAGTCCTCCAATCCTCCGGTACCACGCCTGTATCCAGTGAGGATTGTAAAATGATGGTCAGAGACCATCCCTTGCTTCTTTTAACAGCCTGGGATACATTTCATCTGGCCCTGGTGATTTATCTACTTTCAAAGATGCTAATCTCCTTAATTCTTCCTCGCTCACTAAGTTTATCCCATCCAATATTTCACACTCCTCCTTAAATACAATGTCTACATCGTCCCTCTCTTTTGTGAAGACAGGCACAAAGTATTCATTAAGAACCATACCAACATCTTCCGCCTCCACACATAGATTACCTTTTTGGTCTCTAATAGGCCCTACTCTTTCCTTAGTTATCGTCTTGCTCTTATGTATTTATAAAACATCTTTGGGTTTTCCTTGATTTTACTTGCCAATATTTTTTCATGGCCTTGCTTTGCTTTCCAAATTTCCTTTTTAATTTCACCCCTGCACTTTTTATACTCCTTTAGGCTTTCTGTAGTATTGCGTTCTCAGCGTCTGACATAAGATTTCCTTTTCTGCCTTATCTTACCCTGTATGCCCCTTGACATCCAGGGGGCTCTAGATTTGGCAGTCCCACCCTTTTTCTTTGTGGGAACATGTTTACTCTGTACCCCTTGAATTCTCCCCTTGAATGCCTCCTACTGCTCCGACACCAATTTATTTTCAAGTAGCTGTTTTCAGTCCACTTTTGCTAAATCACTTCTTAGTTTAGTAAAATTGGCCTTTCCCTAGTTGAGAACTTTAACTCCTGTTCGATCTTTGTCCTTTTCCATAACTATGCTAAAACTAACTGAATTATGATCACTACCACCAAAATGCTCTACCACTGATTGTCCTTCCACCTGCCCAACCTCATTTTCTAAAACTAAATCCAGAACTGTCCCCTCTCTTGTTGGGCTTGCTATGTCCTGGCTAAAAAAGAATTTTGCGCCCTCTATACCCTTCACACCGTTAGTGCTCCAGTTAATATTAGGGTAGTTGAAATCCCCTACTATTACTGCCCTACTGTTTTTGCACTTCTCAGAAATTTGCCTACATATTTGCTCTTCTATCTCCCTCTGACTGTTTGGGGGTCTATAGTACACTCCCAGTAGTGTGACTGCCCCTTTTTTGTTCCTTAGCTCAACCCATATGGCCTCATTTGATGATTCTTCTAACATATCATCCCTCCTCACAGATGTAATTGTTTCTTTAACCAAAATTGCCACCCCCCCCCTCCTTTTTTATCCCCTTCTCTTTCTCGTCTGGAAACCTTGTAACCAGGAACGTTGTGTTGCCATTCCTGCCCCTCTTTAAGCCATGTTTCTTGTAATAGCTAAGATATCGTACTGCCACGAGTCTATCTGTGGCCTCAGCTCATCTGCCTTATTCAATATACTCCTTGCATTGAGGTATATACCGTTAAGCACTGCCAAACTCCCTTGCTGTTTATTTTCTAACCTTTGTTTCCTCTGCCTTCCTAAGTCACTTACTAATTTTCTGCTTTCTATCTCCAGTTCTGATTCTGTCCCATCTGAATCTACCCTCAGGTTCCCATCACCCTGCCAAACTAATTTAAACCCTCCCCAACAGCACTAGCAAACCTCCCCACAAGGATATTGGTCCCGGCCCTGTTGAGGTGCAACCTGTCTGGCTTGTACAGATCCCACCTACCCCAGAACCAGTCCCAATGCCCCAGGAATCTAAAGCCCTCCCTCCTGCACCATCACTCCAGCCACTCATTCATCTGCTCTATCCTCCTTTTTCTATACTCACTAGCGCGTGGCACTGGGAGTATTCCGGAGATTACTACCTTTGAGGTCCACTTCGGCTGATTCTACACTCCTGACTTCCGCCTTTTTATGGGCCGCTCCTCTGCTCATCCGCCTCCAGTCTGAAAAACAACCAACCATTCACCACTATTCTCTGCTTTCTGTCCCTTAGCCAATTTTGTATCCACGCTGCCACTGTCCCTTTAATCCCATGGGCTTTAATTTTGCTAACAAGTCTGTTATGTGGTACTTTATCAAATGCCTTTTGAAAGTCCATATGTACAACATCAACCGCACTACCCTCATCAACCCTCTCCGTTACTTCATCAAAGAACTCAATCAAGTTAATTAAACACTATTTTCCTTTAACAAATCCGTGCTGACTTTCATTTATTTGCCCATAATTTTCCAACTGCCAATTAATTTTGTCCCGGATTATTGTCTCTAAAAATCTCCCCACCACTGACTGGACTGTAATTAGGCTGACTGGACTGTAATTGCCAGATTTATCCCGCTCCCCTTTTTTTGAACAGGGGTGTAATATTTGCAATCCTCCAGTCCTCCGGCACCATCCCCATATCTAAGGAGGATTGGAAGATTGTGGCCAGAACTTCTGCAATTTCCATCCTACTTCCCTCAGTAAACTAGGATGCATCCCATCTGGACCGGGTGACTTTTCTACTTTGAGTACTGCCAATTTTTTAAGTACCTCCTCTTTATCTATTTTTATTCTATCCAATATCACTACTACCTCCTCCTTTACTGCTACAATGGCAGCATCCTCTTCTCTAGTGAAGACAGGTGCGAAGTATTCATTTAGTACCTCAGCCATGCCCTCTGCCTCCATAAGAAGATCTCCTTTTTTGTCACTAATCGGTCCCACCCTTCCTTTGACTGCCCTTTTACTATTTATATGTTTATAAAAGACTTTTGGGTTCCCTTTTACATTAGCCGCTAATCTATTCTCATACTCTCTCTTTGTCCCGCTTATTCCCTTTTTTAGATCTCCTCTGTACTTTCTATATTCAGCCTGGTTCTCTACTGTATTATGAACCTTACATTTGTCATAAGTCTCTTTTTTCTGTTTCATTTTAATCTCTATATCTTTAGTCATCCAGGGAGCTCTAGCTTTTGATGCCCTTCCTTTCCCCCTCGTAGGGATGTGTCTACTCTGTACCCGAACTAACTCCTCCTTAAAGGCCTCTCATTGTTCAATTAGTGTTTGATTCTTGATTCCAATCCACTTGGGCAAGATCCCATTTTAACTCAGTAAAATTTGCTCTCCTCCAGTTAAGCATTTTCACATTTGATTGTTCCTTGCCCGTTTCCATAACTATTCTAAACCTAATGATATTATGATCACTGATCTCCAAATGCTCCCCAATTGAAACATGCTCCACCTTCCCTACTTCATTCCCTAGAACTAGATCCAGCACGGTTTCCTTCCTCGTTCGGCTGGAAACACACTATTCCAGAAAGTTCTTTTGAACATATTTCAGGAATTCCTCCCCCTCTTTGCCCTTTACTCTGTTATTATCCTAAGTAGGAATAAGTGAAGAGTGGAAAATTCATGGAGAGAGGAAAGTGGGAACAAAGGTTACCTGGTTTTATTGGATGATTGGTTCAATGAGGATATATTAGGATAATTGAAGTCCCCCATTATCACTACTCCATAGTTCTTGCATCTTTCTGTAATTTACCTGCAAATTTTCTCCTCTATCTCCTTCCCACTCTTTGGTGGCCTATAGTATACACCCAGTAGCATAATAGCTCCTCTATTTTGCCTTAATTCGAACCAAATAGATTCTGTCTTTGACCCCTCAACTACACATCCCTTTCCAGTGCTATAATAGTTTCTTTGATCAATACTGCCAACTCCCCCCTTCCTTTCTTTCCTTCGTTATCTTTCCTGAATACCTTGTAGCCAGGAATATTAAGTACCCAATCATCCCCTTCTTTGAGCCAGGTCTCTGATATTGCCACTATATCATAGTCCCATGTGGCGACTTGAGCCTGCAGCTCACCAACCTTATTGACCGTGCAACGTGCATTTACGCACATGAACTCTAAACTCATCCTAGATTGCCTCGCATTTGCCCATCTAATCCCTCCTATTTCTGAAATATTCTTTACTTTAATACTACTTGTGCCTCCCAGTGCTCTGTGCGCCTTGCTTCTCTTCTCTAATGTTTCATCCTGGTGCCCATCCTCCTGCCAAATTAGTTTAAACACTCCCCCACAGCACTAGTGAACCCTCCCAGTGAGCACATTGGTCCCAGCTCTGTTGAGGTATGACCAATCCATCTTGAACAGATCCCTCCTGCCCCAGAACTAGTCCCAATGCCCCAAGAATCTGAAGCCCTCCCTCCTGCACCATTGCTCCAGCCATGCATTAACCTGCCTTATCCTACTATTCCTAAATTCACTAGCATGTGCCACTGGGAGTAATCCAGAGATTACTACCTTCCTCCCTAGCTCCTGAAGCTCCAACTGCAGAACTTGACCCTTTTCCTTCTTATGTCATTAGTTCCCATGTGGACCACGACTTCTGGCTGTTCCCCTTTCCCCTCTTAAAATGTTCTGCACCCTCTCAGTGCTGTCCTTTACCCTAGCACCAGAGAGGCAACACGCCATGCGGGATTCACATCGGCGGCTGCAGAAACGTCTGTCTATCACCCGACTATCGAAACCCCTATAAAGACTGCATTTCTTTTGCCCCCCGCCATGCTGCCGAGTCTCCCACGTTGTAGCTGAGGGGTGATGACCTCCTGAAATGTGCTATCCACAAAACTCTCAGCTTCTGGTACACACTGTAGTTCTGACCCTCAAGCTCAAAACCTCTGAGTGTGAGCTCGGGCAGTTGGCGGCACTTGCTGCACATACGGTTTTCCAAGACACACAAAGTGTTCTGGAGCTCCCACATGGCACAGGATCTGCATACGGTGGCCTCCAGCTGTCCAGCCATGTTAGCTACAGTTATTGAAACTGTTTGTTTAGCTTTCACGCAATTTACCGTTTATCTAACACTAAAACACTAATCACTGAGAAACACTAACCAACCACTAAGAACAATTAGTTCTTAGAAAATACTTGGAAATGTCCTTTTTTGGTCCAGAATGGATGACCTCACACTTATCTGCATTGAAATCCATCCACCACAGTTTTGCCCACTCACTTAATCAATCAATGTCTCTTTGTAATTTTATGCTCCTGTCTACACTACTTGTATGCAATGTGGTTGATTCTTAACTGCCCTCTGAAATGGCCTAGCAAGCGGCTCAGTTGTATAATCCCGCAACAAAAAGTCGTAATAAGAATAAAACCAGACGGACCACCTGGCATCAGACCACTAGTCACTGGACATGACAAACGCAGTCAACCTCCTCACTAACATCTGGGGACTTGTGCCAAAATTGGGAGAGCTGTCCCACAGACTAGTCAAGCAACAGCCTGACATAGCTATGCTCACAGAATCATACCTTGCAGCCAACGTCCCAGACTCCTCCATCACCATCCCTGGGTATGTCCTGTCCCACCGGTAGGAGAGACCCACCAGAGGTATACTGTCAGGAGGGAGTGGCCCGGGAAGTCCTCGACATGGACTCCGGACCCAATGAAATCTCATTAGATCAGGTCAAATACGGGCAAGGAAACCTCCTGCTGATTAACACCTACTGATGAATCAGTACTCCTCCATGTTGAGCACCACTTGGAGGAAGTACTGAGGGTAGCAAGGGCACAGAATGTACTCTGGGTGGGGGACCTCAATGTCCATCACCAAGAGTGGCTCAGTAGCACCACGACTGACCGAGCTGGCCGAGTCCTGAAAAACATAGTTGCCAGACTAGACCTGTGGCAGATGGTGAGAGAACCAACACGAGGGAAAAACTTACTTGACCTCGTCCTCACCTATCTACCTGTTACAGGTGCATCTGTGCGTGACAGTATTGGTAGGAGTGACCACCACACAGTCCTTGTGGAGACAAAGTCCCGTCCTCACACTGAGGACACCGTCCACTGTGTTGTGTGGCACTACCGCTGTGCTAAATGGGATAGATTCAGAACAGATCTAGCAGCTCAAAACTGGGCATCCATGAGGCGCTGTGGCACATCAGCAGCAGCAGAATTGTATTCCACTACAATTTGTAACCTCATGGCCCGGTAGAGGTGGGGAAACTTTTAGAAACGATAATCCGGGACAGAATTAACAGTCACCTGGACGAGTGTGGATTGATTAGGGAAAGCCAGCACAGATTTGTTAAAGGCAAATCGTGTTTAACTAACTTGATGAGGTAACAGAGAGGGTAGATGAGGGCAATGCAGTTGACGTGCTGTATATGGACTTGCAAAAGGCGATTGATAAAGTGCCGCATGGTAGGCTTATCATCAACTTTGCAGCCCATGGAATAAAGGGATACAGAATTGGATAAGGGACAGGAAACAGAGAGTAGTAGTGAACGGTTGTTTTTTGGATTGGAGGGAGGTGTACAGTGGTGTTCCCCAGGGGTCAGTGCTGGTACCACTGCTTTTCTTGCTGTATATTAATGACTTGGACTTGGGTGTACAGGGCACAATTTCAAACTTTGCAGATGACACAAAACTTGGAAGGGTAGTAAACAGTGAGGAGGATAGTGATAGACTTCAAGAAGATATAGACAGGCTGGTGGCATGGGCGGACACGTGGCAGATGAAATTTAACGCAGAAAAATGCGAAGTGATATATTTCGGTAGGAAGAACGAGGAGAGGCAATATAAACTAGAGGGTACAACTCTAAAAGGGGTTCAGGAATAGAGAGATCTGGGAGTATATGTGCACAAATCGTTGAAGGTGGCAGGGCAGGTTGAAAAAGCAGTTAAAAAAGCATACGGGATCCTGGGCTTTATAAGTAGAGGCATAGAGTACAAAAGTATGGAAGTCATGATGAACCTTTATAAAACACTGGTTCAGCCACAACTGGAGTATTGTGTCCAGTTCTGGGCACCGCACTTTAGGAAAGATGTGAATGTCTTTGAGAGGGTGCAGAAGAGATTTACTAGAATAATTCCAGGGATGAGGGAGTTTAGTTACTTGGATAGACTGGAGAAGCTATCTCTGTTCTCCTTGGAACAGAGACGATTACAAGGAGATTTGATAGAGAGATATTCAAATTCATGAAGGGTCTAGAAAGAGTAGATAGAGAAAAACTTTTCCCATTGGCGGAAGGGGCGAGAACCACAGCACATAGATTTAAGATGATTGGCAAAAGAACCAAAAGGTGACATGAGGAAAAACGTTTTTACACAGCGAGTGGTTAGGATCTGGAATGCACTGTCTGAGGGGGTGATGGAGGCAGATTCAATCCTGGCCTTCAAAAGGGAACTGGATAAGTACTTGAAAGGAAACAAATTGCAGGTCTACGGGATTAGGGCGGGGGACCGGGACTAGCTGGATTGCTCTTGCATAGAGCCAGCGCGGACTCGATGGGTCGAATGGCCTCCTTCCGTGCTGTAATCTTTCTATGATTCTATATCCCTCATTCTACCATTACCAACAAGCCAGGGGATCAACCCTGATTCAATGAGGAATGTAGAAGAGCATGCCAGGAGCAGCACCAGGCGTATCTGAAAATGAGGTGCCAACCTGGTGAAGCTACAACACAGGACTACATGCATGCTAAACAGGGGAAGCAACATGCTATAGACAGAGTCAAGCGATCCGACAACCAACGGATCAGATTAAAGCTCTGCAGTCCTGCCACATCAAGTCATGAAGGGTAGTGGACAATTAAACAACTAACAGGAGGAAACTCCGTGAACTGCCCCAACCTCAATGATGGCGGAGCCCAGTATGTGAGTGCAAAAGACAAGGCTGAAGCGTTTGCAAATATCTTCAGCAAGAAATGCCGAGTGGATGATCCATCTCGGCCTCCTCCCGATATTCCCACCATCACAGAAGCCTGTCTTCAGCCAATTCGATTCACTCCACGATATCAAGAAACGGTTGAGTGCACTAGATGAAGCAAAGGCTACGGGTCCCGACAACATCCCGGCTATCGTGCTGAAGATTTGTGCTCCAGCACTAGCCGCGCCTCTAGCCAAGCTGTTTCAATACGGCTACAACACTGGCACCTACCCGACAAAGTGGAAAATTGCCCAGGTATGTCCTGTCCACAAAAAGCCGGACAAATCCAATCTGGCCAACTACCACCCTATCGGTCTACTCTCGATCATCAGCAAAGTGATGGAAGGTGTCGTCGACAGTGCTATCAAGCTGCACTCACTCACCAGTAACCTGCCCACCGTTGCTCAGTTTGGGTTCCGCCTGGTCCACTCAGCTCCAGACCTCATTACAGCCTTGGTCCAAACATGGACAAAAGAGCTGAATTCCAGAGGTGAGGTGAGAGTGACTGCCCTTGACACCAAGGCAGCATTTGACTGAGTGTGGCACCAAGGAGCCCTGGTAAAATTGAAGTCAATGGGAATCAGGGGCAAAACTCTCCAGTGGTTGGTGTCATACCTAGCACAAAGGAAGATGGTAGTGGTTGTTGGAGGCCAATCATCTCAGCCCCAGGACATCGCTGCAGGAGTTCCTCAGGGCAGTGTCCTAGGCCCAAACATCTTCAGCTGCTTCATCAATGACCTTCCCTCCATCATAAGGTCAGAAGTGGGGATGTTCGCTGATGATTGCACAGTGTTCAGTTCCATTCGCAACCCCTCAAATAATGAAGCAGTCCTTGCCTGCATGCAGCAAGACCTGGACAACATCCAGGCTTGGGCTGATAAGTGGCAAGTAACATTCACGCCACAGAAATGCCAGGAAATGACCATCTCCAACAAGGGAGAGTCTAGCCACCTTCCCCTGACATTCAATGGTGTTACCATCGCCGAATCCCCCACCATCAAAATCCTGGGGATCACCATTCACCAGAAACTTAACTGGACTAGCCACATAAATATTGTGGCTACAAGAGCAGGTCAGTGGCTGGGTATTCTGTGGCGAGTGACTCACCTCCTGACTCCCCAAAGCCTTTCCACCATCTACAAGGCACAAGTCAGGAGTGTGATGGAATACTCTCCACTTGCCTGGATGAGTGCAGCTCCAACAACACTCAAGAAGCTCAACACCATCCAGGACAAAGCAGCCCGCTTGATTGGCACCCCATCCACCACCCTAAACATTCATTCCCTTCACCACCGGCGCACAGTGTGTACCATCCACAGGATGCACTGCAGCAACTTGCGAAGGCTTCTTCAACAGCAACCCCCAAGCCCGCAAGCTCTACCACCTAGAAGGACAAGGGCAGCAAGCGCATGTGAACACCATCATCTGCACGTCCCCCTCCAAGTCACACACAATCTTGACCTGAAAATATATCGCCGTTCCTTCACCGTCGCTGGGTCAAAATCTTGGAACTCCCTAGCTAGCAGCACTGTGGGAGTACCTTCACCACACGGACTGCAGCGGTCCAAGAAGGCGGCTCACCACCACCTTCTCAAGGGCAATTAGGAACGGGCAATAAATGCGGGCCTTGCCAGCGATGCCCACATCCCATGAATGAATAAAAAAAAGTGAATAGCTGAAGCCCCAGCACAAATCCTTGTAGGACACCACTAGTCACTTCCTTGCAATTCAAGTACATACCCATTATCCCTACTCTGTCTCCTACCGCCTAACCAGGTCAAGAATTTGCCTTCAATTCCATGAGCTTTAATTTTAGTTAACAGTCTCTCATGTGGAACCTTATCGAATACCTTCTGGAAGTCCATATGAACTACATTCATAGACATTCTCCTGTCTATTACTTTAGTTACTTCCTCAAAAAATTCAATTAGGTTCGTTAGAAATGACCTATCCTTTACAAATCCATGCAAATCTAATCAACTCAAATTTCTCTATGAGCTCAGTCATATTGTCCTTAATTATAGATTCCAATAACTTCCGCTCAACCTATGTTATTATAATAGATCCATAATTTCCTGGTTTCTCTCTCACCTTTCTTAAATAATGGAGTTACATTTGCAATTTTCTAATCTAAAGAGACAATTCCTGAATTATGGCTAAAGCAGCTGCAATTTCCTCACCTACTTCTTTTAAAGCCCTAGGGTGGAAACTATTAGATCCTGGGGGATTTGTCAGTCTTTAGTGTCGTTATTTTTTCAAATACTGTTTTCTTGCTTACATTAACTTTAGTGAGTTCCAGTCCTTGATTCATTGTTAGTTTCCCTGACATTCCAGGGAAACGAACAATGAATCAAGGACTATGAAGACGGACACAAAGTAATTATTCAACAAGTGTGCCATTTCCTTGTTTTCATTTACAATATTACCCACATGTGTTTTTAAAGGGCCCACATTACTCTTGACTTTCCTTTTTCTTTTATAATTGTAAAAACATTGTGTGTTAATCTAGATATCCCTCGCAAGTTTCTTTTTGTATTCCTTTTTGCAACTCTTACTATCTTTTTTGTGTTCCTTTGCTGTTCTTTATATCTCTCCCAGTCCTCTGGAACTAAACTATTCTTTGTACTATTGTATGCTCTTTCCTTTAATTTTATGTTATCTGTTTTGTTGATCATGGCTGTTTTATTTGCTAAGTAGAGCTGTTTCCCCTTAGGATTATATACTTGTCCCATGTTCATTTTTGAACACCTCCCACCATTCATCTGTAGTTTTACCCGACCGAATTTTGACCAGTTTGCTGTCGTCAGTCTCTGTCTCATCCCATTAAAGTTGGCCTTACCAAAATCTAGAATCTTAGTAACTTTGTTAAGTTTCTTCTCTTCAAACCGAACATTGAATTCAATCATATTATGATCACTGTTAGTTAATAGTCTAACAGTAAGGGAACATTTATCTAAGTCTGGCTCATTATTCATTAATAAATCTAGTGTGGCCTGCCTTCTTGTTGGTTCCAGAACATATTGCTCCAGAAAACTACCTTGAATGCACTCAAGAAATTCACTACCTTTCTGACTTGAGCTATTCTGCTCTTCCCAATCTGTATGAAAATTTAAGTCTCCTATTAAAACAACTCTGCTTTTGCTATATGCCTCTCAAATCTCTGAATTAATACATTCTGCCACTTCACTGCTGCTATCAGGAGGCCTGTAGATGACTCCCATTACAGTTATACGTCTTCTCTTATTTCTCAATTCTAACCATAAGAGTCTCTGCTGATTGCTTTCCCTTACCTAGATTCTCTTGCTAATGTTGTGATAGTATATTTAATTAATAAGGCTATCCATCCTCCTCTTCCAGTTTCCCTATCCTTTCTAAATTCATTATAACCTGGAACATTTAACTCCCAATCATGACCAGCTTGCAGCCATGTCTCAGTAATGGCCACTATGTCATACTGTCTAAGCTGCATTTAAGCCTCTAATTCACTCAATTTATTTCTTATACTCCGTGCATTAGTATATAAAACTCATTTGGGCAAGAGACCCTAACCTGTCCTGATGCTCTCTCTTTCACACTGTTTAACTCAACACGTTTCTTATTTGTCACTCCTGCTGTAACTACTTTAGTTATTTTAGTATTCTCTTCACTTGGGAGTATCTATACCACTGTTTGTGACCTGAACTCTGCTCTTATCCCTTTTTTAAATCTTTAAACTATAATTTTCACTCTTGTTTTTGACTGAGACCTCCCCGCAATTTATTAGTTTAAAGTCCTTTTTACCACCCTATTTATCCTTTCCGCTAGGACCTTGGTCCCAGCCCGGTTCAGGTGCAGCCCGTCCCAATGGTACAGCTCCCTCCTGTCCCAGTACTGGTGCCAGTGTCCCATGAAATGGAACCCCTCCTTCCCATACCACTCCTTTAGCTAAGTGTTCACCTTCCTGATCTGTTTATCCTAATGCCAATTAGCACGTGGCTCGGGTAATAATCCTGAGATTACCACCCTTGAGGTCCTGCTTTTTAATTTAGCTCCTAACTCCTGATACTCCCTCAGCAAGACCTCCTCCCATTCCTTCCCTATGTCACTGGTCCCGACATGGACCACGACAACTGGATCTTCCCCCTCCCTTTCCAAATTCCTTTCCAGCCGCATCAAGATATCCCTTACCCTGGCACCAGGTGGGCAACACACTCTTTGGGACTCCCGATTGTAGCTGCAGAGGATGCTATCCATCCCCCTAATTATTGAATCCCCTATAACTATTACATTTCTACTCTGCTCCACCTCCACTTTAGCAGCCCTATGCTCCACGGTGCCGAGGTCAACATTGTCGCTGTCCTCCCCACAGTCTATCTCCTTATCCTCACAGGAATCAAGTACATTGTACTTTTGGATAGACCAGTGTTTGCGGGACCTCCTCCACTATCTCCCCTCAGATCCCCCTACCCTGCTGACTGACAGTCACGCTTTCCTCTTCCCGCACCTATGCTTTCCTCTGAGTAGTGACTGTGCTCTGGAGAAAACTATCCAGAAATTCCCCCCCCTCCTTTATGTGTCGGAGTGTCTCTTACTCGCACTCCAGCTCAAGGACTCTGAGCGGGAGTGTCTCAAGGCAGAGACATTTCCTGCAGATGTAGCAATCCAGAGCAGTCTCAATGTCCACACACAGTCCTGATACATAGCTTGCACTGTCATTTCTAGTTTTTATTTATTCATTAGTAGTAGTTTAATTCTAGATATAATACAATTACTTGAGATCTAGATTATACTTAGTAGATGGATTTAGCTTGATTTCAGATTAATTTGCAACTAACTAGTCTTGTTTTTTGTTTATTTTAAACTTCTTTACTTTAGTATCCCCTTAACTCCTATTTATTATTTAGGTATACCAGATTTTTATTTAATGCAATTCAGATCCCTTTAATGTTGGTATTCTCTATTTAGTTAATTTTAATTTTATCCCCTTAGATCTAATTACTTTGATTATTTATTTATATATTTACTGTTGCCCCTTGGTTTAAAATACTAGCACCTCCTTCCCCCTCTGCACCTAATTCCCACTCTCACCAAATTCCCATCGTCATTCTGTTTAGCAAGTTACTCCACTTAATAGATTCACGCAACTCTCACCAAGCTCTGTGCTTAAAGCTCTATAACAAAGAGACAAGGATAGATATTCCTTTGGGGTCCCGAAATGCCGCATAATTGAGATGAGTAAGAGGTGTTTGTGAGGAGCCAACGAATACAGGTGTACTGATCCTGGAGGCACTTTGGTCATACCCAGAGTGCAAAGAGGTACACATGATACCTATAGAGGCATCAGGGTTCTTCATATCAAGTCCAGAGCCTTCATGAAGAGAAAGGGTTTATTCTCTATTAATATTCAGGTAGTATCTGACCATAGAAACATTATGTGCATCAGTGGTCATTATTCAGGAAGCAGCCTTTATGATGTGGCATTACATGGTGCCCGCATTATTTGAAAGAAAAGAAACACTGGCCGGAGTATTCTTAGGAGAACAGAGCTGATGAACCGACTGAGAAACCTGCTAAAAACAGAGGAACACCTTGGCCTTGATACCTCAGCATCTGTTTGCTGTTCCTTGGTTGCCAACTACACACATTTCCTGTGCAGCTTAGGTACGATGAAAAGAGTGCGTGCAAAAGGCCAATAGTTGTCTACAGTACTTGAAATGGTACCTTCGAGGGAGCTGCCTTTCCCAACTTAGGTTTGTGTTGTGCACGATGGGCCCCAAAAGAATTGTGTACAAAAGTGAGGAGCACACTCACCATCATCTTGCTCCTGATACCAGCACATATCTTTCTCATTTGCAGCCAGGTATGAGGAGGCTGCGTGACTGCTTATGCCACAGTTTACTCATTTTTTTAAAATCAGGACTTCTGTCCACTTAATTATATTTTGAATTGGAAAACAAAATTGTTGTGTTGTAAAAGATGTATGCTATGCACATGAAGCACAATCTACAAAAATCCAAATAAGTTGTCGTTTTCAATACAGTGGGGGTAATTTTGACTTTGGGCAATAGTGTAAAATGGGCGATATCGATTCAGTCGAGATGTATAACGTGCGGCAGAATCAATATCACCCGTATTACAATATTGCCCAAAGTCAAAATTACCCCCACGCTGAATGCCTGGAAGTGGTAACCTGGCTGTAATACATATTAAAGGATTCATCAGATGATAAAATAATGTATCTTAGTTCAGCTCAAATAGTTTATGTCATCGTTTTCTAAATCCCAAGATTAAATTATAACATCACTACTCGCTTATATCTACTAGTTTTAGATTGTATACCATCTTTTTTATGATAGCTGGCCAATGAAGACTGAAAAGGTCAGTGTGAAAAGCTAATGTGATAAACTGCAGAATAATCACATCACAGGTGGCATACACTGAATTAGTTTAATTTGTGCTTCAAAACTGCAGAGGAACTAAGAGCATTTATGTAAACTATATATTTATTTTTAAAAGGCAGCTTGCCATTAATGTTGCTGCACATTCCTGAATAAGAGCATTTACAGAATTTAAACAGTCCCACAATTTCAAATTCAGCAGAAAAGTTTCTACAGCATTTATCATCATAGATAAACAGACTGACATTTCCTCACCTCTGAGTGGCTGATGTGTACATATATTTTCTCGCTGTTGCATCTCTCGCACTTTCAGATGTTGCATCACATGAATTCTATGATACAATACAGATACTGCACATTTTAAAAGACAAGGACTAAAAACTGCAGGAATAATTATAGATTGACATTCCAACAAAAAGGAAACTTTGCATTACAGTACCGTGTTCTGACACTGCATCAACTGGTCATACCTGAACCGAAGGATCCACGTTGAAGGTAAATGCATGGGTTTTGAGAGAATCAGGAACTCGGTGCGGTGATGGTGTCACTCGGACTGGGCTTGTCCAACCTAACAAAAAAATTTAGAATTGATTTAATCAATAATTCTTTACTAATGTGTTGCTACTTCATTCAGTTCTCTGTCTGAGGACTTGCTTTACATTTTAGAACTGAGGGAGAGTTAAACAGAGAAGCTCACTGAGAATGGAAGCTATTAAAAGCATTCTGCTGATTAAATTATTTAAAAAGTTGATTCTCAACCATTAACCTGCATATTAATTTTCTTGGTTAGAGAACACAAGAAAACATGGAATGAAAAAGGGCCAATCAACCCATCAATCACACTCTTTAACAGGCCATGTGCAATTTACTCTATTATGGAATCTAACTCACCTACTTAACCACCTGAGGAAAAGTTCATTATAACCAATTCCTGTCCCCAAACATAATCAAACAAAACTCCACAATATTTATCCATCTTCATATATCCACTATTTAACCCTGCCTGCTGCACATAACAAAATTCTCTCTCCATTTCTTCCCCTCATCCCCACCCCCCACCACCCGGCCCTAGCAAAATTGTCACTGCATGTATTGTCAACAGAACCCTTACTGCATATGTGAAATAGAAACAGAAAATGCTGGAAACACTCAGCAGGTCAAGCAGCATCTGTGGAGAGAGAAACAGAGTCAGCGTTTCAGACTGATGATCTTTCATCAGAACCGGAAGATGTAGAGATGAACAGATACAGAGCCAGGGAAAAGGGGGCAAGAAAAGGACAAAAGGGAAGGTCTGCAATAGGGTGGAGGGCAGGAGTAATTAAATGACAAAAGTGATGATCCTCCCTTTCCAATTCGTGGCTCCTCTCCCTCCCCAGCCCATCAATCTGGTTGCCTGGCACGTGGGAAACCTGGAAGCACAAATACTTACCTTCAATTGAGTTGCGATCGCAGATTGCGATGCACTCATTTGGCTTCTGGGTTCCCCACGTGAATATCTAAAGGTGGACTAGGTTCCCAGCTCCCAGCTAAAATCATGCCCAATGTATGTCAAAAGCAGCATTGATTCCCGTGCATGCAATGCAAGCTTATTTTTGCGGCGTTACAGTGAGAATATCTCTTAGCATATTAGCATTAGTAGTAGCTTTGTTTCATTGCTTAACTGTTTCTTGTTTGTTAATTTGTGTTAGTTACTGGGATTATTGCAAATTTTGGAATGTAATAACCACCCATTCCAAATATTTGATGGCTCGGATTTTTGTTTTCACAACTTTAAAGTTACAAAGCATTGTGGAAGTCACATTGATATATATACCTGGCAAAGCATGTGTATTTTTGTTGTAGTTACAATAAGGATATATAATCACTGGACAGACTAGTATTAAAAATGATGTAAATTGACCGAGACAGTAGTATAATATCCCTCGTCGAGCATTCGGTGTCATTTCATCCTCAATTGCCTGTTTTTTTGTCATCCGACTTTGTGGGACTGACTTTGTATGGCTCCACTTCCACCTGTCCAACTGCAGCCAATGCATCTGAATAATGGCTTTGCTTCCTGGCACTGCACAGTCACCTCCAGAGTTCCCCATGGATTCAATCTTTGACTCCCCTCCTCCTCCTCTTCATCTTCATCTTTTTTTTTAAATTCATTCCCCTGATGTGGACATCGCTGGCAAGGCCGGCATTTACTGCCCATCCCTAGTTGCCCTTGAGAAGTTGGTGGTGGGTCTTTGTTTTTTTTTATTCGTTCACAGGATGTGGGCGTCGCTGGCAAGGCCGGCATTTATTGCCCATCCCTAATTGCCCTTGAGAATGTGGCGGTGAGCCGCCTTCTTGAACCGCTGCAGTCCGTGTGGTGACGGTTCTCCCACAGTGCTGTTAGGAAGGGAGTTCCAGGATTTTGACCCAGCGACAATGAAGGAACGGCGATATATTTCCAAGTCGGGATGGTGTGTGACTTGGAGGGGAACGTGCAGGTGGTGTTGTTCCCATGCGCCTGCTGCCCTTGTCCTTCTAGGTGGTAGAGGTCGCGGGTTTGGGAGGTGCTGTCGAAGAAGCCTTGGCGAGTTGCTGCAGTGCATCCTGTGGATGGTGCACACTGCAGCCACAGTGCGCCGGTGGTGAAGGGAGTGAATGTTTAGGGTGGTGGATGGGGTGCCAATCAAGCGGGCTGCTTTATCTTGGATGGTGTCGAGCTTCTTGAGTGTTGTCTTGAAACGCTGCAGTCCACGAGGTGAAGGTACTGCCACAATGCTTTTAGATGCGCAGTTCCAGAATTTTGACTCAGCGGCGATGAAGGAATGATGATATATTTCCAAGTCGGGACGGTGTGTGACTTGGGAAAGGAACCTGAACGTGATGGTGGTCCCATGCACCTGCTGCCCTTGTGCTGCTGAGGTAGTCTTGCTGTAGTGCATCCTGTAGATAGTAAACATTGTAGACACGGTATGGAGAGAGTGCATGTTTTAACAGACCGAAGTCATTGCCTTTGGTCCCCGCCGCAAGCTCCGTTCCCTAGCCACCTCTCCCCGTCCACTGTCTGAGGCTGAACAAGACTGTTCGGAGCCTTGGCATCCCATTTCACCTTGAGATGAGCTTCCGACCACATATCTGCTCCATCACGAAGACTGCCTACTTCCACCTCCATAACATCGCCCGTCTCTGCCCCCGCCTCAGCTTATCTGCTGCTGAAACCCTCATCCATGCCTTTGTTACATCAGGACTCGACTATTCCAATGCTCTCCTGGCCGGCCTCCCATCTTCCACCCTCCATAAACTTGAGCTCATCCAAAACTCTGCTGCCCATATCCTAACTCGCACCAAGTCCCGTTCATCCATCACCCCTATGCTCGCTGACCTAAAATCATAGAGGCTACAGCAGAGAAGGTGGCCATGCGGCCCATCGAGCCTATACCGGCTCTTTGTAAGAGCAAAGCAGTTAGCCCTGCAAATTTTTTCCCTTCAAGTATTAATCGCATTCCATTTTGAAAGCCATGATTGAATCTGCTTCTACCACCCTTTCAGGTAGCACGTTCCAGATCGTAACTACTTGCTGTGTAAAAAAGTTTTTCCTCATGTTGCCTTTGGTTCTTTTAAATCTGTGTCCCCTGATTCTCGACCCTTCCACCAACAGGAACAGTTTCTTTTTATTTACTTTATCTAAACCTTTCTATCAAGTCTCCTCTTAACCTTCTCTGCTCTAAGGAGAACAACCACAGCTTCTCCAGTCTATCCGTGTAACTGAAGTCCCACATCCCTGGAACCATTCTAGTAAATCTTTTCTGCACCCTCCCTAAGGCCTTGACACCCTTCCTAAATGCGGTGCCCAGAATTGGACACAATACTCCAATTGTGGCCGAACCAGTGTTTTATAAAGGTTCAACATAACTTCCTTGCTTTTGTACTCTATGCCTCTATTTATAAAGCCCAGGATCCCGTATGCTTTTTTAACCACTTTCTCAACCTGTCCAGCCACCTTCAAAGATTTGTGCACATATACCCCTAGGTCTCTCTGTTCCTGCACCCCCTTTAAAATTGTACTATTCAGTTTATATTGCCTCTCCTCATTCTTCCTGCCAAATGTATCACTTCACACTTCTCTGCGTTAAATTTCATCTGTCATGTGTCCACCCATTCCACCGGCCGGTCTATATCCTCTTGAAGTCTATTACTATCTTCCTCACTGTTTACTATAATTCCAAGTTTTGTGTCATCTGCAGATTTTGTAATTGTGCCTTGTACACCCAAGTCCAAGTCATTAATATATATCAAAATAAGCAGTGGTCCTTGTATCGACCCCTGGGGAACACTACTCCAGTGCGAGAAACAACCGTTCATCACTGCTCTCTGTTTCCTGTCACTTAGCCAATTTAGTATCCATGCTGCCACTGCCCCTTTTATTCCATGGGCTTCAATTTTGCTGACAAGTCTATAGAGTGGCACTTTATCAAACACTTTTTGAAAGTCCATACACACATCAACCACATTGCCCTCATCAAACCTCTCTGTCACCTCATCAAAAAGCTCATTCAAGTTAGTTAAACACGATTTGCCTTTAACAAATCCATGCAGGCTTTCCTTTATTAATCCACACATGTTCAAGTGACCATTAATTTTGTCCCAGATTATCATTTCTAAAAGCTTCCCCACCACCGAGGTTAAACTGACTGGCCTGTAGGTACCGGGTTTATCCTTATACCCTTTTTTGAACAAGGCTGTAACATTTGCAATTTTCCAGTCCTCTGGCACCACCCCCGTATCTAAGGAGGATTGTAAAATTATGGCCAGCAACTCTGAAATTTCCACCCTTATTTCCCTCAGCAACCTAGGATGCATCCCATCCGGACCAGGTGACTTATCTAGTAAGTATAGCCAGCATTTCTAGTACCTCCTTTTTAATCAATTTTTAGCCCATCCAGTATCTCAACTACCTCTTTTACTGTGACTGTGGTAGCATCTTCTTCCCTGGTAAAGACAGATGCAAAGTACTTATTTAGTACTTCAGTCATGCCCTCTGCCTCCATGTGCAGATCTCCTTTTTGGTCCCTAATTGACCTCACCCCTCCTCTTATTACCCGTTTACTATTTATATGCCTATAGAAGACTTTTGGATTCCCTTTTATGTTAGCCGCTAGTCTATTCTCATACTCTCTCTTTGCCCCTCTTATTTTCTTTTTCACTTCTCCTCTGTATTTTCTACATTCAGCCTGGTTCTCACTTGTATTATCAACCTGACATCTGTCATACGCCCCCTTTTTCTGCTTCATCTTACTCTCTATCTCTTTTGTCATCCAGGGAGCTCTGGCTTTGGTTGGCCTATCCTTCCCCCTCGTGGGAATGTACCTAGACTGTACCCGAGCCATCTCCTCTTTAAAGGCTGTTCGATTACAGCTTTGCGTGCCAATCTTTGATTCCAATTTACCCAGGCCAGATCCATTTTCAACCCACTGAAATTGGGCCTCCTCGAATTAGGTATTTTTACTCTCGATTGAATCATAGAAATTTGTGGCACAGAAGATGGCCATTCGGCCCAACGGGTCTGTGCCCGCCAAAAAAGAGCTATCCAGCCTAATCCCAGTTTCCAGCTCTTGGTCCGTAGCCTTGTAGGTTACAGCACTTCAAGTGCATGTCCAAGTACTTTTTAAATGCAATGTGGGTTTCTGCCTCTACCATCCTTTCAGGCAGTGAGTTCCAGACCCTCACCACCCTCTGGACCCTCTGGACGAAAAAATTTCTCCTCAACTCCCCTCTATTCTTTGTACCAATTACTTTTAATCTATGCCCCCTGGTTATGGACCTCTCCTCCTGTTCCATAACTAATCTAAACCTTATGATACTATGATCGTTATTCCCTAGATGTTCCCCTACTGACACTTGCTCCACTTGACCCACTTCATTCTCCAGAACTAGATCCAGCAATGCCTCCTTCTTCATTGGGCCGGAAACATACCGATCAAGAAAGTTCTCCTGAACATACTTCAGAAATTCCTTCTCCGCTTTGCCCTTTACACTATTACTATCCCAGTCTATATTAGGATAGTTGAAGTCCCCCATTAACACTACTCAACAGTTCTTGCACCTCTCTGTAATTTCCCTGCAAATTTGCTCTTCTATATCCTTCCCACTGGTTGGTAGCCTATAGAATACACCCAGTAGTGTAATGCCACCTTTATTATTTCTTAACTCTAACCAAATAGATTCTGTCCTTGACCCCTCAAGTACATCCTCTCTCTCCAGCACTGCAATATTCTCCTTAATCAATACTGCCACCCCCGTCCTTTTTTTCCTTCCCTATCTTTCCTGAACACCTTGTATCCAGGAATATTTAGTGCCCAATCTTGCTCTTTTTTGAGCCAGGTCTCCGTTATCACCATTACATCATATTCTCATGTGGCTATTTGCACCTGCAGCTCAACAACCTTATTTGTCACGCTTCGTGCGTTTACACACATGCAATCTAAACCTATCTTAGACCTTCTCGTATTCTCTCTTAGTCTGATCCCACCTAATACTGTGCTGTTTCTTACCCTAGTGCTATCTGTCTCTCCCAATCCTTTGTGCACCTTGTTTCTCCTTTCTAATGCTACATCCTGGGGCCCTTCCCCCCCCCCCCACCAAATTAGTTTAAACCCTCCCCTACAGCACTTGTAAACCTCCCCGCGATGACATTGGTCCCAGCTCTGTTGAGGTGCAACCTGTCTGTCTCGAACAGGTCCTTCCTGCCCCAAGAATCTGAAGCCTTCCCTCTTCCCTCATGCCATGCATTAACCTGCCTTATCTTCCTATTTCTGTACTCACTAGCACGTGGCACTGGGGGTAATCTAGAGATTACTACCTTTGAGGTCCTGCTTTTTAACTTCTTCCCTAGCTCCTGAAACTCTGTCCTTAGGACCTCATCCCTTTTCTTTCCTGTGTCAGGGTACCCACATGGACCATGACTTCTGGCTGTTCCCCTTCCCCCCCACAGAATGTTCTGCACCCTCTCCGTGACATTGGACCTACGGTTCCCAAAGCTCTCCCCTGCTGGGGTTTTGCTCGTGTCATGCCTGGGTCTGTTGTAGACTAATTGATTGAGATTGATTGCTATAATTAGTCAACAACTCCATTATCATTGTATCATACAACTACCAGGATGGTAGAAGGCAAACTAGATGGACCGTGGTCTTTTTTCATCTAGAAATTCCTATGTTCCAATGTTTCACGGACAAATTTTATTAGGATTATTGCAATTTTTTGGAAGTCATAACTCTATTCAACAAAAAAGTGTGCCAAAGATTACAAGGAAAATGTTATATACATACATCCTTAGTTGCATGAAAACAATGAAACTACAGTCCATCATGGTAAAAGTGCCTTAAAGTAAAAGGAGGCACTCCCAAACCTAAAAGGCCTCACTTCTGTCAAGCCGGTGGCAGCGGAGTCCCACTTTTACCCTTGCATTCCCAGGATGAAGCCATGACAGTAAAATGGCTCAGGACACTTGGATCAGAGGCAATTCTCCCCTTTTCTGGCTCCAAAAAGTTTGGCCACCCCTGTCCTAAATTAAAGGAATAGGAGTTAAGGGTATAATTATCTGCACGTAACACTGAATTATTTTTTTTAACCAAAACTCTCATATTATATATAAATATAAACTCAAATACTGGAAGGCTGAAAACAAATGTGGGGAACACGAGGCACCATCTGGAGAAATGGGGTAAGGTTCGAGGTGAATGAGACAACGACCGTTCAGGAAGATAAATACTTCCCGAACTTCACATACAACAGACTGCCCCTCACTCCCAGGCCCCAACCTCCACCCCCGTCCCCAACCCCAGCATCCAGCCTCCGCCCCCAGCATCCAGCCTCCGCCCCCGACCCCAGCATCCAGCCTCCGCCCCCGTCCCCAGCATCCAGCCTCCGCCCCCGACCCCAGCATCCAGCCTCCGCCCCCGTCCCCAGCATCCAGCCTCCGCCCCCGTCCCCAGCCTCCGCCCCCGTCCCCAGCATCCAGCCTCCTGTACCTCCCACCCTCGCTCGGAGGGCTGCCGCCGACACCGATCTCGAGTTCCAGCGCGTCTCGTCGGACATCTCCTGCAGCAAGGAGCGCATGCCGGTGGGGATGGCGGTGCGGGCTCTGCCGTCCGCGCTGGGCACCGTATAGAAGGGCAGGTTGGGGATCCTCTTGGTGCCCGCCTCCACGTTAGCGCCCGGGCTCTTGAAGCCGGAGGTGGCATCCAGCAACGACACGTCATGCCGGTGGGGCGCCAGCGGGTACAAGTCGTCCGGAGCGACCGCGTCCGGACTCCACCTGGCGAAGGCGACGTTGTTCTGGTCTTGGAAGCTGGTGAAGAAGTGCCGGTCCTCGGGCCCTCTCACGTAGGGTATCACGTTTTGGGCCATCCTCGCCGGCCGGGCTAGCCTGACGGCCGGCGCCATTGCTGCTCCCCCTCCCCCTCCCCCTTTGTCACGCTCGGAATGTTCGGCTAACGGTTTATTCCACCCGCGCGCGGCCGCTCGTCCACTCAGCAGCAGCAAGTTTCGACGCTTCCTTTTCCTTGACCTTTCCCGCGGCTCAGGCTCCCTCGGGAAGACACCACGAAAGCGGAGTGAAAGTTGCTGACGGTCCCTGGACTGTACCCCGGACCCAGGCTGAGGCGAAGCGGCGCGTCGTGTCGTTGCTAGGCAACCGAGCTCATAAAGGAACCTCCGCAAGAGGCAGGTGAGGAGGGAGGACACCGTCTCCTGGGCAACCGGTAGCACTAGAGGAACCTCAACCACCTGAGGTTTATTGCAAGAAAAAGAGAGTGCACAACAACTCTCCCTATAAAGGACTCACTCCACTTAGCTAAATCCAAATAGCTTAGGCACAGGTTGGCAAAGGCCAGGAATAAGTGTACTGCTGGAGTTTAAACAGATAAAACCGCAGAGCTTGCCACCCAGAACACTGGGTAAATGCCCACTGCTTGTCTAGCCATGGCCACCCTAACTGCTTACAAGGATGATAGTCACTAGCTCGTATTGGACAACAGAGTCTTGCTAGGTGGACTGCAGCTCCCACGATCTACTTGAAAGCAGCATGGTGCGCAGTACAACTCATCATAAAATATGTGGGGTGCATTTCAACCATCCTGGACACACACCATACCCCATTGAATGGTTGTAGCGCTAGTTGGAGAAGTGGAACTTCAGCAGTAGCTGCTTGCTTCTCTCTGCAATCCAATCATGGTAGTCATGGAAGTCTGGGTATATGAATGCATGTTTCCATACCTGGACGTAGATACCAGCTTGCAACAGCTGTTGTCCCAAGTGTAAGAATTTCCTCATTGGCTACAAGACAGTCATCTGCCTTCAGGGAAGTAGGAGAACCTATGTAGGCAGCTTGCAATGTGACAGCCTCCTTGATGTTTCAGACGTCTAAATCCAATACTTTGTAGCAGGCTTAATCGTCACCAATTGCTTAAACCAGGTACTCCGGAGGGTCTTTGGCAAAAAGACTTGCTTGCCATGAGGCTGATTTCCCCTTCTCACGTACTCAGTGACAGGCCTCCCTCCCAGCAACCATTTCTCACTATCCACAAATCCATCTCACAGTTTGATCTTGGATTTAGCACATGGGTTGGAGGCAGCCTTTTCATTATAACCCATGGTAGTGATCTTTCTGGACATGTTAAGCTTCTGTCAAACAAAACCTACACTGAGACTGTGCTGTTATTGAAGAAAGATGAGAAAGACCAAAGTGCCCGTTACCATTTCTTGGACTTTCTCATCTCAATGCACCTCCAAAGGACTGTGTGCAGGTTGAAGTTGCCATCAACCAGAATCCCATGTACTGATATGAATCAACAATTTGGACAGGTGCTCCTGGTATCTTCCATACCTTTGAGATCTCCTCTTGTGCCAGGCAAAGCCATAACAGAGCACTGTTGGAAAATCCATTGTTCAAGATGGTAAATAGTGTGCACTCGATCCCCAATTGAGTTCATCAACAACACAGTATCATCTTTGGAAAAGAGTGCTACAATTCTTCCAGGAATGCTCTTTTTCTTTGCTCTTTACCTGACTAAGCCTCTCAACTACTTTTAATCAACCTTCCTCTTGCACTATAACAACTCACTCCCATGCCCACCAGACTTTCAAAAAAAACCTGTCAGATTGATGTGTAATCAGTTCACTGAAGTAGCCCATGTAAACAGATTGACATTCACACGAGGATTGCAACTTCTTTGTTAATTTACACAATTTTTTATTAAAATGTTGGTGATATTTTACTTAGACCAATTCTTAAAGATATTTAATATGTTGCAGGTAAACCCAATACAGTATTAGTGTATCAAAAGGGACAATAAGGAAGTTTTTAGGAGGTTGTTATGAATTAAAGGCTTACAACTTTCAGTCACATGGTCTGTAGCCATTCTGCCCTCTCAGGTGAATGTAAAAGATCCCATGGCACTATTTTGACGAAGGGCAGGGGAATTCTCCCCCGTGTCCTGGCCAACATTTACTCCTCAACCAACATCACTAAAGCAGATTATCTGGTCGTTATCACAGTGCTGTTTGTGGGAGCTTGCTGTGTGCAAATTGGCCGCAAAAAGTGCAGTGTCCTCTCTCTGGCATCTGTGAGCTTTGTGAACAGGGAAAGGATCTCTTTGTCCCCTCAAGGGTGGTGTCAGCTGTGGCTCAGCAGGTAACACGCTTGCCTGAATCAGAAGGTTGTGGGTTCATGTTCCACTCCAGGGACTTGAGCACAAAATCCAGGCTGATACTCCAGTACAGTACTGAGGGAGTGCTGCACTGTTGGAGGTGCTGACTTTCGGATATGACGTTAAAATCGAGGCCCTGTCTGCCCTCTCAGGTGGATGTAAAAGATCCCATTTTGAAGAAGAGCAGGGGAATTCGCCCTGGTGTCCTGGCCAACATTTATTCCTGAACCAACATCACTAAAACAGATGAACTTTTAAAAAATTCGTTCATGGGATGTGGGCGTCGCTGGCAAGGCCAGCATTTATTGCCCATCCCTGATTGCCCTTGAGAAGGTGGTGGTGAGCCACCTTCTTGAACCGCTGCAGTCTGTGTGGTGAAGGTCCTCCCACAGTGCTGTTAGGTAGGGAGTTCCAGGATTTTGACCCAGCGACGATGAAGGAACGATGATATATGTCCAAGTCAGGATGGTGTGTGACTTGGAGTGGAACGTGCAGGTGGTGGTGTTCCCATGTGCCTGCTGCCCTTGTTGGGTTTGGGAGGTGCTGTTGAAGAAGCCTTGGCGAGTTGCTGCAGTGCAGCCTGTGGATGATACACACCGCAGCCACAGTGCGCCGGTGGTGAAGGGAATGAATGTATAGGGTGGTGGATGGTGTGCCAATCAAGCGGGCTGCTTTGTCCTGGATGGTGTCGAGCTTCTTGAGTGTTGTTGGAGCTGCACTCATCCAGGCAAGTGGAGAGTATTCCGTCATACTCCTGACTTGTTGCCTTGTAGAAGGTAGAAAGGCTTTGGGGAGTCAGGAGGTGAGTCAATCGCAGCAGAATACCCATCCTCTGACCTGCTCTTGTAGCCACAATATTTATATGGCTGGTCCAGTTAAGTTTCTGGTCAATGGTGACCCCCAGGATGTTGATGGTGGGGGATTCGGCGATGGTAATGCCGTTGAATGTCAAGGGGAGGTGGTTAGGCTCTCTCTTGTTGGAGATGGTCATTGCCTGGCATTTGTCTGGCGCAAATGTTACTTGCCACTTATGAGCCCAAGCCTGGATGTTGTCCAGGTCTTGCTGCATGTGGACACTGACTGCTTCATTATATGTGGGGTTGCGAATGGAACTGAACACTGTGCAATCATCAGAGAACATCCCCATTTCTGACCTTATGATGGAGGGAAGGTCATTGATGAAGCAGCTGAAGATGGTTGGACCAGGACACTGCCCTGAGGAACTCCTACAGCAATGTCCTGGGGCTGAGATGGTTGGCCTCCAACAACCACTACCATCTTCCTTTGTGCTAGGTTTGACTCCAGCCACTGGAGAGTTTTCCCCCTGATTCCCATTGACTTCAATTTTACAAGGGCTCCTTGGTGCCACACTCGGTCAAATGCTGCCTTGATGTCAAGGGGAGTCACTCTTACCTCACCTCTGCAATTCAGCTCTTTTGTCCATGTTTGGACCAAGGCTGTAATGAGGTCTGGACCCAAGTGGTCCTGGCGGAACTGAAACTGAACATCGGTGAGCAGGTTATTGGTGAGTAAGTGCCGCTTGATAGCACTGTCGACGACACCTTCCATCACTTTGCTGATGATTGAGAGTAGACTGATGGGGTGGTAATTGGCCGGATTGGATTTGTCCTGCTTTTTGTGGACAGGTCATACCTGGGCAATTTTCCACGTTGTTGGGTAGATGCCAGTGTTGTAGCTGTACTGGAACAGTTTGGCTAGTTCTGGAGCACAAGTCGGGATGTTGTCGGGGCCCATAGTCTTTGCTGTATCCAGTGCACTCAGCCATTTCTTGATATCACGTGGAGTGAATCGAATTGGCTGAAGACTGACTTCTGTGATGGTGGAGATATCGGGAGGAGGCCGAGATGGATCATCTACTTGGCACTTCTTGCTGAAGATGTTTACAAACGCTTCAGCCTTGTCTTTTGCACTCACATGCTGGACTCCGCCATCATTGAGGACGGGGATGTTCACAGAGCCTCCTCCTCCAGTTAATTGTTTAATTGTCCACCACCATTCACGACTGGATATGGCAGAACTGCAGAGCTTTGATCTGATCCGGTGCAATTGCTTAGCTCTGTCTATAGCATGTTGCTTCCGCTGTTTAGCATGCATGTAGTCCTGAGTTGTAGCTTCACCAGGTTGGCAACTCCTTTTTAGATACGCCTGGTGCTGCTTCTGGCATGCTCTTCTACACTCCTCATTGAACCAGGGTTGATCCCCTGGCTTGTTGGTAATGGTAGAGTGAGGAATATGCCAGGCCATGAGGTTACAGATTGTGCTGGAATACAATTCTGCTGCTGCTGATGGCCCACAGTGCCTCATGGATGCCCAGTTTTGAGCTGCTAGATCTGTTCTGAATCGATCCCATTTCGCACAGTGATAGTGCCACACAACACATTGGATGGTGTCCTCTGTGCGAAGACGGGACATCTTCTCCACAGGGACTGTGCGATGGTCTCTCTGACCAATACTATCATGGACACATGCATCTGTGACAGGTAGATTGGTGAGGACGAGGTCAAGTAGGTTTTTCCCTCGTGTTGGTTCGCTCACCACCTGCCGCAGGCCCAGTCTGGCAGCTATGTTCTTCAGGACTTGGCCAACTTGGTCAGTAGTGGTGCTACTGAGCCACTCTTGGTGATGCACATTGAAGTCCCCAACCCAGAGTACATTCTGTGCCCTTGCTACCCTCAGTGCTTCCTCCAAGTGGTGCTCAACATGGAGGAGGACTGCTTCATCAGCTGAGAGAGGACGGTAGGTGGTAATCAGCAGGAGGTCTCCTTGCCCATGTTTGACCTGATGCCATGAGATTTCATGGGGTCCGGAGTCAATGTTAAGAACTCCCAGGGCCACTCCCTCCTCACTGTATATCACTGTACCAGCACCTCTGGTCAGTCTGCCTGCCGTTGGGACAGGACATACCTAGGGATGGTGATGGAAGAGTCTGGTCATTATCACATTGCTGCTTGTGGGAACTTGCTGTGCGCAAATTGGCTGTCACGTTTTCAATATCACAACAGTGACTACACCGCAAAAGAGTATTTCATGGACTGTAAAGCACTTTGGGATGTGCTGAGGTCGTGAAACGTGCCACATAAATGCAAGTCTTCTTTCTTTCAACCAATCAGATTCAGAACTGGGAAGTGAAAGCAATTGAGTTAGAGAAAGCAAAATAAAGAGAGGGTAAGAAGTATTGAATTAAAAGACAGAGATAAAAGAGACAAATAAAAAGTAAAAAAATTAAAATTACATTTTTAAAAAATATCCAACAACAATTAAAATTGGAAGGAATGAGACTCTACATTTCTAAAAATTAATTTTCAGTGCCAGCGAGATCGTTTGGCAGTCATTAAGACTTACCACACCGTTAAAAGTTAGTTTTGACCTAAAAAACCCAGCTTACCTTTATCAGTGTAGATTAGTTCATTTCCAGCTGGGCAGTGCATTTCACCGACAAGCTGTCCCTCCCGCGCAACTTTCAAACGAGAAGGGAATCTCGTAGAGCAACTTTTGAATTTGTGCGTTTGACTGCGTATGCACGCTCAAGAGTTGCTCTTCCATTTGCCCGTAAGTAATGGTGAGCGCTGTTCAGCTCTCTGTTATTTTTGGTGCAAATTCCGGGCCATTATTTAAACATAAATGCAGTTCTGAGTAATAGTAAATTATTGGGCCAGATTTTGCTTAAAAAATAACGGCGTCTGTACGATGCACGCCATGATTAATGCACAAATCGGCCAGCAACTTGTAGAGAGGAAGAGATACCCCATGAATTGCGAATCATCACAAGTTGCTGGCCAATATGCGCCACTCCATCATTAGCTTTGTGAAAACGGCATCTAGCACCTACCGTGATTTTCATGAAGTTGCTGCATTTGTACATTAATTCACATTGAACTCGTCACAGAAAGTTAAGTCAAGTAATTAACAGGGTAAGTACCCTTTTAACGACGTGATAATTGTTAATGACCGCCAATCAACCTCTCTTGCCCAGAAAATGAACAATTAGAAGTGTGGCATCTCATTCCTTCATGTTGTGAATTGTTTTAGGAGATTTAAAAAATGTAAAATTTATTTTTTTAAAAACTTTTCCTTTCTGTCTCTTTTTTTCTCTCTCTTAATCCAATTTTTCTTTCCCTCTCATTATTTCTCTCTGTTTTGAAATTGAATTCACCCACTCTTAATTCACCCTTCTTCTCAGTCCTTCCTCTTTATTTCTCAAGCTTTAAATCTCATTGGTTAAGTTTGTCCCTAGTTCAACAAGGTCCCAGATGCCCTATTCACTTTGCTGCGCCTTCATCAGCTTGCACTTTCAACAACTTTGTAGGCAAAAAATGTTAAAACCTAAACATGCACGAACAAGTCTAACTAACTGGGCACGCCGTGAGATGCCCCACTCCAGCACAATCCATTGTAATAGGCTCTTCTGCTGTGCAAAGGCTTTGAAACATTACAATTCTTTGAGAATAGTCTTGTCTCCCACACAGACTGCCAGACAAATGATCTTTTGACACACTTTCTCTATGCCTGAAGCTTCTGCTTAACAAAAATACAATTAATACTCTTGTGCATTTTAAGCATAACAAGTCCTCAGGCTTTTTCTTATCTAATAGTAAAGACTACAGCATATTACTTAAATTCATCATGGCTATAACTCTGCAAGTACAAATACTTGAGTCTCACGGTGCTGGAGGTTGAGAATGTGAATGCACAGGATACTTTATTGAAACTTAAGAATTTCTCCAATAATGCTGAGAAACACTTGAAGTTTCACAGAAGCAATAAAAGTATTTTCAATTTAAATTCCATGTGGTATATATATTAGAATTGACATCTTGAAACTAGTTTGCCAAAATGTTATGCTTGGATCAGGATTTTATAATCTTCAGTTAAAAAAAAATCTACATATCATTAGGCTAATAGTGCAACTGACATTAGAGACAGAAAAAATGGGGTTGGGGAAACAGCAAACCTCCAAAGTTCTAAGGTAAAATTAAGCAACAGACTGCCCTGAGATCAAGAATGTGGTACCACAATGCCAAGCCATCTGAAGCAGAAGTGATGTAAGGGAAGTCAAGAAGGCACAAATGCATCCTCTGTAAGGTGCCTTCCAGACAACAATGAGCTGATTAATCCCCCTACCTCACTGGGGATATGCACAAGCACCAGTATGTTGGGTGATGTGGAAGGGCAGAGGAATGTGGGGGTTCAGATTCACAAGACATTAAAAGCAGCACCTCAAGTGGGTAACGTCATTAAAAAAAGCTAATGGAGTACTGGGCTTTATGGCAAGAGGTGTAGAATATAAAAGTTGAAACATTATGGTGGATCTATATAAAACCTTAGTAAGACCACAGTTGGAGTACTGTGTGCAGTTTTGGGCTCCACTGGAAAGATGTTGAGGCAACAGAGGGTACAGCACAGATTCGCTAGGATGCTACCTTGCATGAAGAATTATAACTATGAAGAAAGACTTGAAAGATTGGGACTGTTTTAATTAGAACAGATGAGATTAAGGGGTGATTTGATAGAGCTGTTTAAAGTTATGAAGGTGTGAGACAGACTAAATAGAAACAGACTGTTTCCAGTGATTGAGGGGACTAGAACAAGGGGGCATAGATATAAGATTAAATGTAAGATTTAGGACAGAGAGCAAGAGAATTTTTTTTACATTGAAGGTTGTGAGGCTGCGGGATGCACCACCAGAATTATTGATTGAAGCAGAGACCATGCAAATATTTTATAATAGATTAGATAAGTGATCGAAGGAAAGGGGAATAAAGAGATATGAGAACAGGGTGGCCACATGAGATTCGTACTACTGATCATGTGGAGGATAAATGCCAATGTGAACTAGTTAGGCTAAGTGGCCCATTTCAATGTTTTAATTTCTATGTAATTCCTCTTCTCCCTCTTAACTTCAAAGCATCCAGCAGAAGAAAATGGTTTTCTCATCTTTGCTCAAAGTTGGCATGAGCATGGATGAACCTGAACCTGCCAGACTGCTTGGATCAAATCTTCAGACCTCACGCTGGTCCTGCTCTGTTGACCAGCCACTTAATTGTCCTACATAGAGGTATAAAATACTTTCACTAAGAAAATGGGTGCAGCTGATAAGATTGACTCTGCATTTGGATGTCTCCCAACTCCATCCCTGCCATAGGCAAACACCACAACCAGAGGTTAAACTGGAAATGGGGTGCCAGAAAACCCTAATTCAAAATCAGGGTTTGTGAGCACACATTTGCAGTTTTATTAAATTTTTAACATTAATATTTGGGCAGTTTTACTAGGGTTATCTCAGTGTGGTTTAGCAGTTAGTTGTTTTGATGAGGATCTTTCATTACTGTGACAATGCAACTGCTATTATGCAACTATTTAACAACTGCCATTTCCTTATTGTCCATTAAAATCTCACCTGCATCTGTCTTTAATGAGCACACATTCCCCTGTACCACTCTATTTCTCTTAATATATTTATAAAAGATTTTGCTGTTAGTTTTGATATCTCTTGCAAGTTTTTTCATTTTCCTTTTTTTTAAATTGTTCATGGGATGTGGGCATCGCTGGCGAGGCCAGCATTTATTACCCATCCCTAATTGCCCTTGAGAAGGTGGTGGTGAGCTGCTTTCTTGAACCGCTGCAATCCGTGTAGTGAAGGTTCTCTCACGGTGCTAATAGGTAGGGAGTTCCAGGATTTTGACCCAGCGACGATGAAGGAACGGTGATATATTTCCAAGTCGGGATGGTGCGTGACTTGGAGATGAACATGCAGGTGGTGGTGTTCCCATGTGTCTGCTGCTCTTGTCCTTTAAAGTGGTAAAGGTCGCTGGTTTGGGAGGTGCTGTCGAAGGAGCCTTGGCGAGTTGCTGCAGTGCATCCTGTGGATGGTACACACTGCAGCCACAGTGCGCCGGTAGTGAAGGGAGTGAACGTTTGGAATGGTGGATGGGTTGCCAATCAAGCGGGCTGCTTTGTCCTGGATGGTGTCGAGCTTCTTGAGTTTTGTTGGAGCTGCACTCATCCAAGCAAGTGGAGAGTATTCCATCACACTCCTGACTTGTGCCTTGTAGATGGTGGAAAGGCTTTGGGAAGTCAGGAGATGAGTCACTCGCCACAGAATACCCATCCTCTGACCTGCTCTTGTAGCCACAGTATTTATATGGCTGGTCCAGTTAAGTTTCTGGACAATGGTGACCCCCCAGGATGTTTGCACCTCATTACTTTCTTTGTATCCCTTTGCTGTTTTTTACAGCTCGCCCAGTCTGCTAGATTTCCACTTTTCCTTGTGTTTGTGTAAGCATTTTGTTTTAGCTTGACACTGTCTCTTACCTTATTTGTTGACCATGGTTGCTTAACTACACAAGTGAAGCTTTGCCTTTGCCTTGTATGTACTGGATTTATATCGTACCAAATACTTCTTTGAATACTTCACACTGTCTGTAGGAACAGGAAGGAACAGGAACATAGGAACAGGAGTAGGCCATTCAGCCCCTCGTGCCTGCTCCGCCATTTGATAAGATCATGGCTGATCTGTGATCTAACTCCATATACCTGCCTTTGGCCCATATGCCATAATACCTTTGATTGCCAAAAAGCTATCTATCTCAGATTTAAATTTAGCAATTGAGCTAGTATCAATTGCTGTTTGCGGAAGAGAGTTCCAAACTTCTCCCACACTTTGTGTGTAGAAATGTTTTCTAATCTCGCTCCTGAAAGGTCTGGCTCTAATTTTTAGACTGTGCCCCCTACTCCTAGAATCCCCAACCAGCGGAAATAGTTTCTCTCTATCCACCCTATCTGTTCCCCTTAATATCTTATAAACTTCGATCAGATCACCCCTTAACCTTCGAAACTCCAGAGAATACAACCCCAATTTGTGTAATCTCTCCTCGTAACTTAACCCTTGAAGTCCGGATATCATTCTAGTAAAGCTACGCTGCACTCCCTCCAAGGCCAATATGTCCTTCCGAAGGTGCGGTGCCCAGAACTGCTCACAGTACTCCAGATGTAGTCTAACCAGGGTTTTGTATAGCTGCAGCATAACTTCTGCCCCCTAGTACTCCAGTCCTCTCGATATAAAGGCCAGCATTCCATTAGCCTTCTTAATTATTTTCTGCACCTGTTCATGACACTTCAATGATCTATGTACCTGAACCCCTAGGTCCCTTTGGACATCCACTGTTTTAAACTTTTTACCATTTAGAAAGTACCCTGTTCTATCCTTTTTTGATCCAAAGACCTCACATTTGTCTACATTGAATTCCATTTGCCACAGTTTTGCCCATTCACCTAATCTATCAATATCGCTTTGTAATTTTATGTTTTCATCTACACTGCTTACAATGCCACCAATCTTTGTGTCACCGGCATACTTAGATATGAGACTTCCTTTGCCTTCATCTAAGTCGTTAATAAATATTGTGAATAATTGAGGCCCCAAGACAGATCCCTGCGGGACTCCACTAGTCACATCCTGCCACTGTGAGTACCTTCCCATTATCCCTACTCTCTGTTGCCTTTCGCTCAGCCAACTTCCTAACCAAGTCCGTACTTTTCCCTCGATTCCATGGGCTTCTAACTTAGCTAACAGTCTCTTATGTGGGACCTTATCAAATGCCTTCTGGAAGTCCATATAAATAACATCCATTGACATTCCCCTGTCCACTACTGTAGGTTTACCCATTAACAGTTCAGCCCAGTTTAATGTGGTCAATTCATTACTTAACCTGTCAAAGCTTGCCTTACTTAAATTTAAAACCTTGGTTTGTGACTCTTCTCCTCCTCAAGTCTAATATCAAAATTAGTCATATTACGGTCACTATTTGCAGGATATTTCTTTACCAACAGATTGTTAACTAATTCTGGTTCACTACTCATCACCAAATCTTATATGGCCTGTTCCCTTGTTGGTTCTAAATCATTTTGTTCTAGAACACTCCTGAATACATTCTAGAAATTAATTGCCTTTACTACTTAAGCTGTTCTGCTTCTCCCAGTCAATATGAAAATTAAAATCTCCCATTATAACCACATTATTTTTGCTACATGCTTCCCTGATCTCCATATTTCTAGATCCTCCCACACTACATCACCACTATCAGAAGTTCTATAGACAACTCCTAGCAGAGTTGCAAATTTTGCTATTCGTTAACTCTAGTGTTTCCACTGCCTGATCACCCTTACTGAAATCCCTTCTTCCTACACTGTAATTTTGCATTTTATTAATATTGCTAAACCCTTGCTTTCCCAATTTCTCTGTCTTTGCTAAAGATCCTATCGCTTGGAATATTTAGCTCCCAATGATGTCCAGCTTATAGCCAAATCTCTGTAATAGCTACTACATCATACCTTTTAAATCGAATTTTTGCTTCTAACTCATGTTTATTTCTAATGCTATGTGCTTTCGTGTACAGAACTCTTATTTGGGTAACTGTCCCCATCCTGCCCATATGTCCTACCTTTCTTTTTCTCACACTTTTTGACTTACTCGCACCCCCTAACTAAATTAAATCTTTCCCCACTGCCCTTTTTACCTTTTACACAAGGACACTGATAGGGTAGACAGAGAAAATGTTTTCACTTGTGGGGGAGTCCAAAACTAGAGATCATAAACATAAGATTGTCACTAAAATTCAATAGGGGATTCAGGAAAAACTTCTTTATCCAAAGAGTGGTAAGAATGTGGAACGTGCTACCACAAGGAGTAGTTGAGGCAAATAGCATAGATGCATTCAAAGGGAAGCTAGATAAGCACATTGGGGAGAAAGGAATAGAAGGGTATCCTGATCAGGTTAGATGAAGTGGGGAGGGAGGAGGCTTGTGTGGAGCATAAACGCCAGCATAGACCAGTTGGGCCAAATGGCCTATTTCTGTGCTGTAGTTTCGATGTAACTCGATGTACCTCAACATAAGTGCCTTTCTGGTTTAGGTGAAGGCTGTTTGGTCTGTACAGCCTTCCCTGTGGTACCAGTGTCCCAAGAATCTGAAACCTTCGCTTCTACACCATCCTTCCAGCCACGCGTTGACAATCCTAATCTTTCTATCCCTGTCTGCTCCAGCTTGTGGCACTGGGAGTAATCCAGAGATTACTATCTTGGATGTTCTGCTCCTTAATCTAGAATTTAACTCCTTGAAATCCTTCTGCAGAACCCCAAGCCTAATCCTATCTATGTCATTGCTTCCCAAATAAACCATGAGCTCTGGCTGCTCGCTCTCCCATTCCAGAACTTTTTGTATTTGCTCTGTGCTATCCCAAACCCTGGCACCTAAGAAGCAACATACCATTCGGGACTCTGGATCATGTCTACAAAAGAAACTACCTACCTCGCTGACTATAGAATCTGCCACGATCACAACTTGCCTATTGTTACTACCTGTACTGTTTCAATTTAATCTTAATTTAACAATATAATCTTGTTGGCTCTTCACTCTATTTCCTTGCTCACATGAAGCAATGTTAAATAATATGTTTATTCAATACCAACATTATTGTTTACTGCACTTTTGTCAGAAATTCAAAAAATAATGATATGCAGTACTAGAATAAATATCTGATTTGACAGTAACTGTTACATTATCTCATTAGTTGTAATGTACTTTGTCTGTAATGTCAGGCATCAGCTTTTACTCCTCAGCTGTATAATGAGAAATACACAGTTACTTACTGAAGAAATGCAAAATGAAATCTTTCAAATAAACATAAATACATGCCACTTAGTTAAAATTAGCTGGGATGTACAGACAAGGGGCAGCATTTTAGCACCTGCCAGCGGGTGCGTCCCTGGCGGGGGGGCCCCGAAAATCGGGGAATCCCGGAGCGGGACCGGAGCCCGCCTCGAACCCGCGCACTTCTGGGTTCCCCGCTGATGCGCCGGCGTGCGCAGCCCCCGCTGGTGGGAATCCCGCAGGCAATTAAAGCCAGCGGGGTTCCACTTGAAGGTATTTATTTTGCCTGTTCAGGTCATTAACTGACCTGATTAAGGGATTATATGAGGAGGGGTGGGATTTTAGAGCAAACTGGGACTGTTTCCCACACTGGGGGAAACACTCCCAGTTCAAATGGACCTGTTGCAGCTGTCAGCCTGTGGCAGCTGCAAAGGTCCATTTGACCCATTGCAGGAGGCCACTCTGTCACTTGGGACAAAGTTTGGCCTCCACCACCCTCCTTCTGACAGTCAAAGTCACCAACCTGGCACACTTACCCCGGGGTCCGGAGAGATGTACCTACCTTGCGGACCCCATCAGATGTACATCTTGCGGATGGGGGCTGCCGTAGCTGCAGTCATGACCTCCTCGGAGGGCGAACAGCATCACCAGCCTCACCAGCCTCGCCATCCACGCCGTCCACCTCTGACACGTGGAGCTCCACAACAGAGTGCTGTGACACATCCACCTGTACAGCAGGAGGGAGGGCTACCGCAGAGAGAGATGCGTCGCAGAGGGCACTACCCTCGCCACAGGGTCCACATACCGAGGCTCAGCTTCTTGGACCCCTCTGAGCAGCAGTGCACACGGAGGCTCAGAGTCACTCGACGTGTAGTCGTGGACATCTGCAGCCTCTTTCATGCCGAGCTGCTCCTGGCTGGCCCGAGCACCATCTTCTTACCTGTCGCTGTCAAAGTCACCACTACCCTCAACAACTTCTCCTCCGCATCCTTCCAGGGTGCAACCGGGGACATCGCCGATGTCCCTCAGTCATCTGCGCAAAAGAGCCCTGCAAATACACCTAAACCCACTCTGCAGTGACACAATGGGTGGCATCAGTTGTGGGTCCTCATAGTGATCCTCAGGAGAGGGCATTATTGCATAAACCAGACAGGATTCGCGAAGACATGGCAGTAGTGGTGCCAATATAATATGTAATGTGAGTTGGTCAGAAATTCAATATAAGTAACAACCATGACAAACCCTCAAACACCCTTGTGTATCCCCTTCATGCTCACGACACGTTTGCCTTACGCTGCCTACTGCACATATGTGATGCATGCCCTGTGGCTGCAGCACAGGTAGTGGCAGGTTGAGTGAGGCTGGCCATGAGAGAGATGCACGAGAGGGTGAGTATGAGATAGAGCCATGAGATTGTATGAGGAGTGGGTTGAGTGGTAGTGGCGGGATGAGTACTGGCGAGGTGAGTAAGTGCAGGTAAGATGAGGATGAGGTTTGAGTGGGTATGAGGGGTGATGTGACAGAGTAGTGTTGGCAGTGCAGAAGGAGATGTGGGGTGGGGGCAGTGATGTGACAGACGGAGTGTAGGGGAAAGAGTACGTGTACTCACTTTGGCTGACCTACTGAGGTCATTGGAGCGCCTCCTGCACTGTATGCAGGTGGGCGATATGTTGGTTGCGTTGGTGACCTCCTCTGCCACCTCGAGCCAGGCCTTCATGGTGGGAGAGGCAGGCCGCTTCCTCCCGCCCGCCGGGTGGAAGATCTCTGTCCTCCCCCTCCTCCTCACCCCATGTATTGATACCTGGAGTGAGGCATCATTAAATTGGAAGCAGCCTTCCCCCTGGGCTGCTCCATGCTGTGATTTTTTCTATTTGTTGCAGCATCTGTCAGTGGAAGACTGCCCCTTTCAATAGAGCTCCTCCAGCTGACAAATCTTACTGTGCATGCGCAGCCCGCCCGACGCGCAGATCAGCAGTGGGGAAACCGGAGGACCAGGTAAGTGGATCCAATTAGGCTGCAATCGCGCGGGGGGCAGACTGATTTCACCGGGCGCGTTACCCACGCGCCCGATAGCCCCCCCGCCGAGAACCCGCAGCCCTGCTAACATCGGGCCCAAGATATCTAAATCAAGCATTTAAATACAGCTTGTAATTAACATCCGCACAATAAATATTATTTGCTATTTGGCATTTAATTGGTAATTTTGTTCAGAGAAGTGACAAGAATGCTGGTGTAGGAAATGGAAGAGTCCCACTGACGCAGTTGGGGTTGCTCTTCTGAGGTTGAAACTGAGATGTGCTGTTGGGGCAAAACAGAATAAAACACTAACATAGAATATGGAAAACTTTGTTCACTAACGTTCTCCGCCTTGACGGACATTGATAAAAATGCCTGCAATGAGTGATTAATGAAGTTCATATGGTAAATTCTGGGCTACGAACTGTCATCATAGAGATTGCTAGAACTGACAGGAATTGAAAGTTTTCAACAATGTTATTTTATTTGTTTAAATGAATACTTTCCTCCATTAAACTTCCGATCTAACAACATATGGGTGGGGGACTTCAATGTCCATCACCAAGGTGGCTCGGTAGCACCACCACTGACCGAGCTGGCCGAGTCCTGAAGGACATAGCTGCTAGACTGGGCCTGCGGCAGGTGGTGAGCGAACCAACACGAGGGAAAAACTTACTTGATCTTGTCCTCACCAATCTACCTGTCGCAAATGCATCTGTCCATGACAGTATTGGTAGGAGTGACCACCGCACAGTCCTCGTGGAGATGAAGTCCCGTCTTCGCACTGAGGACACCATCCAACGTGTTGTGTGGCACTACCACCGTGCTAAATGGGATAGATTCAGAATGGATCTAGGAGCTCAAAACTGGGCATCCATGAGGCGCTGTGGGCCATCAGCAGCAGCAGAATTGTATTCCAGCACAATCTGTAACCTCATGGCCCGGCATATTCCTCACTCTACCATTACCAACAAGCCAGGGGATCAACCCTGGTTCAATGAGGAGTGTAGAAGAGCATGCCAGGAGCAGCACCAGGCGTACCTAAAAATGAGGTACCAACCTGGTGAAGCTACAACTCAGGACTACATGCATGCTAAACAGCGGAAGCAACATGCTATAGACAGAGCTAAGCGATTCCACAACCAACGGATCAGATCAAAGCTCTGCAGTCCTGCCACATCCAGTCGTGAATGGTGGTGGACAATTAAACAACTAACGGGAGGAGGAGGCTCTGCAAACATCCCCATCCTCAATGATGGCGGAGTCCAGCACGTGAGTGCAAAAGACAAGGCTGAAGCGTTTGCAACCATCTTCAGCCAGAAGTGCCGAGTGGATGATCCATCTCAGCCTCCTCCCGATATCCCCACCATCACAGAAGCCAGTCTTCGGCCAATTCAATTCACTCCACGTGATATCAAGAAACGGCTGAGTGCACTGGATACAGCAAAGGCTATGGGCCCCGTCAACATCCCAGCTGTAGTACTGAGGACTTGTGCTCCAGAACTAGCTGCGCCTCTAGCCAAGCTGTTCCAGTACAGCTACAACACTGGCATCTACCCAACAACGTGGAAAATTGCCCAGGTATGTCCTGTCCACAAAAAGCAGGACAAATCCAATCCGGCCAATTACCGCCCCATCAGTCTACTCTCAATCATCAGCAAAGTGATGGAAGGTGTCGTCGACAGTGCTATCAAGCGGCACTTACTCACCAATAACCTGCTCACCGATGCTCAGTTTGGGTTCCGCCAGGACCATTCGGCTCCAGACCTCATTACAGCCTTGGTCCAAACATGGACAAAAGAGCTGAATTCCAGAGGTGAGGTGAGAGTGACTGCCCTTGACATCAAAGCAGCATTTGACCGAGTGTGGCACCAAGGAGCCCTAGTAAAATTGAAGTCAATGGGAATCAGGGGGAAAACTCTCCAGTGGCTGGAGTCATACCTAGCACAAAGGAAGATGGTAGTGGTTGTTGGAGGCCAATCTTCTCAGCCCCAGGACATTGCTGCAGGAGTTCCTCAGGGCAGTGTCCTAGGCCCAACCATCTTCAGCTGCTTCATCAGTGACCTTCCCTCCATCATAAGGTCAGAAATGGGGATGTTCGCTGATGACTGCACAGTGTTCAGTTCCATTCGCAACGCCTCAAATAATGAAGCAGTCCGAGCCCGCATGCAGCAAGACCTGGACAACATCCAGGCTTGGGCTCATAAGTGGCAAGTAACATTTGCGCCAGATAAGTGCCAGGCAATGACCATCTCCAACAAGAGAGAGTCTAACCACCTCCCCTTGACATTCAACGGCATTACCATCGCCGAATCCCCCACCATCAACATCCTGGGGGTCACCATTGACCAGAAACTTAACTGGACCAGCCACATAAATACTGTGGCTGCGAGAGCAGGTCAGAGGCTGGGTATTCTGCGGCGAGTGACTCACCTCCTGACTCCCCAAAGCCTTTCCACCATCTACAAGGCACAAGTCAGGAGTGTGATGGAATACTCTCCACTTGCCTGGATGAGTGCAGCTCCAACAACACTCAAGAAGCTCGACACCATGCAAGATAAAGCAGCCCGCTTGATTGGCACCCCATCCACCACCCTAAACATTTACTCCCTTCACCACCGGCGCACTGTGGCTGCAGTGTGCACTATCCACAGGATGCACTGCAGCAACTCACCTAGGCTTCTTCGACAGCACCTCCGAAACCCGCGACCTCTACCACCTAGAAGGACAAGAGCAGCAGGCACATGGGAACAACACCACCTGCATGTTCCCCTCCAAGTCACACACCATCCCGACTTGGAACTATATCGCCGTTCCTTCATTGTCGCTGGGTCAAAATCCTGGAACTCCCTTCCTAACAGCACTGTGGGAGAACCGTCACCACACGGACTGCAGCGGTTCAAGAAGGCGGCTCACCACCACCTTCTCGAGGGCAATTAGGGATGGGCAATAAATGCTGGCTGCCCCAGCGACGCCCTCATCCCGTGAACGAATAAAAAAAAATATGGAAATATGGAGGGAATTGAATGAACATAAATTCTGACAACAGTGAAAGCAGATCTTGAACTAAAGTTGTCTACTTACAGACCAATGTAAGTGTGGTACAGAAAGAATTGAATCTTTAGAGCTCTGCTCTGAATGGGTCACACAACATCAGTTGCTTCTTATTCTGTGTAATTGGAATAGAAACCTGCCAGAGTAGATTTTTGGGTCATCTGCACCAGTAATGCAGTTGCAAGATTTTGTGTGCTTGCACAGATTTCATGTCACAGCTTCAGTAAGGCCTTAGAATGCACACACATATTTAAATAAATGCCTGAAGCAATTTGCTGACTTTTACATCAGGATTTCAATTTCTTCTCTAAAGTCCCTTTTGAATGGGTTCAAGGAAAATGATTTTTTTTGTTGCAATGTTTGGAATATCTTTTGAGTACTATTTATTAGAGATTTTTTTCAATATTTTGTATTTTTTAATAAATATTAATAAATTTGTGGAATTATTTTTGGGGAGCAATTTTTATTGACTAATGATAAATTTGGTTCCATTGTCACTGAAAAGTGCCATGGAAGTGCATAATTTACTGGACTTCAGGAGCAGGTGAAAAAAAAAAGTTCTTCCACTCATAAACTTATATGGGAGCTCAGGGAACCACAAGCATCCAGGAGCAAGCTGCAGAGTCCCGTGGGTAGGTAGCAACTGAAGGTAAGATTTATGATGGAGATTGATTTTGATGTGGTCCAAATAATAGTATTTCATGGTTGAAGTGGAACAAGATGAAAGCATGCCTGCCAGAGAGGTCAGTAGATATCTAAGCCTCACTGGGACACATCTGCCACTATACCATCTATTTAAGGCCAGCTGATGTGTGATTTCCTGCCCCATCCCTGCCAGCATGGCCTCACAGCAAGGCACAATTTGGGCTAACAGCTGAACATCGTAATTAAAATTAGACTGACCCCAGAAGTCCTGACCGGGTTGAGGCTCAAATTATCATGTGGGTGCTAATCACACTGTGCTCCTCCTGCACATACCCAAAAAATTGGCACTGGTGTGTTTGGAATTTTCTTTAGGAAGAGAATAGTAATTTTGATGTTTATCATTTCTTTTTAAGAAACAAATAGCTGGAATGTTTCTATTTTTAGTTGGTTTGTTTTTAAAGACAGGGTAAGTATTTTCAATAGTCACTTCCTAGCTAATGAGCTCCTGAATGTGGAGACCTGAAGATGGTATGTCTGTGCCATAAATAAACAGAATACCAAAGCCTGAATTCTCCGCTTCGGTGCAACTACCAGCAGAAATGTGGCAATGCGGGACTTCCTCCCACCTAACCCAGCGCTGACCTCACAAAATTTTTGGGGTCCAGTACTGACATTGTCAGTGCCTGTGATTGACAGCTAGCCCATTTGGGGACAGGAATTGGCTTGCTGCTGCAGCATTTAAATACATGCAACAGTATTAGGCGCCAAGCATCATCAGGAACGGGCATCATTTTTGGCAAACGGCATTGAATGTGATTGCACAATGTCTCAGAGGTTGGCTGCAGGACACGGAGCCCCTAAAATGTCTGCGGCTTCAGGGGAATTGCTGACCCAAATAAGATTGAGAAAGGAGGCCCTGTTTGGGGCAGAGAGGAGATTGCCATCAAAAGATAGTGCCCAGCTGCAGTGGAAGGAGGTGTGCCCTCCTTCAGTCAGTGCCAACTCCATGGAGGTACTGTTAACCCCCAAGAGCAGGTGGGTTGGGGGCAGGTGGGAGGTTAGAATAATAGCTTTTTGGAGTGGGTCGGCATCTCAGCTCCAACGCGCCCACTTCTGGGTTTGACCCAGGCGTGTTTGGATGCGTGCGCACAACAGACATCCAGAAGTCCCGCCCCCACTAAAAGTCAGTGGGCCGATACATAAAAGGGCAATGTACCTCATTGAAATAGTTGAGGTACTTAATTATTTGTATATTAGAAAAGTAAAACAATTGTAACCTTACCTGTTCGGTTTCCCATTGCTTCTGATTCACGTCAGGTGAAAGCAGATGGGAAGGGCCAGATCCATGAGGTGAGTGCCTTTATTGCACTGATGGTGGGCCCGGGGGAGCAGGAGTGCTTCATCCAGGCCCAACAAGCTCACCTGGCATGATATGACCTCGTGATCAGCCGGATCCCCCACCCCCCCAATGCTGGACCCCCCCACCAACCTTCCGAGGCTGGACCCAACCCCCCCTCCACGATCTTCAAGACCCACCCAATGTCGTCCATGTCCACCCATCTACCCCTCACCTCCAATTTCTTTCACAGTCCACAATCTCTTTCTGATTTGCCGCTCCTTTCCCTCCCGACAGCCTGTCAATCTGGCTGCCTGACGCGTGAGAAACCTGGAAGCTGAAATACTTACCTTTAATTGAGTTGCGATCGCAGATTGCAACACACTCATTTGGCTTCCAGGTTCCCCACGCAAATATCTAGGGATGTCTGGGTTCCCGGCTCCCAGCTAAAATCATGCCCCATGACTCCACGCATCAGTGTTGCAAGAAGTTTGATGACCACATTAGATCAGCCAAGGTAAGATGAGTCAGCCATGCTTTTCAAGAGTGTACTAAGCATGTCTGCTGCTTAGACACCTTCCCCACTCTGTATTGAAGCATTTTAAGAGCATACCATAATAACCAGCATGTACCATAGGATCCTTTATCCTCCCAGTCTTCACCTGCAAATATTCTTTCACTCACAAACTTACATGCATGGATCCCACTAAAAGTGTGACATGGTATATAATTGCTTGTTTCCTACACTTGTCAGCACTGCCATTATGATCTGTCTGCTGTTACCTTGCATTTCATGGCAACCAGAACATTTCCATTGCATCTTTCTAAAACCCAGTTCAGAACAAGGAAGAGAGTTTGACCACACGTGGTGGAAACCGCAACCTCCTCGTGCTCTTAAGAGCAGGACAATTTGAAGTTCCTGGGCAGGCAGCTAATAGAGTCAGAGACAGGGAAGTCAGAGACAGTGACAACTGCAAGGTCATCAAGACATTTTGCTTTTCTTCCTTCTCATGCTATTGGACAACATCATAGAAGTTTACAGCGCAGATGAAGGTAATTCATCCCATCGTGTCTGTGCCAGCACTTTGCTAGAGTGATTCAAAACTTTGGCATGGTATGTTAAATATAAACTGCATTACCCTGCTATTTTTACTTCCAGAACACTACTTGCTACATACTTGTTAACATTAATCTGAATCAGTGCAGATTTCTTTGCACATATATCTTTAACAACTAACTGTCCATAATTGTCTTGCACTGCTATTACACAATAATATTCATGACTTACCTTTGTGCTCATCTTTAAGTCATGGAAGTTCTTCTGAACCTCTAATCTGGCTTGCTGAACCGTTGAGACTACGTTGACTCTCTGAGTGACCTACTGCCACACTTGTTGTCTCCTTTGCACATTTGATGCTCACCAAAACTTGTTCTTATTTCTGCATTACCAGCACATGAAGGTAAATTTTATTATTTTCAATCATTGTTAAACCATTTTCCAGAAGAAAATGTGTCATCTGCAGCAAGGTAAACTAGAATTTTCTCTGCTAATGTTCAGTTTCTATTACTGTGCATTCCACAGTTGGATTAATGAACGTTTTAACATTTACATAGCTCACTAGCTGCTTGAGTAGCATTAAGGAAACATTATTGTAGGTGTGCCATGGCTGACTACTATTTTTTGTCACCACTAATAAAATCATGTTCTCAGAAGTCACGTTTCTAAATTGTATGTTTTTGTAATTTCATTAACGCTTTATGAATTACAATATAAATTGGCCATTTCTCCCTTTTCTTTTGAAGTTCCAGGGGAGGCAGCTAATAGAGTCAGAGACAGGGAAGTCAGAGACAGTTACAACTGCAAGGTCATCAAGACATTCTGCTTTTCTTCCTTCTCATGCTATTGGACAACATCATCGAAGTTTACAGCGCAGATGAAGGTAATTCGTCCCATCGTGTCTGTGCCAGCTCTTTGCTCCACAGTGTCTTACTTCCAGTTACACTCTCACTTCAATATTTCAAATTGCTGAGGAATGACTAAGTAGTTCTGAGCTTAGTAGGATTATCTGATTTATGTTTCCGCTCTTCCACTGATTATAATGGAGCTTCAGCAAGGAGAGTGAACCTGAGCGGCCAATAAAAGGCGCGGGGAGAGTGGACCTGAGCGGCCAATAAAAGGCGCGGGGAGAGTGGACCTGAGCGGCCAATAAAAGGCGCGGGGAGAGTGGACCTGAGCGGCCAATAAAAGGCGCAGGGAGAGTGGACCTGAGCGGCCAATAAAAGGCGCAGGGAGAGTGGACCTGAGCGGCCAATAAAAGGCGCAGGGAGAGCGGACCTGAGCGGCCAATAAAAGGCGCGGGGAGAGCGGAACTTAGCGGCCAATAAAAGGCGTGGGGAGAGCGGACCTGAGCGGCCAATAGAAGGCGCGGGGAGAGTGGACCTGAGTGGCCAATAAAAGGCACGGGGAGAGTAGACCTGAGCGGCCAATAAAAGGCGCGGGGAGAGTGGACCTGAGCGGCCAATAAAAGGCATGGGGAGAGTAGACCTGAGCAGCCAATAAAAGGCGCGGGGTGAGTGGACCTGAGCGGCCAATAAAAGGCGCGGGGAGAGTGGAACCAAGTGGTGAAATCAATTAAAAAATCAAGAAAAAGACAAAAAGTAACGTCGTAGAGGACTGCCGGGGGAAAGTCAGTGTAAGTATTTAGTTTATTGGTACGTGCTTTTAGTGGTTATTGTGTTTACTGGTTAGTGGCTTTAGTGGTGGTTAGCATTTCTCATGGTTAGTCTGTTAGTGTTAGTTAAAAAGCCTTAAAACTAAACAAACAGCTAAAAAGAGTGTGAAACTAGTTTAAAGTAGATAAATTAATTAGTTTTAAAATAAACTAAAAATAAACCAAGTCAATTAATTACATAAAAGCTTTAACCAATTAAATAAATAAAACAAGGTTAGATAGTTATGACAGTGCAGGTGGTGTGCCGTAACAGCAGCATGTGGGAGTTTGTGGAGAGCAGCGTGATCCCAGGCAACCACATCTGCAACTTGAGGAACTTCGGCTCAGAGTTGTTGAGCTGGAGTCCAAGGTACAGACTTTGCGATGCATCAGGGAGGAAGAGTTACCTAAACACTTTGACCCAGAAGGCCGTCACACCAATGGATTAATACCTGAGCCATGTGCAAATTGGCAAAGGGACAAACAGATTAGATGGTTAAATGCGTGGCTGAAAGAGTGGTGTGGGAAGCAGGGGTTTCAATTCATGGGGCACTGAGACCTATATCGGGGAAAGAGGGAGCTGTTCCATTGGAATGGGCTCCACTTAAACCCAGCTGGGACCAGTGTCCTGGCGAATTGAATAACTAGGGCGTTAGATACGGCTTTAAACTAATAAGTGAGGGGGAGGGTTCAGGTAAGGATAAATTTATAAGTCTGAAAAGAAAAAAGTCAAAGCAGTGAGCAGAGTAGCGATTTGGGTAAAAACAAGCAGAGAGTGTCAGGAAGAGACAGAGAGTTTAACAAAGGTAATAGGGCATTATTGACTAAGGTCACATCAGGGAAAAATAATAAAAAGTTAAAATTAAAGGTGTTATATCTGAATGCACGAAGCATTCATAACAAGATAGATTAAATTAATGGCACAAATAGAGATTAATGGGTTTGATCTAGTAGTCATTACTGAGATGTGGTTGCAGGGTGACCAAGGTTGGGAACTAAATATTCCAGGATACATGACTTTTAGTAAAAATAGGCAAAATGGAAGAGGGGGAGCGGGTGTAGCCCTGATAATAAAAGATGAGATAAACGCAGTAGTGAGAAAGGATCTTAGCTCAGAAAATCAGGACGTACAATCGGTATGGGTGGAACTAAGAAATAACAAGGGGCAGAAAACATTGGTGGGAGTAGTTTATAGGCCCCCTAACAGTAGTTATAGTGTTGGACAGAGTATCAATCAGGAAACTAGAGGAGCACGTAACATAGGTGATGCCATAATCATGGGGGACTTTAATCTTCACATTGACTGAGCAAACCAAATTGGCAAATGTAGTTTGGAGAACGAGTTCATGGAATGCATTCGAGACAGTTTTCTAGAACAATATGTTGAGGAACCAACTAGGGAACAGGCTATTTTAGATCTAGTATTGTGTAATGAGACAGGGTTAGTTAGTAATATTATAGTTATGGATCCTTTGGGGCAGAGTGATCATAATATGATGAATTTCATATTGAGTTTGAGAGTGATGTAGTTAAGTCCGAAACTAGGGTCTTAAATTTAAACAAAATCAATTACGTAGGTATGAGGACGAGTTGGCTAAGATAGAATGGGAAATTAGATTAAAAGATATGACAGTAGATAAGCAACGGCATACATTTAAAGAAATAATTCATCATTCTCAACGAATATACATTCCCTTGAGGAATAAAAACTCCACGGGAAAAGTGATCCAATCATGGCTAACTAGAAGTGAAGGATAGTATTAGATTAAAAGAAGAGGTGTACAATGTTGCCAAAAAGAGTAGTAGGGAGGGTTTTAGAAATCAGCAAAGGATGTCCAAGAAATTGATAAAGAGGGAGAAAATAGAATGTTGGAGTAAATTAGCATGTAAAATAATAACAGATTGTAAGAGCTTCTACAAGTGTGTAAAAAGGAAGAGATTAGCAAAAGTAAATGTGGGTCCCCTAGAGGCAGAGACAGGAGAAATTATACTGGGGAATAAGGAAATGGCAGAGACATTAAACAATTATTTTGTATCTGTCTTTACAGTAGAAGACAAAAAACATACTGAAAATAGTGGGGAACCAAGGGTCTAATCAGTTTGAGGAACTTAATGTAATTAAGATTAGTAAAGAAAAAGTACTGGAGAAATTAATGGGACTAAAAGCCGACAAATCTCTTGGACCTGATGGCCTATACCCTAGGGTTTTAAAAGAGGTGGCTGCAGAGATAGTGGATGCATTGGTTTTGATCTTCCAGAATTCCCTCGATTCTAGAACGGCCCCTGTGGATTGGAAGGTAGCAAATGTAACCCCACTGTTCAAGAAAGGAGGGAGAGAAGAAAAAACTATAGCCCAGTTAGCCTGACCTCAGTAGTGGGGAAAATGCTAGAATCTATTATTAAGGACATAGTAACAGGACACTTAGAAAATCATTATGATTAAGCAGATTCAACATGATTTTATGAAAGTGAAATCGTATTTGACAAAACTATTCGAATTTTTTTGAGGGTGTAACTAGCAGGGTAGATAAGAGGGAACCAGTGGATGTGGTATATTTGGATTTTCAAAAGGCATTCGATAAGGTGCCACCACAAGAGATTGTTACACAAGATTAGGGCTCATGGGGTTCGGGATAATATATTAGCATGGGTTGATGATTGGTTAACGGACAAAAAACAGAGAGCAGGTATAAATGGGTCATTTTCGGGTTGGCAAGTTGTAACTAGTGGAGTGACACAAGGATCAGTGCTGGGGCCTCAGCTATTTACAATATATATCAATGACTTAGATGAGGGGACCGAGTGTAACGTATTGAAGTTTGCTGACGATACAAACTTATGTGGGAAAGTAAGTTGTGAGGAGGATGCAAAGAGGCTGCAAAGGGATATAGACAGGTTAAGTGAGTGGGCAAGAAGGTGGCAGATAGAGTATAATGTGGGGAAATGTGAAATTATCCACTTTAGTAGGAAGAATAGAAAAGCAGAATATTTTTTAAAAGGTGAGAGACTAAATGTTGGTAGTCAGAGGGATTTGGGTGTCCTTGTACATGAATCACAGAAAGTTAACATGCAAGTACTGCAAGCAATTCGGAAGCCAAATGGTGTGTTAGCCTTTATTGTAAGAGGGTTGGAATATAAGAGTTAGTAGGTCTTGCTGCAATTATATAGAGCTCTGGTGAGACCATGCCTGGAGTACTATGTACAGTTTTGGTCTCCTTACCTAAGGAAGGATATACTTGTGTTAGAGGGGGTGCAATGAAGGTTCACTAGATTGATTCCTATGATGAGAGGGTTGTCCTATGAGGAGAGATTGTGTAGAATGAGCCTATATTCTCTGGAGTTTAAAAGAATGAGAAGTGATCTCATTGAAACGTATAAAATTCTTAGAAGACTTGACAGGGTAGATGCTGAGAGGCTGTTTCCTCTGGCTGGAGGGTCTAGAACTAGGGGTCATGGTCTCAAGATAAGGGGTTGGCCATTTAGGATCGAGATGAGGAAAAATTTCTTCACTCAGAGGGTTGTGAATCTTTGGAATTCTCTACCCCAGAGGGCTGTGGATGCTCAGTCGTTGAGTATATGAGATCGATAGATTTTTGGGCACTAAGGGAATCAAAGGATATGGGGAAAGGGTGGCAATGTGGAGTTGAGGCAGAAGATCAGCCTCAATCTTATTGAATATCGGAGTAGGCTCGAGGGGCTGTATGGCCTACTCCTGTTCCTATTTCTTATGTTCTTATGTTCTTATCAAGGAGACAGATTGTTATAATGGAAGGTTTGTAGTAACTGAGTTTATTATAACCAAACTGTCTGTATATGGTTCTACCTCAAGGATTCCACTGTGCGACTAGAACTGTCAGGCACTGTAATTGGAAGTAAGGCTGTCTAACAAACATTATGAAAAATTTATGAATTGTTCAGAGCTGGGAAACTACATACTGGAAATTAAATTCAATGCTTTGGAGCATTTTACTTTTTAATAAATAGATAATGGAAAACAGGTTCTATTACCCAGTAGTAACATTCATTGCCTTGATGAACATAAATATGCAACAGAAAAACAAAAGAGGTGTTTATGGAAGAGAAACATATAAGAGATTTAATTTGCTTTTACTGCACTGATTGTATGTTAAATGAGTAATTTTTTTGTTTCTTTCTTGGTGCACTGAGTATGTGCTCAAGTTTACTCAGCGGGTTTTCTTTGAGGTTGCTTACAACTAATGCACAACTCAGGAGCAGAATGCATCTGCAATAATGCGTTAAATCACCTGTTAATCATCTAAATAGGCACCTAAATGCTATAAATAATCTGCAGTGCATCAATCTAACAATAGATTACACAAATTTGGGCACTCATGAAAGGATGAAGGAGATCCTGGAAGGCCTGCTTCACAAATTAGGACCCCAAACATCATTATAGGTGATCTTAGAGAATGGTGAGGTACCTAGGGTCAGAAGGAAAACCTACCATTAAACAGAGAGTCCAGCAGTCATGGGAAGCAATTGTACTAGAGATAAACATTGTTAAATCTGCACACTTAGGAGTATGTGCGGAAGGAGTCTGAATTGAAGAAAAGTGTCAATGTAATCAATGAGGAACAGTTTCAATCGCCTTACTCTGCCATATATGGATATGACTGTCAATTATCTTCCATTGATAGTAATGGCTATTCAAGGAGATGTGCAACCCAACTGCTGCATACCCTACTGTACACACTGTGGGTGAAGTTTCCAGATGTGTTCAGGAGCTTAGAGATTTAGGGGTCCATGTACAGAAATCAATAAAACCTAGTGAACTGGTACAAAAAATAATCAAACGGCTAATGGAATGTTAGCCTTTATCTCAAGGGGCTGGAATACAAAGGGGTGGAAGTTATGCAACAGTTATATAAACCTCTGGTTAGATCACATCTAGAGTACTGTGTTCAGTTCTGGGCATGCACCTCAGGAAGGATATATTGGTCTTGGAGGGGATGCAGCGCAGATTCACCAGAATGATGCCAGGACTAAAAGGGTTAAATTATGAGGACAGGTTGCATACAGTAGGCTTGTATTCCCTTAACTATAGACGATTAAGGGATGATTTAATTGAGGTATTTAAGATGATTAAAGGATTTGATAGGATAGATAGAGAGAAACTATTTCCTCTTTTGGGGAGTCCAGAACAAGAGGGCATAACCTTAAAATTAGAGCTAGGCCATTCAGGGGTGACGTTAGGAAGCACTTTTTCATGCAGAGGGTAGTAGAAGTCTGGAACTCTCTACCCCAAAAAGCTATTGAGGTTAGGTCAATTAAAAATTTCAAAACTGAGAGTGATAGATTTTTGTTAGGCAATGATATTAAGGAATTTTTTTTTATTCGTTCATGGGATGTGGGTATCGCTGGCGAGGCCGGCATTTATTGCCCATCCCTAATTGCCCTTGAGAAGGTAGTGGTGAGCCGCCTTCTTGAACGGCTGCAGTCCGCGTGGTGAAGGTTCTTTCACAGTGCTGTTAGGAAGGGAGTTCCAGGATTTTGACCCAGCGACGATAAAGGAACGACGATATATTTCCAAGTCGGGATGGTGTGTGACTTGGAGGGGAATGTGCACGTAGTGTCGTTCCCATGTGCCTGCTGCTCTTGTCCTTCTAGGTGGCAGAGGTTGCGGGTTTGGGAGGTGCTGTCGAAGAAGCCTTGGCGAGTTGCTGCAGTATATCCTGTGGATGGTACACACTGCAGCCACTGTGCGCCGGTGGTGAAGGGAGTGAATGTTCAGGGTGGTGGATGGGGTGCCAATCAAGCGGGCTGCTTTGTCCTGGATGGTGTCGAGCTTCTTAAGTGTTGTTGAAGCTGCACTCATCCAGGCAGCTTCCTGACTTGTGCCTTGTAGATGGTGGAAAGGCTTTGGGGAGTCAGGAGGTGAGTCACTCGCCACAGAATACCCATCCTCTGACCTGCTCTTGTAGCCACAGTATTTATATGGCTGGTCCAGTTAAGTTTCTGGTCAATGGTGACCCCCAGGATGTTGATGGTGGGGGATTCGGCGATGGTAATGCCGTTGAATGTCAAGGGGAGGTGGTTAGACTCTCTCTTGTTGGAGATGGCAATTGTAAACAATTTTACAACACCAAGTTATAGTCCAACAATTTTATTTTTAATCCCACAAGCTTTCGGAGGCTTCCTCCTTCCTCAGGTGGTGTGGAAATAACATTTTCGAATCCTTTCATTTTAAAATCACAGAACAATGCCTGGTAATTACTGCCCGTTGCCAAGGCAATCTCTTTTTTTGTTTTTGGGGGTTTGTATATTCGGTGGCCTTTTTAGGTGACACCTTTCTGTCTGCTCACTGTGATTGCCTTGGCAACGGGCAGTAATCACCAGGCATTGTTCTGTGATTTTAAAATGCGAAGGATTCGAAAATGTTATTTCCACACCACCTGAGGAAGGAGGAAGCCTCCGAAAGCTTGTGGGATTAAAAATAAAATTGTTGGACTATAACTTGGTGTTGTAAAATTGTTTACAATTGTCAACCCCAGTCCATCACCGGCATCTCCACATTGTTGGAGATGGTCATTGCCTGGCGCTTGTCTGGCGCGAATGTTACTTGCCACTTATCAGCCCAAGCCTGGATGTTATCCAGGTCTTGCTGCATACGGGCTCGGACTGCTTCATTATTTGAGAGGTTGCAAATGGAACTGAACACTGTGCAATCATCAGCGAACATCCCCATTTCTGACCTTATGATGGAGGGAAGGACATTGATGAAGCAGCTGAAGATGGTTGGGCCTAGGACACTGCCCTGAGGAACTCCTGCAGCAATGTCCTGGGGCTGAGATGATTGGCCTCCAACAACCACCACCACCTTCCTTTGAGCTAGGTATGACTCCAGCCACTGGAGAGTTTTCCCCCTGATTCCCATTGACTTCAATTTTACTAGGGCTCCTTGGTGCTAAGGTGGGTAAATGGAGTTAAGATACAGATCAGCCATGATCTAATTGAATGGTGGAACAGGCTTGAGGGGCTGAATGGCCTACTCCTGTTCCTATGTTGCTAAATTGCAGCTCTCAGCCATGTTTGCTTGAATTGTTTCACAGCAGAATATCATCCTGAATGTATCTAGTAATATACTGGAAATGTATGGCAAAAGAGAAGCACTAAGTATATTTCAAAAGTATATCAAATCTGAAAAGGTAGACATGCTTAGGGGACAATGACGTTTGAACAGATGGCAACGCTCCAGATTTGTACAATGATAATCACATATGATCACTGTGACAATGATTTTCACTTTCATCTGGTTCTAAGCAATGTTTGTACTCTGCCACAAAAACATAGAATGGACTGTCATTGCAATAACAATATACATTTCAATTCACATGTGCTTATCCTGTGCTATCTTATTATAGAAGGCCACAGGCCAGGGGGAGGAAGCCAGTACTGCGGAACTGTAATGCAAACCTCAACATTATACACCACTCATTTTACCTGAAGCAAGTGTCAGCGTAGACACACACTTCGGAAGGTGAAAGTGAGTTTGAGAATGAAATGTAGGAAGTATCAATGAGCAAGTGAGGAGGGAGAAGGAGGGCTGATTATTGCTGAGTGATTCTGACCTCATAGGGTTGCCAACGAAAAGGAGGATCAGCATGAACTGATGACACGTCACTTGCCTCATTGCATGAAATAAATGGCAGCTGGCCTGAGTGGAATTGAGATTCATCCATCGCATTGAACTATGTTGTACAGCAAGGTCTCCAGTCTCCAGACTGCCACTGAGCAGGATACAGCATCAATGGCTTTTTCTTCAGGAACACAGATGGCAAGCACAGGTGGAGCCCCTCTCAGGAATGCTCCCATTGGTGAAGCCGAGCCTTTGAGGTCCACTTTTCACGTTTTGAGAAAGGCCAGTTTTGATGTGTTTACAAGCCCATTCAAGTCAACCACGAGGGAGGGATTCATAGATGTGGGAGTGCCAATAGTCTGTGCTCAAGAAATCATAGCTGCCATCAGGACTCCAACATGCACACAGAAGCACAAAAACAGATGGCTGCCTTTCAAGTTGCCACCTGGCCCTTGCCAGCATCTGTGTCTGAGCAAGTACAGGAGAAGATTCTCAAAACATGCAGGTCCCCACAGCTTTAATAGGACTGGATAACCATGCACAGAGGCAGAACCATCTACCTGTTCCAATTTCAAAGGTACACAGCAGCAGAATCACAAGCAAGTCCTCAGGAGACTCTCAATAGGTCTGCACAGCTACTTCTTCCAATAAAATATCACTAGGGGAAGAGCTCAAGAAGCAACACAATGGGCTCGATGTTACCAGGGCTCCGGGTTCGCGGCGGGGGGGCTATTGGGTGCGTGGGTAACGCGCCCGGTGAAATTAGTCAGCCACCCGCGCGATCGCAGCCCAATTGGATCCACTTACCTGGTCTTCCGGGTTCCCAACTGCTGATCTGCGCGTCGGGCGGGCTGCGCATGCGCAGTAAGATCTGTCAGCTGGAGGAGCACTATTTAAAGGGGCAGTCCTCCACTGACAGATGCTGCAACAAATAGAAAAAATTACAGCATGGTGCAGCCCAGGGAGAAGGCTGCTCCCACTTTAATGATGCCTCACTCCGGGTATCAATACATGGGGTGAGGAGGAGGAGGGGGAGGACAGAGATCTTCCACCCGGCGGGCGGGAGGAAGCGGCCTGCCTCTGCCACCAGGAAGGCCTACAACGCAGGAGGCGCTCCAATGGCCTCAGTAGGTCAGCCAAAGTGAGTACACTTACTCATTCCCCTACACTCCATCTGCCACATCACCGCCCCCACCCCACACCTCCTTCTGCACTGCCAACACTACTCTGTCACATCACCCCTCATACCCACTCAAACCTCATCCTCATCTTACCTGCACTTACTCACGTAGCCAGTACTCATCCCGCCACTACCACTCAACCCAATCCTCATACAATCTCATGGCTCTATCTCATACCCACCCTCTCGTGCATCTTTTTCACGGTCAGCCTCACTCAACCTGCCACTACCTGTGCTGCAGCCACAGGGCATGCATCACATATGTGCAGTAGGCAGCGTAAGGCAAACGTGTCGTGAGCATGAAGGGGATGCACAAGGGTGTTTGAGGGTTTGTCATGGTTGTTACTTATATTGAATTTCTGACCAACTCACATTACATATTATATTGGCACCACTACTGCCATGTCTTTGCGAATCTTGTCTGGTTTGTGCAATAATGCCCTTTCCTGAGGATCACTATGAAGACCCACAACTGATGCCACCCATTGTGCCACTGCAGAGTGGGTGTAGGTGTATTTGCAGGGCTCTTTTGTGCAGACGGCTGAGAGACGTCGGCGATGTCCCCCGTGGCACCCTGGAAGGATGCGGAAGAGAAGTTGTTGAGGGCAGTGGTGACTTTGACAGCGACAGGTAGGAAGATGGTGCTCGGGCCAGCCAGGAGCAGCTTGGCATGAAGGAGGCTGCAGATGTCCACGACTACATGTCGAGTGACTCTGAGCCTCCGTGTCCAGGCAGCTGAGCCTCAGTCTGTGGACCCTGTGGCGAGGGTAGTGCCCTCTGCGACGCATCTCTCTCTGCGGTAGCCTTCCCTCCTGCTGTATAGGTGGATGTGTCACAGCACTCTGTTGTGGAGCTCCACGTGTCAGAGGTGGACGGCGTGGATGGCGAGGCTGTTGAGGCTGTTCGCCCTCCGAGGAGGACATGACTGCAGCTACGGCGGCCCCCATCCACAAGATGTACATCTGAGGGGGTCCGCAAGGTAGGTACATGTCTCTGGACCCCGGGGTAAGTGTGCAAGTTGGTGACTTTGATTGTCAGGAGGAGGGTGGTGGAGGCCAAACTTTGTCCCAAGTGACAGAGTGGCCTCCTGCAATGGGTGAGGGTCTCCCCCCCACACCTGTCAAATGGACCTTTGCAGTTGCCACAGGCTGACAGCTGCAACAGGTCCATTTGAACCGGAAGTGTTTCCCCCAGTATGGGAAACAGTCCCAGTTTGCTCTAAAATCCCATCCCTCCTCACATAATCCCTTAATCAGGTCAGTTAATGACCTGAACAAGCAAAATAAATATCTTCAAGTGGAACCCCGCTGACTTTAATTGCCTGCGGGATTCCCACCAGCGGGGGCTGCGCGCGCACGCCGGCGCGTCAGTGGGGAACCCGGAAGTGGGCGGGTTGGAGCCGGGCTCCAGTCCCAGTCCAGGATTCTCCGATTTTCGGAGCCCCCCCCCGCCAGGAACGCACCCGATAGCGGGTGCTAAAATGATGCCCAATATGCTAGTGCACACAGCACAAGGGAAGAACATGGAAGCACATCATATTAAACATATTGTACCTTTTCACCCTTACATAAAAAAAAGCAGATGCTCAAAACTAGAGATTGCAGTCATTATTTTATTATTATATATATTTTCAGAAAACACAAATGTAAAACAATGCCAAAAAGGTACTTATCCTGTGACAAAATGAAGCACAATGGAAAACAGCCAGACAATTTTATTTCAAATGAATTTGGAATGTTCTAAATTTTTCCCATGTGTCTACCAAAAAGCCATGTGCAGGTCTCAGGTGAAAAAAATGTTGGTACCTGTGCCACTGCTATGCGAAAGGACTGGCATTTGTCCCATCCTCCTCTTCCTGGAATCTATTTTGTTTCTGTTCCTTTTCAGCAAGCATGAATGTGCTTACTTGGATGCCAAAATAGTGCAGCATTCAACATACTACAGTTATTCTGTCAACTCACCGAGTCACATTCTGAGTCATACTGCAAGACATTGAGGAACTTTGGCTCAGAGTTGTTGAGCTGGAGTCCGAGCTACAGACATTGCGATGCATCAGGGAGGGGGAGAATTATGTGGACATTTTGATCCAGGAGGCAGTCACATCACTTAGGTTAGGTAGTAGTATGGAATTGGTCAGTGGTCAGGGACAGAAAGATGTGACTGTGAGTCAGGCAGGTAAGGGGACCCAGGATGCAGTGATGGAGGAGCCTCAGCCTTTGTTCTTGTCCGACAGGCATGAGGTACTTGCTAGCTGTGTGGATAAGATCAAAGACTGCAGAGAGGATGGGCAAACTGACCATGGCACCGTGGTACAGGAGGCCATTCAAGTGGGGGGAGTAAAAAGAAATGTGGTAGTGGTAGGGGATAGTGTAATCAGGGGGATAGACACTGTTTTCTGTAGTTGCAATCGGGAGTCCCGAAGGCTGTGTTGCCTGCCTATTGCCAGAGTTAGGGACATCTCCTCGCAGCTGGAAAAGAACTTAGAGCATGAGGGGGAGGATCCAGTTGTCTTGGTCCACACAGGAACCAACAACAAAGGTAGAACTAGAACTAGGAATGGGGTTCTGCTGAGGGAGTTTGAGGAGCTAGGAACCAAAATAAAAAGGAAATAATCTCTGGATTACTACCTGAGCCATGATCAAATTGGCAAAGGGACAAACAGATTAGATGGTTAAATGCATGGCTGAAAGAGCGGTGTGGGACGTAAGGGTTTCAATTCATGGGGCACCTATACTGGGGAAAGAGAGAGCTGTTCCGTTGGGATGGGCTGCACTTAAACCGGGCTGGGACCAGTGTCCTGGCGAATCGAATAACGAGGGCAGTAGATAGGGCATTAAACTAATAGGGGGGCGGTGGGGGAGGGTTCAGGTAAGGGTAATTTTAATCAGTCTAAAAAGAAAAGTCAAGGCTGTAGAGCAGTGTAGCGATTTGGATAAAAACAAGCAGTGTGTGTCAGGATGGGACAGAGTTTAAACAAAGGTAATAGGGCATTAGTGACAGGTCACATCAGGGAAAAAAAGTAAAAAGTTAAAATTAAAGGCACTGTATCTGAATGCATGAAGCATCCATAACAAGATAGATTAAATTAATGGCACATATAGAGATAAATGGGTTTGATCTAGTAGTCATTACTGAGATGTGGTTGCAGGGTGACCAAGGTTGGGAACTAAATATTCCAGGGTACTTGACTTTTAGAAAAGAGGCAAAATAGAAAAGGGGGAGGGGGTTTAGCACTGATAATAAAAGATAAGATAAAAATAGTAGCGAGAAAGGATCTTAGCTCAGAAAATCAGGATATAGAATCAGTATGGGTGGAGTTAAGAAATAACAAGGGGCAGAAAACACTGGTGGGAGTAGTTTTGTAGGCCCCCTAATAGTAGTTACAGTGTTGGACAGAGTATGAATCAGAAAATTAGAGGAGCATGTAACAAGGCTAATGCAATAATCATGGGGGACTTTAATCTTCATATAGACTGGGCAAACCAAATTGACAAAAGTAGTTTGGAGGACAAGTTCATGGAATGCATCCGAGACAGTTTTCTAGAACAATATGTCGAGGAACCGACATGGGAACTGGCTATTTTAGATCTAGTATTGTATAATGAGACAGGATTAATTAGTAATCTTATAATAAAAAATCCTCTGGGGAAGAATGATCTAATATGATCAAATTTCATATTGAGTTTCAGAGTGATATAATTAAGTCCGAAACTAGGGTCTTAAATTTAAACAAGGCCAATTACGTAGGATTTGAGGGGCAAGCTGGCTAAAGTAGATTGGGAAATTAGATTAAAAGGTATGACGGTAAATATGCAATGGTGAACATTTGAAGAAATAATTCATTATTAGATTAAAATAAAAGGCATGCAATGCTGCCAAAAAGAGTATGATGTGGAGATGCCGGTGATGGACTGGGGTGTACAAATGTAAGGAATCTTACAACACCAGGTTATAGTCCAACAGTTTTATTTGAAAATCACAAGCTTTCGGAGCCTCTGAAAGCTTGTGATTTTCAAATAAAACCAAAAAGAGTAGTAAGACTGAGAATTGGGAAGGTTTTATAAATCAGCCAAGAAATTGATAAAGAGGGAGAAAATAGAATGTTGGAGTAAACTAGCAAGAAATATATAAACAGATTGTAAGAGCTTCTACAAGTATATAAAAAGGAAGAGATTAGTAAAAGTAATCATGAGTCCCTTAGAGGCAGAGATTGGAGAAATTATACTGGGGAATAAGGAAATGGCAGAGATGTTAAACAAATATTTTAGAATCATAGAAGTTACAACATGGAAACAGGCCCTTCGGCCCAACATGTCCATGTCGCCCAGTTTATACCACTAAGCTAGTCCCAATTGCCTGCACTTGGCCCATATCCCTCGATACCCATCTTCCCCATGTAACTGTCCAAATGCTTTTTAAAAGACAAAATTGTACCCGCCTCTACTACTGCCTCTGGCAGCTCGTTCCAGACACTCACCACCCTTTGAGTGAAAAAATTGCCCCTCTGGATCCTTTTGTATCTCTCCCCTCTCACCTTAAATCTGTGCCCCCTCGTTATAGACTCCCCTACCTTTGGGAAAAGATTTTGACTATCGACCTTATCTATGCCCCTCATTATTTTATAGACTTCTATAAGATCACCCCTTAACCTCCTACTCTCCAGGGAATAAAGTCCCAGTCTGTCTAACCTCTCCCTGTAAGTCAAACCATCAAGTCCCGGTAGCATCCTAGTAAATCTTTTCTGCACTCTTTCTAGTTTAATAATATCCTTTATCTGTCTTCACAGTAGAAGTCAGAAAAAACATACCGGAAATAATGGGGAACCAAGGATCTAATGAGAGGGAGGAACTTTAAGTAATTAAAATTAGTAAAGAAAATTTTTTAGAAAAATGAATGGGACTAAAAGCCAACAAATCCCTTGGACCTGATGGCCTATATCCTAGGGTTTTAAAAGAGGTGGCTGCAGAGTTAGTGGATGCATTGGTTTTGATCTTCCAGAATTCCCTAGATTCTAGAACGGTCCCCGTGGATTGGAAGATAGCAAATGTAACCCCACTATTCGAGAAAGGAAGGAGAGAGAATACAGGGAACTATAGGCCAGTTAGCCTGACATCAGTAGTAGGGAAAATGCTAGAATCTATTATTAAAGAACAGTAACAGGGCACTTAGAAAATCATAATATGATTAGGCAGAGTCAACATGGTTTTATGAAAGGGAAATCATGTTTGACAAATTTATTAGAGTTTTTTTAGGATGTAACTAGCAGGATAGATAAGAGGGAACCAGTGGATGTGGTATATTTGGATTTTCAAAAGGCATTCGATAAGGTGCCACCACTAGAGCTTTTTATACAAGATTAGGGCTCATGGGATTGGGGGTAACATATTAGCATGGATTGAGGATTGGTTAACGGACAGAAAAGAGAGTGGGAATAAACGGGTCATTTTCGGATTGGCAGGATGTAACCAATGCGGAGTCGCAGGGATCGGTGCTTGGACCTCAGCTATTTGCAATCTATACTAATGACTTAGATGAAGGGACCAAGTGTAATGCATCCAAGTTTGCTGACGATACAAAGCTGGTTGTGAAAGTAAGCTGTAAGGAGGATGCAAAGAGTCTTCAAAGGGATATCAACAGTGAATGGGCAAGAAGGTGGCAGATGGAGTATAATGTGAGGAAATGTGAGGTTATTCACTTTGGTAGGAAAAATAGAATATTTTTTTAAATGTTGAGAAATTATTAAATGTTGGTGTTCAGAGAGATTTGGGTGTCCTTGTATAAGAAACACAGAAAGTTGATATGCAAGTACAGCAAGTAATTAGGAAGACAAATGGTATGTTGGCCTTTATTGCGAGGGGGTTGTGTACAAGAGTAAGGGGGTCTTGCTGCAATTGTACAGGGCTTTGGTGAGACCATACCTAGACTGCAATTTTGGTCTCCTTATCTAAAGAAGGATATACTTGCCTTAGAGGCAGTGCAATGAAGGTTCACTAGATTGATTCCTGGGATCAGAGGGTTGTCCTATGAGGAAAGATTGTGTAGAATGGGCCTACACTCTCTGGAGTTTAGAAGAATGAGAGGTGATCTCATTGAAACATTAGATTCTAAGAGGGCTTGACAGGGTAGATGCTGAGAGGATGTTTCCCCAGCCTGGAGAGTCTAGACATAATCTCAGGATAAGGGGTCGGCCATTTAGGATGGAGATGAGGAGGAATTTCTTCACTCAGAGGGTCGTGAATATTTGGAATTCTGTACCCCAGAGGGCTGTGGATGCTGAGTCGTTGAGTATATTCAAAATTGAGATCGATAGATTTTTGGACTCTAAGGGAATCAAGTGGTATGGAGAGTGGGTGGGAAAGAGGAGTTGAGGTAGAAGATCAGCCATGGTCTTATTGAATGGCGGAGCAGGCTCAAGGGGCCGTACGGCCTGCTCCTGCTCCTATTTCTTACACCATAAGCATAGTCCAAACATTGGAAATATATTTTAACAGGCTGATTGTTTTGTTTGTAATTTTTGATTTTCTTGACTGTGTATGACTATGCAACATCCTGAATGTTTCTGGTCATGTCCATCTAGTAGACTGGAGCATTGTGCTTCCTCTTGTGAAAAGGTGCATTTGCAGTGTGACAAGTTTACATAGGCGGTTTCCATTATAAATATCGACATAGGAATTTAGAATGGGGAAAGTTGACAGGAATTGCATACAAACATTTCCATGCCCATTCACAATAGCCAATAGCTCTATTTGCACGTAATTCTTTTGTGCTTCAATCAGTGAACGTGACGCACAAGCTCCAGAACTTCCACCTTGAAGGATCGCAGTGCCTAGCCCAGCCTATGTAACTTGTAATGTGTACTTGGCCTCTTATCAAAATTCTGTAAGACTGGCACAGTAAATTTTTCATCCTGTTGCATTGCTTTTTCTGTAGCAGTTCTGTTACCTGTATTATTCTTGAAGCAAATTTCATAAGGTAATTCAACATATGAATGATTATCTCAAGTTTTACTTTTGTCTCTGGTGGCTTCATATTTCAAACAACTTCAACCTTTTTAGAATCTGGTTTAAAACTACTAGCAGTAATTGCGTCTACAAAATATGTTATTTTTGGACGTGTGTCTTGCATTTTGCCCTTAGGTTTTTATTCTGGCATCTCTGAAGTAATTGTTGTATTTTGAGTCAACTCAACATCCTTGAGGACTTTATATGCTTTTTGCTGGAATACCTTCTGCACCAATGAGATTCCAAATGGCATGTGGGTGAATTTCCATCATCCAAATGAAGTATTAAATGTAGTTAGTTAGCTTACCTTTCCCTCATTAAGAAATAGGAGCAGGAGTAGGCCATAAGGCCCCTCGAACCTGCTCCGCCATTCAATCAGATCATGGCTGATCTTCAACCTCAACTCCACTTTCCTGCCTGATCCCCATATTCTTGATTCCCCTAGAGTCCAAAAATCTACTTATCTCAGCCTTGAATATACTCAATAACTCAGCATCCACAGCCCTCCGGGGTAGATAATTCCAAAGATTCACAACCCTCTGAGCAAAGAAATTCCTCCTCATCTTAGTCTTAAATGGCTGACCCCTTATCCTGCAACTATGCCCTCTAGTTCTAGACTCTCTAGCCAGGGAAAACAGCCTCTACCCTGTCAAGCCCCCTCAGAATCTTACATGTTTCAATGAGATCATCTCTCATTCTAAACTTCAAAGTATAGGCCCATTCTACTCAACCTCTCCTCGGGTCAACCCTCTCATCCCAGAAATTAATCTAGTGAATCTTCGTTAAGAGCTACTTGCCAGCATCCTCCTGACTTTGCATCAAGGATGGAGAAAACTTAGGTATCAGCAGGTTTTATGTATAATGCCTTCAACTGTTATTGTTGAGTAGCGTTCCTTCATAAATGCTTTGTTCATTCTTTGGAATTGATGCATATACAAATCTGATTGATAAGAAGAATGCCAATCACTACCATGGAGTGCGTGGCAACTCCAAAGCTTTCGACAGCAGATCACCCAGTGATGGAAGCTGATGCCCAGTCACAGTGCCCCTCATGAATGCTACCATACTGGTGTTTCCTCTGGAAGAGATTGTCTATAACATGCTGAGGAATCAGATGGAGAGCCATTACACAGACCTTCACTTCAAAATGTTATCTTGGATTAACAATAGCAATTTCGCCTTAGATGAGATGTTAAACTGAATCTCCATTTGCCTGTTGAGGTAGATGTAAAAGATCCCATGGTGTCTGGCCAACATTTATCCCTGATCCAACACCACCGAAACTGCTGTTTGTAGGACCCTCTTAACGTCTGGCTCATGACACCATTGAGACAGCCACAAACAGCGAAGTGCAGGTACAACCAACCACATATTTTCAGGTATCAACAACCATATGGCATACTGTAATTGGTGAGACCTTCATCTAAGTGCCCCACCCACCCAATGCATTAACAGTCCTCAATGCATGTGCACAATGCAATGGCCAAATGCATCTTCAACTTTAACCTCTGGACTAACTCAACTACAGTGATTCCATTCCTTTTACCTGCTATTACCTTATTCTTTGGATAGTTTAAATAAAATGCAGCCAAAAGTAATGCTCTGTGATTTGTGTAGGTTCCTATCCTAATGGCTCCCTTGGTGACAGTGTATATTTTGGGTCCTCTAGATTGTAACCTCAAGTTCCTTCCAGGTACATTCCTATTAGAAGATGTTATTTAGGCATCCGGTTCCTGTGTGTCAGTGGGAGCCTCTTAGGATTGAATTGGCCATCTGCCTCCTTGTGCGGTGTCTTGTGAGATTGTCCTGCAACTGGTTCTGCCACTTCTACTGGCTGGTCCCAATCGTTTTCCAGCACATTTACTGTTATTTGGCTGGGAGGGAGCTGGAGAGGCCAGAGATGGCATTGCCCTGAGAGGCAGCAGCAACAACAACTTGCATTTATATAAAGTCCCAAGGCGCTTCACAGGAGCATTATCAAACAGAATTTGACACTGAGTCACATAAGGAGGTATTAGGACAGGTGACCAAAAGCTTGGTCAAAGAGGTAGGTTTTAAGGAGTGTCTGAAAAGGAGGAGAGAGAGACTGAGAGGTTTAGGGAGGGAATTCCAGAGCTTAGAGCCTAGGTAGCTGAAGGCACAGCTGCCAATGGTGGAGTAATTAAAACTGAGGATGCGCAAGCGGCAAGAATTGGAGGAGTGCAGAGATCTTGGAGGGTTGTAGGGCTCGAGGAGGTTACAGAGCTAGGGAGGGGCAAGACCATGGAGGATGAGAATTTTAAAATCAAGGCGTTCTCAGACTGGGAACTGTCGAAAACTTAATTACCTCTTATATACAATGCATTAACTCCAAACACTTATTTTCAGACAAGTAAAAATTTTAATTAAAAGAAACTTGAGCTCAAGGAAGATCTGCTCTAAACAATGGTCAGAACAACCTCTTCTCTGAACAAACTAAACAGTTCACATTTATACAGTTTAATTAGTAATGTCTGTCTATCATAGAATATGGGCGTACATGTACATTCTTTATTAGTTCAAGTGGTTAGTCAATCAAGTAGTGAGCCTGCCTCCTCTGGACATCCATAGCTCATTCCTGTTTTGGCACGTAGGCCTCGTAGGCCTGAGAGCACTACCTCCCTAAATTCCGAAGCTGGTTGATCAGTAGGGCTGAAGTCAGAATCAAGGCCACATGGCCTCTCAAGAAACTGTATTCTCATTATATTTTATAGCCAGCAATACCCTTATCTGCACAGGGGGAGGGGGGGGAGGGCCAGACAGTACCAAGCACCTGGACAGCCAACTTAATTATCAACGTACCAAGGACAATTGTGTCTTTCTGTGTGTGAGTGTGTTGTAGCTACCACATGTATGGGAGTCAAGGAGTTAACATTGGTCATGCATTTCTTTTCTTTTTTTATGGTCAAGTAACTGTTCACGTATTTCTACATTAATGTGGTCTTTATGGTTTTCCACAGAGCCAATGTAGGTCAGTGAACACAGGGGTGATGGGAGAACGGGACTTGGTGCGAGTTAGAATACGGGCAGCAGAATTTTGGATGAGCTCAAGTTTATGGAGGGTAGAAGATGGGAGGCCAGCCAGGAGAGCATTGGAATAGTCCAGTCTGGAGCTAACAAAGGCATAGATGAGGGTTTCATCAGCAGATGAGCTGAGGCAGGGGCGGAGATGGGCAATGTTACGCAAATGGAAGTAGGTGGTCTTGGTGATGGAGCAGATATGTGGTCGGAAGCTAATCTCAGGGTCAAATAGGACGGCCAGCAGCCTTATCCATGCCTATTTTTCATGTCCTCAGGACTTCCCAAAGTGATTCAAACAAATTAATTACTTTTGATGTGTAGTCACTGTTATTATGTAGTTAGCAGCCAATATTCACACAGCAAGGTCCCACAAACAGCAAATGAGTAAAATAATCAACTAATCTGTTTTTTGGATATTGGTTAAGGGAGGAATGTTGCCAAAACACCAGAAACCCCCCATTTTTCTTTAAATAGTGCCATGTGATCTTTTACGTCTACCTGACCAAGCAAAAAGCAAACAGAGCCTCAGTTTAATGTCTCCTCTGGAAGACATCACCTACAACAATGCAGCACTCTCTCAGAACCATACTGAAGTGCCGGCCAGGATTACGTGCTCACGTCCTGGCACATGGCTTGCTTGCAACTTTCAGACTTAGAGTCAAGGATGCTACCATTGAGCAAAGCTGGTATTCTATTTTCCAAGGGAGCATGTGATAGCAGACCTGATGGCATAAAGGCAAAATGTGCAAGTTAGACTAGCATTGATGTAGGATTAAACTGCAACTGGAAAACCCAAGTTATGGTGCGTGTGCATCTAGGGACAGCATTTGACAGCAATGTCAGATTACAGAATATGGGAAAAGGTGAGAAGCAACAGAAAAGGTTGCAAGGTGATATGATTGCTGTTCTTAGGATTCTAAAGGGATTAGATAATGTAGACCATGATAAGCTATTTTACCTTGTCCGGAACAGTAGAACCAGAGGATGCGGTCTGCGGTTGAAATTGGGGGGGGCGGGGGGGTGGAATTCAAAACTAATCTGCGGAAACAATATTTCAGTGATCAAGTGGTCACTCCATGGAACAGGCTCCCTAGGTAGATGGTGGAAGCAGTTGGTTTTGATTCATTCATTCAAATGCAAATTAGATGGATTTCTTACAGAAAACAACATTTTGGGATACAGTATTGAGTAATTTGAGACTTGACATGTGGTAAGTGTAGCATGCTTGAAAAAGAGCTGACTTTGGACCTAGGCTGTCCACCACTGGGGTATTCCTCATGTCAATACTAGGTCTGTTGTAGACAAATTGATAGAGATTGATTGCTATGAATATTAGGTGTTTCAGTGGCACCTACCCTGACTTGTTGGCAGAGAATGGACTGACTAAAAGCCTCTTCAGCTCCAAAAGGAGCTTGTGGTAATATCTTGGGCCTTTCTGGATCTACAGCAGAACTTATGCCAGCAGAAATTCTAAAGCTTGCTAGGGTGTAATGGGCAGAATTCCCGGGGTAGCATGAGAACTTCCCCAAACACAAATCCTTAACATGGGGTGAACAGATGCTTATACCCTCATACTGGAAAATAAATCACTTTCAAATATGGAATGGAATACCAGCAGAACCAGGTTCAACCGTATTTTCTGACCCTCATCCATGAGTTATACTGGATTTCAGCCTTGATCCCCGGTTAGAATTTCAGGGCCTTAATTTCAGAACAGTTTTTTGAGAAAATACATAAAATTCAATCAATCAGGTTAATCTGATATCTTCTGAAAATATTTGACACTCAATGTTATTTATCAAATTTTGTGATTACAATTCAAGCAATTCCTTTTCAGATTTTATCACCTGCTCCTCCCTACACTGCCACTCCATTTAATTTGTCCTTCTGAATCCTATCGTGGTATTTGAGAAAGGCTATAGTAGTTGCTTGTGAAGCAATGTTAAAAAGAAGTTGAGAAGAGAATTCAGTAGAGAGAGAGATTGACCAGAGCTGTGGAGAGGAGAATGCATATTTAAATGCCATTTGCACTATAAATTGATAAAATATCATTGAAATGTAAATATATGCAATAAAACTCTCACTGCCTCTGTCAAATTTCTCTTGCAAATCTATTCAGCTATATAAACACCTCTTTCATTACCATAATGTTATCATTATTGGCACCTTCAGTACTTCAAATGCTTTGATTTTCTCTGCCTGAACTGTTGACAGTGCGATTGCTTGATGCTACGTAGACTACCTACCTGGAAAGCCTATTCAAACCTAATTCTCAGAATTTTGATGAATAGGGCCTCATTGAGTCCTTTGTGAATGTATAAGAGATACAAGTACTATTAAGTAATTGTTTCCTTCGTACTATATTAAATTTCAGATAATATAGTTGAGGTGGCTTTATTCTAGAATAATAATGATACTTAATAAAAAGCCTTTACATACTAAAAACATTTCTGGGAATTGTTCACTATCTGCTCCTAAAGGCAACAGGACTCAAGTTTAATTCTGCTACTGGAAAGTCTGAAATCATTGTCAATGTTGTTGTACGAGAGTGTTGCATGTAAGCAGTACACAATTAAAACAACTCGGCAATCTGTACTCCAACATACAAGGGAGCCTTATTTACTGAAACTATCATGAGAGATCCCTTCATAACACATCATAATAGATTGAGCAAACAGGATATGTTCACACTTTCATTGAGATTTCCCACATTAATATTCAGATTGCTACAAAATGTAAATGCAAGGTGTCATGTAAAAGATAATCTATGGTTTAATTAATAAACAAAAAGAATGTTAATGGACAAATTTAAGCAAAATGCATCTTATTCAATTGATTTGTTTACATGTGTTGTGACACTGGAATGCTGAGTTCAATCATAATCTTTAACAATTTTATATGCTCTGTGTAGGATAACTAATTCAAAAATGAAGTTGGAAACCTATTAGACAATCTTGCAGAGGGCTATGTGGGCAATGAATTTTAATATTCTCCTCTCCTGTGAAGTCAAGTTTTTAAAACCAGTGCAGGCAGATGACATGAGTAACCCTGCCCTGTAATGATAGTTTAGGGTGTGGAATCTTGGCAGCTGCAGCAACAGCAACAGCCAATTCCAAAACCACAACCCAGTTCTCTTGTCACACAGTAATTGGCACTATTCTCTGCAATCTAACTGCATTGCCATAAGGCTAACAAATGTATCCAACTTCTAAGGTAGAAGCACAAATTCACAGCACTGTATGGCACTTGATATAATGCATGCCATGCTTTATCTTTGAGTACTTGGTGTTGCTGTTGGGTATGACTTGGGGAAAATGCTTTGAGCAGTGCAAACTGCATTGAAAATAATCAAAAAGTCTAATGGAATGCTGGCCTTTTACCCAGAGGACTAGAATACAAGGGGGTAGAAGTTATGCAACAGCTATACAAAGCCCTGGACCACACCTGGAGTACTGTGTTCAGTTCTGGGCACCGCACCTTAGGAAAGATTTATTGGCCTTGAAGGGAGTGCAGTGTAGATTTACTAGAATGATACCTGGACTCCAAGGGTTAAATTATGAGGAGAGATTACACAAACTAGGGTTGTATTCCCTGGAATTTAGAAGATTAAGGGGTGATTTGATCGAAATTTTCAAGACATTAAGGGGAACTGATATGGTAGGTAGAGAGAAACTATTTCCACTGGTTGGGGAGTCTAGGACTAGGGAACATAGCCTAAAAATTAGAGCCAGGACTTTCAGGAGTGAAGTTAAGAAACCTTCTACATGTAAAGGGTGGTTGGAAGTTTGGAACTCTCTCCCACGAACGGCAGTTAATGCTAGCTCAATTATTAATTTTAAATCTGAGATTGATAGATTTTTGTTAACCAAAGGTATTAAGGGATATGGGGCTAAGGCGGGTATATGGAGTAAGGTCACAGATCAGCCATGATCTCATTAAATGGCGGGACAGGCTCATGGGCCTAAATGTCCTACTCCTGTTCCTATGTTCCTATGATCTGCTCGTTGACATTCCTTGATGAGGAAGAAGGAGCACCTTAAAAATCAGCTTAACAGTTCTTCCCCAATATGTCAGTGGCATTGTGGATTGGCTACCTGTTATAGAAACTGCCTGATTTCAATGGAAATAAAAATCAGACAGTTTCTATAATGGACAGGTGATCCACTACATCAGCTTCATGCCTGGGTGGCAAATTGAAAATCTACCCCACGGTGTGGCCTTGAGCCAAAAAGCCCAGGAAGATTCTAGGCTCGATTTTTATCAGCTTTGTTTGTAAAATACCTAGCAATAAGGTTATATAAGTTTACATTGATTTCCACATCAATGGCTAAATGGTTTCGTATGCATTTGCTGATTCAAAAGATGTTTACTTTTTAAAAACATGTCAACTGACCAAAACAACTGAAAGATGCTGCTATGATTTTTTTTGGTGTCATTATTAGGACTTTTTAGTATATTTTCATTCAGATTAAGACTATGAACAATTGCAAAAGTACGATTTAACACTACATCACACAATAAACTAAACAAAAAGGAAACTGGAACTATGGGCACCCCAATCAAAATGCGGTAAGTTTGCAGTAAATTTGATTCATTTTTAAATTCAGCTCTTAGAGCCTATGCTTTCTCAATAGCTGAAGAAGCAATTGGTACTGTTTACATTCATCAGGGAGCTGCACTTAGCATGGTTTGTTCCACCCTGTTGGAAATGTAATAGAGTACCTTTGTTACAGTTTGGGCCTTTTCCCAAAATCTTTTCTAATGTTTATAGCTTGTCAACAATTTCCATAAGCAGACTGAAAGTCGGATTTTACTCTGGTTTTCGGACAATTATCTGGTATTACTGGGGTGGGTGGGTGTGGAAAATGGACTAGGGATCACTATCCATTTTTACAACCGTCCAATTTTCCAGCATTGCTTCCGTTGGCTGCCAGAAGCACCCATGCAAGTAATAACGGTCGTATTTAAATGAGGTACTAATGACGTGTAACATCATATGTCCCATATTCTGTCATTACTATCTCATTTATACTGGATCCTGGGAACAGCAGAATACAATAGGCAAGGTGCAACAGCATAAACTATTCAGGTGGCTAAAGCAAGATTGGTAATCGAATGAGGAAATATGGATTGGCAATTCTATATCACTGGAGTTTTGCCAATTTATCAGATTCACCAACATTTTGGAATTCTGAGGCTGCCTGCCCCTTTAAGCTGTTACAAGCGTCCAACACCTGCAGGAGCAGCCATTTCCCTACCCCAGCCCCAACACTGGCGAGCTCCCAAGTTGCAGATGGCAATACTGCCATGAACCTACTGAAATTATGCAAGTACATGTGAATCCAGGAAATTTACAGGTGAGCACCCACTAGCTCAGCTGGTCACAAAGCCTGCCGTGCCACACCTCCACCAATGGTTGCACTACAGAGAAAAATCCAGCCCTAAATCTGTTAGGAACCAAAACCTGTATTTTTTTCTTCACTGTACATGGGTTAGCGTAGCCCGGCACAAATAAATGATCATAAATTTGTGGTAAATCATTTACTGGAGATTACGTAAGATGCCCATCATGTTCTCTGTCACCACTTGAGATGGAAAATACCATACTGCTGGATCACAGTATCTGGCTACAATTATCCAGATTTACTCGCAGATAAAATAAATGATACAGAAGTAGAAATGTCAGAGAGACCATAATCTACATAAAAATGAGCTGTAGCTTCATCTGAATATTACAATCAATCATCAACTTGTATTTATATAGTGCTTTAACGTAGAAAAAAGTCTCAACGCACTTCAAAGAGATATAAGGAATAACAGATGCTAAGCCAAAGGAGCAAAAATAAGGAGTGATCAGAAGCTTGGTCAAAGAGGAAGTTGATATTAGAGAAGGAGAGAGGGGTGGAGAAGAGAGGATTAGGCAGCTGAAGGTCCGACAGCCAATGGTAGGGCAAAGGGTGGGGGTTTGCACAAGAGGCCAGAGTCCAAGGAATGAAGATTTTGGAAAGGGGGGGCGTTGTAGGGCTGAAGGAGGTTACAGAGATAGGGAGGGGTGAGGCCATGGAGGGATTTAAACATGGGGATGAGAATTATCTAAGCGAGAAAAATCAGGTTGAAGTTGTTTCATTGTCTCCTTTTAAAACAGTTCCCTCAAGTTCCCTTGTGCTTTCTGATCCAATCTGCGATCTGCCCACTGAGTCCCTACTGGCCTTATTTGCATATGTCAGAGTGAGAGCCAATGGTGTAGCAGCTGCGAGTTTTCTGGATTTGCATCACTAATGCACTCTGGATCAGTTATACTGAGATTTATGAAGCACAGCAGCTGTCAGGATCACTTGATCAAGGCAGAAGTTAAGAGTTTGTGAGCTTGAAGTATTTGAAGAGTTTAAATACTGATTTTTGTAGCTTGGACATTTGCTTTGAATCCTTTCTCTGCGTGAAGAACTTCTTGATATCAGTCCTAAGGTTACCTTTTACTAGTTTGAACCTATATCCCCTTGTCCTGCTCCCACAATTTAATTTAAACTAATATTCTGGAGTTACCTTTTCCATACCATTTACTATTTTATATATCTCTATAAGGTTGTCTCTCAGATGCCTCCTTTCCAGACTGAAAAGCCTGAGGGGGTGAAATAGTTCTTGGGCAGCTGGAAAAGAAAATCTGGTGGGGTGGAAAATGGACTACAGATTCACTATCACTCATTTTACACTACCCTCCCCAAGTTAAATTTCAGTCTTTGAGTGTCTCCAGTCTTTACTGATTATTAGACCCCTGCCATGAGCTTTGTGACAATTTTCTGCACTGCCTCCAGAGCTTGAGTTTCTCCCATATAACCAGAACTTGATGCAGTACTCAAGGTCTGGGCTGACCAGCACTACAGTTTCTGCATGACTTCCTCTGCCTTATATTCAACCATTTTGGCTATGTAATTCAACATTCAATTGGCTTTCTTGATTGCTACTTTGCATTGATTGGACATGTTTAGTGTAGAGTTTACTAAGACTCCTCCAGGTCTCTATCTGCCAATCTTAGCTATTTTAACACTATTCACGGAGTCCATAAGTTGTTTACTTTTCCATCCTGTGTACGGTAATCTGCCATTGATCTGCCCACACACTTATTTTATCCAACTCATTGTTATTTTTGAGTTGCTATGTCAAAGTCCACTGCCCCTCCTAATTTGGTATCATCAGCATATTTGATAAGTTTGCAGTGTGTTTCTGAGTTTAGGTCATCTATGTGAATGAGAAGCAATGGTGGTCCCAACACCGAGCCCTGGGCACCCCACTCAATACGTCCCAACACCGAGCCCTGGGCACCCCACTCAATACTTCCCCCACCCCGATCTAACTCCTCTAATGAGTATTTGTTGCTTTCTACCTTTCAGCCACATTCTTACCCATTCCCATGGTTTACCCTGAATCCCACAGCTTTGATTTAGATTAACAGTCTTTCACAGAGGGACTTTGTCTTTTGGAAGTCTAGATACTATGTTGTAGCACTTTCTACAGTCCACTTGGGATGTTACTTTCTCAAAGAAGTTGACAAGATTGTTCAGGCATGATCTTCCCATTCTGAATCATGTTGGCTACTTTTTACTCTTGATAATTGATTCCATTATTTTACCTGGAATATGGGTCTGCTTCCAATCTACCAGCACCTCCCCAATGACCAGCAACTCCCTCTAATGGTTGGCAGTCTCTCAGAAATCTTCTCCCTAGTTTCTTTCAGCACTCTGGGATGAATACCACCTATCCTTGACTATTTGTTTTGAGCCCTTTTAACCTGTCCAGGACTTGATTCTCATTTATATCAAGTCATTAATTTTACTTTGGTTAACTCTGGAGAGGGCATGTTGCTCATGACTTGCTGTTTGAATAATTGGAGGAAGTAATCATTCAGAATATTAACTATTCTGTAATAAAAACAGAGAATGCTGAAAATACACAGGTCAGGCAGCATCTGTGGAGAAAGAAACAGAGTTAACGTTTCAGGTCGATGACGAATTTCAGAAACTTTGTTTCTTTCTCCACAGCTGCTGCCTGACCTGCTGAGTATTTCCAGCATTTTCTGTTTTTATTTCAGATTTCCAGCATCTGCAGTATTTTGCTTTTGATTAACTATCCAGTGCTCATCCTCAGTTTCAGTTCCATTTGCATCTCTTAGGCTTTTCACATCTTCTGACTGCTCTCTTACTGTTTAGTACTGATAGAATGTTTTACTATTATTTAAATGGTTTCACATCAGCTCATGTGGTTTAAAAACAGCTTATTATAATAATAAATGTCTCTTGAGTTTGTCGACAATTATAATCACAGTGAAGTGCTATATTCATTAAAAATTCATGAAATCTTTTGCATTTTTCACAAACCCCTCCAGGTTACATATTTCTGCTTTTGTGCTCCATTTGGTCCTATGGTAATAGGAACGAATTTGAATATTGATGCTAAGAAATATTTAAAATAGGAATTTTTAATGTGCACCTTAAAACTGATGCCCCCATACAGAACCTGGCAAACGGTAGGTAATATTTTACATGTAGTGTTTGCATCTGAATTAGTGGTGAAGCTAAGCACATTTTGTTGCAACCCTCTAAACTTTATTTGGTGTTGTGAAGCTGAGCTTAGTCCCACCAAATAAATATTCATGAAATAATTTAAACATATTTCCCAGCATTCCTTTGCATCAGACCATCTGGAATTTTGCCTGGTTACAAGACTAAAACAAAAATACTCAATTGTATTAATCTATGAATATATTATTCAGATAGTAATCAATAAAAAACCTATTTGGAGTCCTACCACTTCAGGGTCAGAGGTTAGTAATAACACCATATTTTAAAATAAATTAATTACTGTGAATGGTGGCTAAAGACAAAGACTAAGGAAGGCATGACCATCAATGGTGGAGCAAACATAGGGATAGGAATAGGCCATTCAGCTCCTTGAGCCTGTTCTGCCATTCAATTAGATCATGGCTGATCTGTACTTCAACTCCATTTGTTCTTGTTTGTTCCATATCCCTTCCCTAACAAAAATCTATCGATCTCAGTAACATCATAGACAACTACTATGCATTGTGACAGTACTTGCAGTATTGATGTGTTGCTGGAAAAAAACCTCTTATTCCATGAAAGGCACTTCCTTCACTGCATTAATGGTGATTTTCTTTTTTTTTTGTTATAGAAATGGACTCAGCACAAAAATGTACTGGAAGGATGATATAGCTAATAATATTGGTAGAAGGCAAGAGACTATGTTAGGCAGTCCCCACACTACTACTCCATGTATCATAGGTCTGTAAAATAATCAAAATGAGCTTTAGCATCAGTGATAACTTTTAATCACAAAGTAGGTCTGGCTTGACATATACATATATACAATACTAGCAGATCTCCAGTGGTTACTTACTGGAGAAGATACGCTGTTTTATAAAAATTGGGGTGTTTACGCTATGTAGAGGAACTGCCTTTAGAATGTTAATAGATACAATAGATGAAGTTATAAAAAAAAAGCATATTTTTGATAATTTATAATGAACATGAGGTAAATTTTGGGCTGGAATTTCCTGTAAATTTGCATCAAAATATGGCATAATGTCAATTTCCGGTGCAAAAGATTGAGAAAATGTGGGCATAAGTGGCTTACGCCTGTTTTTACACTAAGCCCAAATTTTCTTGATCTTTTACATTGATTTGGTGAAATCTCCGCCAAACCCTCTTCCACTCGTTGACGTAGCTCCTCCTCCATCCAAACGTACAGCTCACGCAAATTTCCTGAATTTACGCCATCTGAATGGGCTGTAAATTTATGCCGAAAATTTTAGGTTGCTACGCCTCTGCTTCAATCATCTCTACTTTCTGCTTCCTAAATTGACATATGTTTTAGTATTAAACTAAAACAAAGAATTATATAAATATTAGGACAGAACATATGGCTTTAAAATGAAGACAGAATTGTGTCTGCCTGGCCTAGTCTAATTGTCTTCCACCTGCTAACCCCACTTTGGTGTTCTGATGGGGCAGGATTTCCGCCCCCCCACCGACTCTGCCATAACCCTAACCCAAGTATGCATGGCAGGCTCCCAGCTGGAGTTCTGCCACCAAAAAGGAGCTCGCCAGTTCCCGGCTGCAAAACCCCAATGGTTCCATAGCAGGACTGCCGCCTCAGTACCAGAAGAGCCTGCCAAGCAGTTAAAGGGGTAGAAGTACCCAAATATCTGCACAACATCTGCCTTGTAGGCAATGACAGAGACAAAGGCCTGCAAAACAAGGTAAGTGGAAGCTAGAATGGAGGGAGAGGAGACTGTTACTAGGTCTTTGCCCTCTATGGTAGTACCTCAGGTTGTTACAGCCACTTCCTGGGACCTACTGCCACCTTCCCCATGGCGGCCCCAGGAAGTTTGGAGACAGAAGGTAAATCCTCTAGGAAGCAGGGCAGGCAGGGAAGGAGTGGCCGGCAGCAGTCCCGGTGGGGATAGGGAAATACAGGTCAGGCGGCAAACAAGCAGTGGGCTTGACCACACAAGTTTTCCATCATTCTCCACCACTATCCTGCTGAATTTTGTGTGGGGTTGCGGAAGTGAATCCAATTCTTGTTCTTGACCTCCTGTGTTCAATGCCACAAGAGATCAACTAGGAAGATCCTCATGTGACAATTGTTACACTTCAGATACTCCAGTGTGACAACTCAACATTAACTTCAATGGGGTAAAATCACACAATAAGGTCGTGGTCACAAAGTCACACCTGCAATACACACTTCCTGCATTAGTGGAGCTGCAGTACTCCTTCTCTCTTCACTTCCAGTCCTAAATTTCTCTCAACTGTATCCTGCTGCTATTATTGCTTCTGCTACAAGCCCTCATACATTTTATTGAGTCTAACTACTTAAAGGTATTTTTAATCCTTTTGCATATTTCATTTAGTCTTTGTCCCCCGTTTCAAATTTTTCCTTCGACCACCAGATTAAAAAGTGGCTGTGTGCTCTGAGCATATACTGTAGCCAGATAAAGTCAGCTTTTCAACCATAAAAATGGACTAATAAAATCAAAAGCCCTGATTTCAAAATAAATATTTTAATACCATTCTGCTCCATTCCTTCAGCTATACCGGCCATTTGAATTTTTTTGCCTTATCAGTCCTAACTGCCTACATGCATATACCGCCTTCCATTCCCTTGTCTCTTGAATGGCGGTGGCTGGAGTTCTTGTGCCTAATACTGCCATCTCAGAATGCCAGCATATTCCAAGACCCTGGCAGTTCCCCTCAGTGTACGTCTGTGCATGCTGGTGTGCGAGACTAGGATGCCCAGGAGACCCTCTAGAGATGCAGCCAGCAGCAGCTTCCTCTCAAGAGCCAGCTGCCATGAGATGATGACTGCCTCAGTCTCAAGACCCTTTTGTACAGCATGAAGAGTCAACCACTTCTCGTGCTACAGGCTCTCAGGAAGCACTTAGAAGCAGTACAAGGATAAGAGAATAGTAGGCACAGTTAGGCATGAGGGGAAACAAGGTGCTAAGAAAGAGTAGGAAACATTTTTTTTCTGTAAATAAATTAAATATTTTGTTTGGAATACATTGTTGCTATGGTAATGATAATCTTTCAGGAAAGGGAGCATTCATTTGTCATAAACTTTTTCACTCAGATGATGCTTCATGGCCAAGTCCTGTTGGGCCAAACAGGTCTGTCATGCTGTCATCTGGTAGGGTGGGTAGAAGGACGTAAGGCTGAGGTGCTGTCACTGCAGTCAATCGATCATAGGAACAGGAGTAGGCCATTCAGCCCCTCGTGCCTGCTCCGCCATTTGATAAGATCATGGCTGATCTGTGATCTAGCTCCTGTACCTGCCTTTGGCCCATATCCCTTAATACCTTTGGTTGCCAAAAAGCTATCTATCTCAGATTTAAATTTAGCAATTGAGCTAGTATCAATTGCCGTTTGCGGAAGAGAGTTCCAAACTTCTACCACCCTTTGTGTGTAGAAATGTTTTCTAATCTGACTCCTGAAAGGTCTGGCTCCAATTTTTAGACTGTGCCCCGACTCCTAGAATCCCCAACGAGCGGAAATAGTTTCTCTCTATCCATCCTTTCTGTTCCCCTTAATATCTTATAAACTTTGATCAGATCACCCCTTAACCTTCTAAACTCCAGAGAATACAACCCCAATTTGTGTAATCTCTTCTCGTAACTTAACCCTTGAAGTCCGGGTATCATTCTAGTAAAGCTACGCTGCACTCCCTCCAAGGCCAATATGTCCTTCTGAAGGTGCGGTGCCCAGAACTGCTCACAGTACTCCAGGTGCGGTCTAACCAGGGTTTTGTATAGCTGCAGCATAACTTCTGCCCCCTTGCACTCTAGTCCTCTAGATATAAAGGCCAGCATTCCATTTGCCTTCTTGATTATTTTCTGCACCTGTTCATGACACTTCAATGATCTATGTACCTGTACCCCCAAGTCCCTTTGGACATCCACTATTTTTAACGTTTTACCATTTAGAAAGTACCCTGTTCTATCCTTTTTTGATCCAAAGTGGATGACCTCACATTTGTCTACATTGAATTCCATTTGCCAGTTTTGCCCATTCACCTAATCTATCAATATCGCTTTGTAATTTTATGTTTTCATCTACACTGCTTACAATGCCACCAATCTTTGTGTCATCCGCAAACTTAGATATGCGACTTTCTATGCCTTCATCTAAGTCATTAATAAATATTGTGAATAATTGAGGCCCCAAGACAGATCCCTGCGGGACTCCACTAGTCACATCTTGCCAATGTGAGTACCTACCCATTATCCCTACTCTCTGTCACCTTTCGCTCAGCCAACTTCCTAACCAAGTCCGTACTTTTCCCTCGATTCCATGGGCTTCTATCTTAGCAAACAGTCTCTTATGTGGGACCTTATCAAATGCCTTCTGGAAGTCCATATAAATAACATTCATTGACATTCCCCTGTCCATTACTTTAGTCACCTCTTCAAAAAATTCAATCAGGTTTGTCAGGCATGACCTACCTTTCACAAATCCATGCTGGCTCTCTGATTAACTGAAAATGCGAAGTGTTCAGTCACCCTATCCTTAATTATAGACTCCAGCATTTTCCCCACAACAGATGTTAGGCTAACTGGTCTATAATTCCCTGGTTTCCCTCTCTCTCCTTTCTTAAAAAGCAGAGTGACATGTGCAATTTTCCAATCTAGAGGGACAGTTTCTGAATCTAGAGAACTTTGAAAGATTATAGTTCGGGCATTTGCATTGTGCTCACCTACTTCCTATAAAACCCTGGGATGGAAACCATCTGGTCCTGGGGATTTGTCTCTCTTTAGTGCTATTATTTTCTTCATTACTGTTGCTTTGCTTATGTTAAAGTTATTGAGTCCCTGTCCCCGATTCAATATTAGTTTTCTTGGGATTTCTGGCATGCTATCCTCTTTTTCCACTGTAAATACTGACGCAAAGTAATTGTTCAACATGTCCACCATTTCCCCATTGTCAATGACAATATCCCCACTTGCAGTTTTTAAGGGGCCAGCACTGCTCCTGACCACCTTCTTTTTCCTAATATAACTATAAAAGTTCTTCATATTGGTTTTGATATCCCTTGCAAGTTTCTTTTCATACTCTCTTTTTGTAGCTCTTACTATCTGTTTTGTGACCCTTTGTATCTTTCCCATTCACCAGGATCTATGCCATTTTTTGCCTTTTTGTATGCCCTTTCCTTATGTCTTATACTGTCCCTTACCTCTTTAGTTGTCCATGGCTGTTTTTTTTGGCAAGTAGAGTTCTTGCCCCTCAGGGGTATAAACCGGTTCTGTATCACGTTAAATGTTTCTTTAAACATTTCCCACTGATCATCAGTCGTTTTACCCATTAACAGATTTGCCCAGTTTACTGTGGACAGTCTCTGTCTCATCCCATTGAAGTTGACCTTACCCAAGTCTAGAATCTTAGCAGCTGATTCCCTTTTTTCCCTTTCAAACACTATATTGAACTCGATCATGTTATGATCGCTATTGGATAGATGTTCACGCTTTACTCATTATTAAATCTAGTATGGCTTGTTCCTTTATTGCCTCTAGGACATACTGCTGTAGAAAACTATCCCAGACACAATCAAGAAATTCACTACCTTTCTGACAGTTGCCAGTCTGCTTTTCCCAATCTATGTGAAGGTTAAAGTCCCCCATTAAGACCACTATGCCTTTCCTACACGGTTGTCTAATCTCTGCATTTATACAATCTAGCACTTCAGAGCTGCTGCCAGGGGTCCTATACACAACTCCCACTATAGTCTTAGATCCTTTCCTATTTCTCAATTCAACCCATAAGGTCTCTGTTGGCTGCTTACCTCTCGTTATATCCTCCTTTATCATTGAAGTGATTTCATCTCTAATCACCAAGGCTGCTCCTCCCCCTCTTCCATTTTCCCTATCTCTCCTGTAGACCTTATAACCTGGTATATTTAGTTCCCAATCCTGACCATCCTGCAGCCATGTCTCAGTAATAGCTATCATGTCATACCCTCCAATTTCAATTTGAACCTGTAGTTCATTTAATTTATTCCTTATACTCCGTGCATTTGTATATAGAATTTTTAGTTGGGCCATACACCCTAGCCTGCCCTTCAGCTTTGATGTTGGGTTAATCGCCTTACGCCTTCTAGTATTTACTTTATCTTTCGTGCCTAAAGTACACTTTCTTTCTGCTGCTCTACGCTTTTCCCTTTCACTTGTTCTTGAACAATTGTTTGTATATTTGTATTGTAAATTTCCCCTGAGTCTTCCCCTTCTTGCTGCTCTCAACTTTACTCCCTTCTGACTCCCTGCTCAGGTTCCCATCCCCCTGCCACTCTAGTTTAAACTTTCCCCAACAGCACTAGCAAACACCCCCGCGAGGACATTGGTCCTGGTCCTGCTCGGGTGTAGCTCGTCCCACTTGTACAGGTCCCACCTTCCCCAGAACCAGTCCCAATGTCCCAGGAATCTAAATCCCTCCCTCCTACACCTTCCCTGCAGCCATGCATTCATCCGGTCTATTCTCCTGTTCCTATACTCACTAGCACGTGGCACTGGTAGTAATCCTGAGATCACTAGTGCTGGAGGAGCATATCACTTGTGCGAGCTGTGCTGCCATGACTTGCCTTAGATTTACACTGCGTTTACCTCTCAGACTCTCCTCCCGCTCTCGGTCTCTCCTTTTATACTGTGCTCACCTCTCGGACTCTCCTGCCTCACCTGTGACGTCGCACAGTAGTTTTCTCTTGTTGCAGATCTGCTGCTGCTTTTATTCCTCACTCTCAGTCTTCTGCTGCTCAGGTCCACTGCCGCTTTGCAGAAACAGTTAGGAAAAGCAAGGCAAAGCAACTCCTCCTTTCCCCACAACTCCCACACTTACCAAAATCTCAGCTATCTCACTCGGTGCTCCGTTGCACTCAGTGCAGATCAATAAAGACATCTTGCAGAATCTGCTCTTCATTGTTCAGAGTGAGAACGTGACCTGGTTTGCATCACAGACAAACTGGATGTCCTGAGAACGGCACCCCTTCTTATTCACATACATCAGCAGCTGCTTGGCTGGCATCTTCAGTGCCACGTGTACGCCATTGTGGCACCCTGAACCCTCACAGCTCTCTGGCTATTGTTGCCCAAATGCCCTGTGGCTGCCTGGATGGATCTGGAACCATAGGGCTGCCATCACTGTAATTGCCATGGGCAGAGCAATTGAGGCAGTGGAGCGAGTCTGCGGCTCTTGGTGATGATGCTGGCAGAGATGCCAAGCCATCGGATTCACAGCATCTTCAAGAGATCCGTACAGACGTGGGTGAGGGTCGTACTGGTGGGTTTCTGTTCTCTACCAAGCTGCCCGATTCTCCTCGCCTGGACACACCACTACTGCTATTTCTCTTCCATTAGGATGTGGGATACCCGTAGGGAAAGTCATCTCTTGTCTGAAGTCAATCTGAATATGGGTTTGGAGATGGGAAGTCGGGGCGGGGGTGGGGGCTGCCAAAACTTTTTCATGGGTGGAGAGTAAAGCACGGCGGTAAAATGGAGTGCAGGTGTCAGTGATTAATAAATGTGTTGGAAGGGGTAAAAAGTTGTGTGGAAGCCTGGAATCAGTATGTGAAGTTGATGGTCCCTTCAGCTCACCAACTCTCAAACACTTCTTTGAAGTCCTTGACCTGATTTTTTTGGGGGTCTAAAGTACCACTAGTTGCAGGAGCTGCATTAACTGAAGAAACCTCTATACTTGGATAGTGAAGCTATGCTAATGAACTCCAAAGGACTTTGTCGAGCGTTATATTTGTACTGTTAAAATGTGCACCGAAATTTGTGCTTCACACAATAACAGCTATTGATGAAATGGTGTAGTATCAGAACTCCCTGCTCAATGGCTGGTGAAATGCAGCTGCTGTTGCATCAGGCCGATACAAGGAGAGTTGTTGTCTTTGCATTCCAAGCACTTTCACAAGGGACGGCAGCACAGCATGCCTAGTAAAATAAAAAAATTGAGGAAGGAAATAACCTTGATCATCAATAACAGTGCTGTGCTTAAAGAGCAGGTTGGTTGCAGATATCCTTGCAGTAGGTGACAGATCTGTGCAAAACTGGGCCCTGTGGACCCCCTTATTGGCCTAAGGGTCTGGAAATCTAGCCCTGTGTGGTATTCTCCTTGAAAATGGATGGCAAAATCACTCATTATTTTCCAACCTGTTTGTAAGTTGTGTCACTTCATATATATCATAGATGCAAATTTGTTACTGTTTAAAGTTGTAAGTGTTTTACACTTTTTATATTGGTTCCTAAAATTGATATGTAATTATAGGAAAAAAATTCAGGAATAATTTTTCAATTCTGTAAGAAAAGGCTTCTTGTGGCTGAGAATCTGGTTACTCGTGGGAGTAGATGCTGAAGGCTGTCAAGGTCCCTCTCTTCATAAGTGCACTCATCATAACAAGCTGCTTTAGTGTCTGGGTTCAGGGATTTACTGTCTAAATTCCAAACCATTCTAATTCAAATCAATGCAACAGCTTAACTGGTCTTCACTGATCTTAACTCTAATTTTCTCCAAATACAGAGAAGATCGAAAGTTTGCCAACTAAAAATAGTACAGAATTCATTTCTGTAAAGAATTCTGGGAATTCCACCTTTTCCCTGAGTATGTAAAACTTTGGCCATTGATCAAAATCCTAAGATGGAAGGATAGGTGAGAGGTCACCAGACGAATCAACAATACACACAGTGGAATGTGGGAGAATTACTGCTTCAGACATGTCTCTGTTTTAATGCAAAACCTACAGCAGGTGGTCAACACTCAGCACTAATTCGAGAGGCAGTCAGCCATTGAGAGAGGCAACTGCTCCAGACATGGCGGGGCTATGCCTCGGTTCTGATGCAAAACCATTCGACACCTAGGACGTGGGATGAAAAGGAAGCCTTGTGTGGCAAGTGCTCAACAAGTCGGAATGAACAATGGCCCATCGAGAGAAGCAATTGCAACATGGAATCATAGAATCATAGAAGTTACAACATGGAAACAGGCCCTTTGGCCCAACATGTCCATGTCGCCCAGTTTATACCACTAAGCTAGTCCCAATTGCCTGCACTTGGCCCATATCCCTCTATACCCATCTTACCCATGTAACTGTCCAAATGCTTTTTAAAAGACAAAATTGTACCCGCCTCTATTACTGCCTCTGGCAGCTCGTTCCAGACACTCACCACCCTTTGAGTGAAAAAATTGCCCCTCTGGACCCTTTTGTATCTCTCCCCTCTCACCTTAAATCTATGTCCCCTCGTTATAGACTCCCCTACCTTTGGGAAAAGATTTTGACTATCTACCTTATCTATGCCCCTCATTATTTTATAGACTCATAGAATCATAGAATCATAGAAGTTACAACATGGAAACAGGCCCTTCGGCCCAACATGTCCATGTCGCCCAGTTTATACCACTAAGCTAGTCCCAATTGCCTGCACTTGGCCCATATCCCTCGATACCCATCTTACCCATGTAACTCCTATAAGATCACCCCTTAACCTCCTACTCTCCAGGGAAAAAAGTCCCAGTCTATCTAACCTCTCCCTATAAGTCAAACCATCAAGTCCCGGTAGCATCCTAGTAAATCTTTTCTGCACTCTTTCTAGTTTAATAATATCCTTTCTATAATAGGGTGACCAGAACTGTACACAGTATTCCAAGTGTGGCCTTACTAATGTCTTGAACAACTTCAACAAGACATCCCAACTCCTGTATTCATTGTTCTGACCAATGAAACCAAGCATGCCGAATGCCTTCTTCACCACCCTATGATGAGAGGCCAAAGATTCTTAAGGACTTTGTAAGAACTGTTTAAACAGACAATGGACGTGCCTCATTTAAGTGACGAAGACCATTGTAAGAGAGGAGTATACAAGTGGAAGCTTGAAAACCCTCTCCCGCTTGTTTTGCAGTCTTGCTTTTGCTGGCTCTGGCTTTTGCTTCTTATTTCTTTTCCAGCTCTCACTCTTCGTTTCCGCTCTTTTTTTTCCCCCCAACCCGAACTCTCCAGGGAGGAGAGGTGTGTGTGTGTACCCTGGAGACACCTTAGTTTAGTGGGATAAAGTACTGTAGTGGGTGTGTGTGTTAACTCAATGTACGGTGTAGGACCATTTGTATCATTATTTTCCTCATGTTGATGGTATAATCAAACCAACATTCCAATTCAATCACTGAGTTTGTGTGTTCTCTGTGCTATTCGGCTATATGATCCATCACCGGGTGCGTTAGCATAGGTCCCGTTTTCCTGAACCCCTCGATCCATGAGGTATAAGTGTTCATTGGCTAGGCTGGGGACCAGATATCTGCACCGATCAATAGGGTGAGAACAACCCCAAAACACCCTACATTTCCTAATAATGCCTGTTTGTTCAGTATTGCAAAGCTAATCCGAGAGGTGTTTGGGTTGATTTACTAGAATGGTGCCCAGGGATAAGGGACTTCAGACATGTGGAGAGACTGGAGAAGCTGGGATTGTTCTTGTTAGAAGAGAGACAGTTAAGGGGAGATTTGATAGAGGTGTTCAAAGTCATGAACGGTTTTGACAGAGTAAATAAGGAGAAACCATTTCAAATGGCAGAAGGGTCAATAACCAGAGGACACAGGTTTAAGGTGGTTGGCAAGAGTCAGAGGTGACATGAGGAAACAATTTTTTTTTAAAAAGAGTTGTTATGATCTGGAATGCACTACCTGAAAGGGTGGTGGAAGCAGATTCAATAGTAACTTTCAAAAGGGAATTGGATAAATACTTGAAGGGAAAAAAATTACAGGGCTATGGGGGAAGAGCAGGGTAATAGGACTTATTGGATAGCTCTTTCAAAGAGCCAACACAGGCACAATGGGCAGAATGGCCTCCTCCTATGCTATACCTACTATGATTTTCGTTATTGGTAACCCCTGATTTTCTAACATAAAATGGCCACTACTAAATGGAAACAGGTGCAGAAATAAATCATGCCAGATCTCTGCCTATTTTGTACAATGATGCCGGTGATGGACTGGGGTGGACAAATGTAAGGAATCTTACAACACCAGGTTATAGTCCAACAATTTTATTTTAAAATCACAAGCTTTCGGAGATTATCCCCTTCGTCAGGTGAATGAGTGAAAGATTCTCAAATCGCATATCTTATATTAGGCTGGGACAGCATCACACCAATCAAAAGGTGTCGTTGTTGTTCAAACAGGCCAGTCATGGAGAACAGCACGTCCCAGTACACTGGATATACATTGTGTCAATTATACAGACAGAAAGAAAGAGACCCAAATGGCAGAGAGAGAGAGAATATTAAAACACATAACTTTTTTTTTCCTTTTTGCTGGTGGGGTTATGTGTAGCGTGACATGAACCCAAGATCCCGGTTGAGGCCGTCCTCATGGGTGCGGAACCTGGCTATCAACTTCTGCTCGACGATTTTGCGTTGTCGTGTGTCTCGAAGGCCGCCTTGGAGAACGCTGACCCGAAGATCAGTGGCTGAATGTCCTTGACTGCTAAAGTGTTCCCCGACTGGGAGGGAACCCTCCTGTCTGGCGATTGTTGCGCGGTGTCCGTTCATCCGTTGTCGCAGTGTCTGCATGGTCTCGCCAATGCACCATGCTCCGGGGCATCCTTTCCTGCAACGTATGAGGTAGACAACGTTGGCCGAGTCACAGGAGTATGAACCATGTACCTGGTGGGTGGTATCCGTGTCGATGATCTGGCATGTCTTGGAGGTTGTCGTGGACGCTGTTCTCCTGAAAGCTGGGTAATTTGCTGCGAACGATGGTCTGTTTGGTGTAGTTTCTCCGCTCCGGGGAAGTACTGGACAACGAAGGGTACTCTGTTGGTTGCGTCCCGTGTTTGTCTTCTGAGGAGGTCTATGCGATTCTTCGCTGTGGCCCGTCGGAACTGTCGATCGACAAGTCGAGCGTCATATCCTGTTCTTACGAGGGTGTCTTTCAGCGTCTGTAGGTGTCCATCGCGTTCCTCCTCGTCTGAGCAGATCCTGTGTATTCATAGGGCCTGTCCATAGGGGATGGCCTTTTTGACGTGGTTGGGGTGGAAGCTGGAAAAGTGGAGCATCGTGAGGTTGTCCGTGAGCTTGCGGTAGAGTGAGGTGCTGAGGTGCCCGTCTTTGATGGAGATTCGTGTGTCCAAGAAAGAAACCGATTCTGAGGAGTAGTCCATGGTGAGTTTGATGGTGGGATGGAACTTGTTGATGTTATCGTGTAGTCTCTTCAGTGATTCTTCGCCGTGGGTCCATAGGAAGAAAATGTCGTCGATATATCTGGTGCATAGCGTTGGTTGGAGATCCTGTGCAGTGAAGAAGTCGTGCTCGAACTCTCGCTCGAACACTACTCGCCTTAAAACAGCCACCCAACCTCAAACAGACCATCGTTCGCAGCAAATTACCCAGCCTTCAGGAGAACAGCGTCCACGACACCACACAACCCTGCCACGGCAACCTCTGCAAGACATGCCAGATCATCGACACAGATACCACCATCACACGAGAGGACACCACCCACCAGGTACATGGTTCATACTCCTGTGACTCGGCCAACGTTGTCTACCTCATACGTTGCAGGAAAGGATGCCCCAGAGCATGGTACATTGGCGAGACCATGCAGACGCTGCGACAACGGATGAACGGACACCGCGCAACAATCGCCAGAGAGGAGGGTTCCCTCCCAGTCGGGGAACACTTTAGCAGTCAAGGACATTCAGCCACTGATCTTCGGGTCAGCGTTCTCCAAGGCGGCCTTCGAGACACACGACAACGCAAAATCGTCGAGCAGAAGTTGATAGCCAAGTTCCGCACCCATGAGGACGGCCTCAACCGGGACCTTGGGTTCATGTCACGCTACACATAACCCCACTAGCAAAAAGGAAAAAATAAGTTGTGTGTATTAATATTCTCTCTCTCTCTGCCATTTGGGTCTCTTTCTTTCTGTCTGTGTAATTGACACAATGTATATCCAGTGTACTGGGACGTGCTGTTCTCCGTGACTGGCCTGTTTGAACAACAACAACAACACCTTTTGATTGGTGTGATGCTGTCCCAGCCTAATATAAGATATGCGATTTGAGAATCTTTCACTCATTCACCTGACGAAGGGGATAATCTCCGAAAGCTTGTGATTTTAAAATAAAATTGTTGGACTATAACCTGGTGTTGTAAGATTCCTTTTATTTTGTACAACACCTGCATTTCTGGTGGTGGATTTGATGGGTGCAGGAAGGTCCTACCTAAAATAGGCATAAGCTTAATTTTGAATATTTTAATTAAACCCGATGACATCAGGGCCACGCAATCCTCCGATGTTTATGCATGCTAGTACTGGATAAGAACATAAGAACATAAGAAATTGGAGCAGGAGTAGGCCAATCGGCCCCTCGAGCCTGCTCCGCCATTTAATAAGATCATGGCTGATCTGATCCCAACCACAAATCTAAAGAACACAAGAAGTCGGAGCAGGACCCGGCCACATAGCCCCTGGGCCCTCTCCGCCACCCACAGGGCATTGACCGATCCGAACTCAGCTTCATGTCCAATTTCCTGCCCGCTCCCCATAACCCCTAATTCCCTTTACTTCGAGGAAACTGTCTATTTCTGTTTTAAATTTATCTAATGATGTAGCTTCCACAGCTTCCTGGGGCAGCATATTCCACAGACCTACCACCCTCTGAGTGAAGAAGTTTCTCCTCATCTCAGTTTTGAAAGAGCAGCCCCTTATTCTAAGATTATGCCCCCTAGTTCTAGTTTCACCCATCTTTGGGAACATCCTTACTGCATCCACCCGATCAAGACCCCTCACAATCTTATATGTTTCAATAAGATCGCCTCTCATTCTTCTGAACTCCAATGAGTAGAGTCCCAATCTGCTCAACCTCTCCTCATATGTGCGCCCCTTCATCCCCGGGATTAACCGAGTGAACCTTCTTTGTACTGCCTCGAGAGCAAGTATGTCTTTTCTTAAGTATGGAGACCAAAACTGTATGCAGTATTCCAGGTGCGGTCTCACCAATACCTTATATAACTGCAGCAATACCTCCCTGTTTTTATATTCTATCCCCCTAGCAATAAAAGCCAACATTCCGTTGGCCTTCTTGATCACCTGCTGCACCTGCATACCAACTTTTTGATTTTCTTGCACTAGGACCCCCAGATCCCTTTGTACTGCAGTACTTTCCAGTCTCTCGCCATTAAGAAAATAACTTGCTCTCTGATTTTTCCTGCCAAAGTGCATAACCTCACATTTTCCAATATTATATTGCATCTGCCAAATCTCCGCCCACTCACCCAGCCTGTCTATATCCCCTTGCAGGTTTTTTATGTCCTCCTCACTCTCTACTTTCCCTCCCATCTTTGTATCATCTGCAAATTTTGATATGTTGCACTCGGTCCCCTCCTCCAAATCGTTAATATAGATTGTAAAGAGTTGGGGACCCAGCACCGACCCCTGTGGAACACCACTGGTTACTGGTTGCCAGTCCGAAAATGAACCATTTATCCCAACTCTCTGCTTCCTGTTTGATAACCAATCCTCCACCCATGCCAGAATATTACCCCCAATCCCGTGATTTTTTATCTTAAGTAATAATCTTTCATGTGGCACCTTGTCGAATGCCTTCTGGAAGTCTAAATACACTACGTCCACTGGTTCCCCTTTATCCACCCTATACGTTATATCCTCGAAGAACTCAAGCAAATTTGTCAGACATGACTTCCCCTTCATGAAGCCATGCTGACTTTGTCCTATTAAATTATGCTTATCTAAATGTTCCGTTACTGTCTCCTTAATAATAGACTCCAAAATTTTACCCACCACAGATGTTAAGCTAACTGGCCTATAATTTCCAGCCTTCTGCCTACTACCCTTTTTAAATAACGGTGTTACATTAGCAGTTTTCCAATCTGCCGGGACCTCTCCTGAGTCCAGGGAATTTTGGAAAACTATCACCAAAGCATCCACAATCCCTGGATCATTTATTTGCCCACATAAAATAGCCAGCAGTGCGAGGGACTGAGTGGGATACAAAAATCTAATTTAAGATGACCTGTCTGGAGATCCTTTGTGCAATCATCAAGCCATTTTACAATGGAGTTTTGTATTTACTTGTTTTTTCTGCTGTTGGTTTGGTGGTAGCATTCTTGCCGCTGAGCCAGATCATTTGGGTTCAAGTTCCATTCCAGGTCTTGATCACATAATCTGGGTTGATAAGTCAGTGGAGTACTGAGGGGCTGCTGCACTGTTGGAGGTGTTGTGTTTTGGATGACATATTAAACTGAGGCTCCATCTGCCTTTTCAGGTGAACATAAAAGATCCCATGGTACCATTTGAAGAGGAAGGGAGTTCCCCAGAGCAATGGTCAATATTAATCCTTTAACCAACAACATTAAAAAACATGTTCTCTGGTCATTTATCTCATTGCTGTTTGCACAATCTTGCTGTGCACAAATTGACTACCATGTTACAACAGGGACTAAACTTCAAGTGCTTTTGGATATCCTCAGGTCGTGAAAGGAGCTATATAAAAAGGAGAGTTATTTCTTTCTTTGATGTTCAGGAGCCTTTGCAGCATTTGTTGTGGTGCCGTTTATTTTTCCCTCAACAGGTCCGATACTGCCACAAATAGATGGCCCATAAATCCCTCTATTGCATGGGATTTTTGGATGAAGAATAGGAAGACCAATGAAGGATGCCAGGCAATCAGGCTGCACAGAATCACTCTGCACCCTGACAAAAGCAGTTCTGATGAAGGGTCATTGACCTGAAACTTTGGCCAGGATTTTGACTCTGGAAAGGGGCAGGGTGTCAAATTGTCAATGGGAAACCCAGAAGTACAAGTTTCCCAGATGTCCTCATGACTGACATAAAAACAGCATTTTTTTTGGGTCAGTTTCCAATCTGACAGGCTGGCCTGATTGACAGGAGCAAAGTGAGGAAGAGGACATGAAAAAGGCAAGTGTTCAGGTAAGTCTTAGTTTGTATGTATGGATGGTTGGTGGTGAGGGAGAGGGGAACATCAGACGTGTGTGTGTGCATGTGCGTGTTGAGTCAGTCAGGTCAGTCATTGGGTGGGGGGGGGGGGGGGGCACGGGGCACGATCAAGCATTAGCCACCGGGAGGTCATTCACAGAGGGGCGAAGGGGTCAGGATCGGGGGTCACAATAATCGTCCATGGGGGGGGGGGGGGGGGGGGTCGCTGCAAGTAGGCTTGTTGGGCCTGGGGGAAGCACTCTTGCTCCTCCAGGCCCACAAGCTGTGCCAGAAAGGCACCTACCTGCAGTTTCAGGCCTTCTCACCTCTTCTCACGTGTCATGAAGGAGATTACAAACAGATGCCTCCATTGGGCCCATATTGTTCCTTTACACAGTGATTTTTGGGTTCAAGACAAATCTATCTATACTAGTTGATCTCCCATGGCACTGCTTATGGGCAGTATGGGGTATGGAACATATGTGATGTTTAGCTAGTCTGTACATTTAGAGCTACTGTTCAGTATTTCCTGTGGGGAAATGGTGTACAGAAGCAAATCCAGAGAATTTTAGCTGCTTGTGAACTTCTGAAGTCACTAAGAGGAAAATTAATAATTGCATGTAAATTTCTATTTCCAAGGTAGGAGAGCCCATCATGAAATGATGGCTTGCTTTGTCAAAAAAATCTTTTCATTTATGAAAACTTTGAAATTTTATGTTTGTAGTGTATTGGACAGAAGCTGGATTCAAGACTTATACATTTAAGAACAGGTTTTCCAAGTCCTTGCCCTCAGAGAGGTATTTGGCCCACATAGAAAATTGTGGCAGCATACTCGTGGTTTTCTGATCCATGCTCATGGTGGGTCAGGTGCCTTGCTGTGGACTTGGACAATCTATAACATTCAAAAAATGGTACATCTATATGCATTTCTTGTCCATCGCTTTTACACATCACAATCAGGTATCACGCCTCCTGTGTCACACTTCAGTGTCATATTGGGCTCGATTTTTGCACCCAAGCGGGTGCATTTGTAGCAGGGGGCTCCGAAAATCAGGGATTCCCAGGGCGCGTCCGGAGCCCAGTTCCATCCCGCCCACTTCCAGGATTCCCACAGACATGCTGACATGCGCATGCATCCCCCACATGTGGGACTCCCGCTGGCAATTAAAGTCGGTGGGATGCCACTTAAAGTAATTAACTAAGGTACTTCAGGTCGTTTACAGACCTGATTTTAGGAGGGGTGGGATTTTCAAGTCAACTGGGACTGTTTCCCGTACTGGGGGAAACACTCAGTTGAAATGAATGTGTTGCAGCCATCAGCCTGTGGCAGCTGCAAAGGTCCATTTGACAGGTTGGTTGTGGGGGGGGGGGGGGCGGGGGGGGACCCTCACTCATTGTAGGAGGCCACTGTCACTTTGAACAAAGTTTGGCCTCCACCACCCACCAATAAAATTCACCAACTTGCACACTTACCCCGGTGTCCCGACACATTTACCTACCTTGCGGACCCCCTCAGATGTACATCTTCCGGATGGGGGCCGCCGTAGCTGCAGTCATGACCTCCTCGGAGGGCAAACAGCATCACCAGCCTCGCGGGCCACCTTTGACATGTGGAGCTCCACAACAGTGCTGTGACACATCCACCTGCACAGCAGGAGGGAGCGCAACAGCAGAGAGAGATGAGTCAGAGGGCACAACCCTCACCACAGGGTCCACAGACAAAGGCACAGCTTCCTGGACCTCTAGGCAGCAGTGCACATGGAGGCTCAGTCACTCGACATGCAGTCATGGCTATCTGCAGCCTCCTTCATGCAGAGCTGCTCCTGCCTGGCCCGAGCAACATCTTACCTGTCGCTGTCAAAGTCACCACTGCCTTCAACAACTTCTCCTTCGCATTCTTCCAGGCTGCTGCTGCTACTACTAGAGCAGCCTTCCCCCTGGGCTGCAATTTCTTTCCTATTTTCTGCAGCATCAGTCAGTGGAGGACTGCCCCTTTAAATAGGGCTCCTCCAGCTGACAGCCTCTGATGCGCATGCACAGTCCGCCCGCTGCACAGCTTTCCATCACAAAACCCAGAAGCAAAGGTAAGTACCTTCAATCAAGCTGCAATTGAGTGCTGATAACCCTGATTTCACTGGGCACATTACCCACGCACCCAGTTAACCCCCACTGCCAACCCACCAACCTCCTAATATCAGGCCCATTATAGAATCATAGAAGTTTACAACATGGAAACAGGCCCTTCGGCCCAACATGTCCATGTCGCCCAGTTTATACCACTAAGCTAGTCCCAATTGCCTGCACTTGGCCCATATCCCTCTATACCCATCTTACCTATGCAACTGTCCAAATGCTTTTTAAAAAGACAAAATTATACCCACCTCTACTACTGCCTCTGGCAGCTCGTTCCAGACACTCACCACCCTTTGAGTGAAAAAATTGCCCCTCTGGACCCTTTTGTATCTCTCCCCTCTCACCTTAAATCTATGCCCCCTCGTTATAGACTCCCCTACCTTTGGGAAAAGATTTTGACTATCTACCTTATCTATGCCCCTCATTATTTTATAGACTTCTATATGATCACCCCTAAACCTCCTACTCTCCAGGGAAAAAAGTCTCAGTCTATCCAACCTCTCCCTATAAGTCAAACCATCAAGTCCCGGTAGCATCCTGGTAAATCTTTTCTGCACTCTTTCTAGTTTAATAATATCCTTTCTATAATAGGGTGACCAGAACTGTACACAGTATTCCAAGTGTGGCCTAACTAATGTCTTGTACAACTTCAACAAGACATCCCAACTCCTGTATTCAATGTTCTGACCAATGAAACCAAGCATGCTGAATGCCTTCTTCACCACCCTATCCACCTGTGACTCCACTTTCAAGGAGCTATGAACCTGTACTCCTGGATCTCTGTTCTATAACTCTCCCCAACACCCTACCATTAACAGAGTAGGTCCTGGCCTGATTCGATCTACCGAAATGCATCACCTCACATTTATCTAAATTAAACTCCATCTGCCATTCATTGGCCCACTGGCCCAATTTATCAAGATCCCGTTGCAATCCTAGATAACCTTCACTGTCCACAATGCCACCAATCTTGGTGTCATCTGCAAACTTACTAACCATGCCTCCTAAATTCTCATCCAAATCATTAATATAAATAACAAATAACAGTGGACCCAGCACCGATCCCTGAGGCACACCACTGGTCACAGGCCTCCAGTTTGAAAAACAACCCTCTGTCTTCTGTCGTCAAACAATTTTGTATCCAATTGGCTACCTCACCTTGGATCCTGTGAGATTTAACCTTATGTAACAACCTACCATGCAGTACCTTGTCAAAGGCTTTGCTAAAGTCCATGTAGACCACATCTACTGCACAGCCCTCATCTATCTTCTTGGTTACCCCTTCAAAAAACTCAATCAAATTCATGAGACATGATTTTCCTCACAAAACCATGCTGACTGTTCCTAATCAGTCCCTGCCTCTCCAAATGCCCATAGATCCTGTCTCTCAGAATACCCTCTAACAACTTACCCACTACAGATGTCAGGCTCACTGGTCTGTAGTTCCCAGGCTTTTCCCTGCCGCCCTTCTTAAACAAAGGCACAACATTTGCTACCCTCCAATCTTCAGGCACCTCACCTGTAGCTGTCGATGATTCAAATATCTCTGCTAGGGGACCCGCAATTTCTCCCTAACCTCCCATAACGTCCTGGGATACATTTCATCAGGTCCCGGAGATTTATCTACCTTGATGCGCGTTAAGACTTCCAGCACCTCCCTCTCTGTAATATGTACACTCCTCAAGACATCACTATTTATTTCCCCAAGTTCCCCAACATCCATGCCTTTCTCAACCGTAAATACCGATGTGAAATATTCATTCAGCATCTCACCCATCTCTTATGGTTCTGCACATAGATGACCTTGTTAATCCTTAAGAGGCCCTACTCTCTCCCTGGTTACTCTTTTGCCCTTTATGTATTTGTAGAAGCTCTTTGGAGTCTCCTTTGCCTTATCTGCCAAATCAATCTCATGTCCCCTTTTTGCCCTCCTGATTTCTCTTAACTCTACTCCAGCAATCTCTATACTCTTCAAGGGATCCACTTGATCCCAGCTGTCTATGCATGTCATATGCCTCCTTCTTTTTGACTAGTGCCTCAATCTCCCGAGTAATCCAAGGTTCCCTACTTCTACCAGCCTTGCCCTTCACTTTATAAAAAATGTGCTTACCCTGAACCCTGGTTAACACACTTTTGAAAGCCTCCCACTTACCAGACGTCCCTTTGCCTGCCAACAGACTCTCCCAATCAACTTCTGAAAGTTCCTGTCTAATACCATCAAAATTGGCCTTTCCCCAATTTAGAATTTTAACTTTTGGGCCAGACCTATCCTTCTCCATAGCTATCTTAAAACTAATGGAATTATGATCACTGGTCCCAAAGTGATCCCTCACTAACACTTCTGTCACCTGCCCTTCCTTATTTCCCAAGAGGAGGTCAAGTTTTGCCCCCTCTCTAGTCAGGCCATCCACATACTGAATGAGAAATTCCTCCTGAATACACTCAACAAATTTCTCTCCATCCAAGCCCCTAATGCTATGGCTGTCCCAGTCAATGTTGGGAAAGTTAAAGTCCCCTACTATTTTTCTTGCAGCTGTCTGTAATCTCCTTACATATTTGCTCCTCAATTTCCCATTGACTATTTGGGGGTCTGTAGTACAATCCTATCAAAGTGATCTCTCCCTTCTTATTTTTCAGTTCTACCCATATAGACTCAGTGGGCAAACCCTCAGATATATCCCCTCTCACTACTGCCGTGATGTTCTCCCTAATCAAGAACGCAACTCCCCCTCCTCTCTATCTTTCCTATAGTATCTGTACCCTGGAACATTGAGCTGCCAGGCCTACCCCTCCCTTAGCCATGTTTCAGTAATAGCTATAACATCCCAGTCCCATGTACCCATCCATGCCCTGAGTTCATCTGCCTTGCCCATCAGACTTCTTGCATTGAAATAAATGCAGTTTAATCTAGACTTCCCTTGGTCTTTGCCCTGCTGTCTCAGACCATCTGTCCTGTCATGTTTTGTACACTCTCCCTTACAGCCTTTTGTTTCTGTCACCACTTTACTTCCCACTGACTTCCTGCATCAGTTCCCATCCCCCTGCCACATTAGTTTAAACCCTCCCCAACAGCACTAGCAAATTTTATATTCATAAATCTGCTTAAATTTTATATTCATAAAACAGTAACAAATTAGAACTGAGGAGGTAGGGAAGTTATGAATAAAACAAGGAACATGGCTGGAAAACTATTAGTGGTATTAAGGACATGAAAAAAAAAAATCAATCTTGAGTGATCAGCCAGGAGAATGTCAATAAAAGAAAGGAATAGGGCAACCAAACAAATCATTCAATATCTTTTTTGAAATACCTTCTTTTAAGAACTGAAATATATACACTATTTAAAATAATGTTTATGAAATAATAAAGTTATAAAAAAAATCACTCATTTCACAATGACATGATTAATCTTACTTATAAAATTGCCTTTGTATCTTTCATTAACATTTTTCCTTGAAGGATGCAGTTTATCTGAAAAGCTTATGGTTTGAATTGCTAGCAGACCATCCATTCTTGAGTTTCTCAATGGAAGCCTCTACTTCCAGGATGCTCAGCAGATTACAATGGATCATGGGATCTGGTATAGCTTCATTTGCTGCTTCTCAGAGTTTCAGAAATCCTTGTTGGGAGGCAGTTCAGGAGAGTTTTAAACCAGTTCTTCTACATTGCCATTTTCTCCACTGTATTTGACTGCCTGTCAGCACATTCTGTCTTTCCATCTGGGCTTTGAATTATGCACTCAACACATCTATAGTGGTGAAAAGTTTATTTTATACCAGTCAAGAGGCTAATTTCCTGCTTGTTAAAAGACTAAACTGATAATTGCTACTCTGACGTCATTGGTCTAAAATTGTTTGCTAATCTTGATGATTAGTGGACACATTGGGGATGCTGAGAGGAAACTTTAACAATCCAATGTTTCTTCATATTTGATGATAAAGAGAGGGTCGAATTTCTGACTTGTATCTTCACTTTATACTTTGATCACAGAAAATTCACTTTTTTGTGTGGATTCTGACTATCATTGTTTGAAATGCAATTGTTGCCTCAGCAATGTAATGCATGTCCATGGACTTAGACTGCTTAGCTGGTGAGTCAAAGATATATTACTCTTTAATAATTCATCAAATCAGAAGCATACTGAGGCAAATGAGAACTCTGAACTTTGAGCTTAAATTGTGACTTTCCAAAATAAATTTGATACTTGGCAAGTAGGTTATTGATCTCCTCTCATAATAATATAAATATAGCAATTACTTCTGGGGTTACTGCCTATTGTCAGACATTCCTAAAAATTGTTTAATTTATCACAGTTATTACAAAACATTCAGCATGTACTAGGCTGCGTATGGATTAGTATTATTGCATCTGTAGATTTGTATGTGCAAAAGCACAGCTGAATGGCAACTAAAAGTGAGAGTTAATGGGTCCACAATTCATCTGGAAAGGAACAGATGGAACAATTCTTTCAGGTAATTTGGTATGTGACTATTTCAATATGAACATTTCATGGTTGAAAGTCCACGGGAATTACCTAGACGACCATATCTAGGATGCAGTGCACTTTAAAAAAAATATCCTTGTAAGTTTTAAAATGGATGACTTCACCACTGACATAAATTTAACACATTAACATGAACACTGCTTTAGCTACAGGGATTCCTGCATTTTGCAGGGAAAACATGTCCAAACACGACAGGGATTTGGAGCTCTCACTGGGGATGAAATTGCTTAGAATCATAGTCTTGGAATGATACAGCACAGAAGGAGGCCTTTTGGCCATTTGTGCCTGTTCCTGCTCTTTGAAAGAGCTATCCTAAATAGTCCCACTCCCCTGCTCTTTCCCCATAGCCCTGTAAATTATCCCCCTTCAAGCATCTATCTGATTCCCTTTGGAAAGTTATTATTGAACCTGCTTCCACCACCCTATCAGGCAGTGCATCCCGATCATAACAACTTGCTGTGTAAATTTTTTTCCTCATGTTAACCTCTGGTTCTTTCGCCAATTACCTTAAATCTGTGTCCTCTGGTTACCGACCCTTCTGCCACTGGAAATAGTTTCTCCTTATTTACTCTATCAAAACCTTTCATGATTTTGAATACCTATCAAATCTCCCCTTAACCTTCTCTGTGCTAAGGAGAACAACCCCAGTTTCTTCAGACTCTCCATCTAACTGAAGTATTTCACCCCTGGTACCATTCTAGTAAATCTCCTCTGCACCCTCTCTACGGTCTTGACATCGTTCATAAAATGTCCAGAATTGGCCACAATATTCCATCTGGGGCCTAACCAGTGTTTTATAAATGTTTAGCATAACTTCCTTGCTTATGTACTCTATGCCTTTATTTATAAAGCCAAGGATCCTGTATGCCCTTTTAACAGCCTTCTCAAATTGTCCTGCCACATTCAAAGACTACTGTACATACACTCCCAGGTCTCTCTGTTCCTGCATCCCCCTTAAAATTGTACCATCTAGTTTATATTGCCTCTCCTCATTCTTCCTACCAAAATTAATCACCTCACACTTCTCTGTGTTAAAGTTCATCTGCCATGTGTCTGCCCATTTCACCAGTCTGTCTGTCCTCCTGGAGACTGTTACTATCCTCCTCACTGTTTACTACATTTCCGGGTTTCATGTCATCTGTAAACTTTGAAAATATGCCCTGTATACCTAAGTATAGGTCATTAATATATATAAAAAAGAGCAGTAGACTCAATACTGTCCCTGGGGGACACCACTGTACACTTTCCTCCAGTCTGAAAAACAATCGTTCACCACTACTCTCTGCTTTCTGTCCCTTAGCCATTTTGTATCCATTCAGCCATTGCCCTTCAATCCAATAGGCTTCAATTTTGTTAACAAGTCTATTATGTGGTACTTTATCAAACGCCTTTTGGAAGTCCATATACACATCATCAACCGTTCTATCCTCATCAACCTTCTCTGTTACTTCTTCAAAGAACTCAATCAAGTTAGTCAAACACGATTTGCCTTTAACAAACCCGTACTGACTTTCATTTATTAACCTAAATTTTTCTAAGTGACAATTAATTTTGTCCTGGATTATTGTCTCTATAAGTGTCCTCACTACGGACATTAGGCTGACTCTTCCTGTAGTTGCCGGGTTTATCCCTCTCCCCTTTTTTGTACAGGGGTGTAAAAATCACAATCCTCCAGTCCTCTGGCACAACTTTTATATCTAAGGAGGATTAGAAGGTTGTGGCCAGAGCCTCTGCAATTTTCACCCTTACTTCCCTCAGTAACCTAGGATGCATCCCATCCGGACCGGGTGACTTTTCTACTTTGAGCGCTGCCAACCTTTTAAGTACTTCAGGAGCTAAATTGGGTTGTGTAGTGCCCGTTGTTTTGGCGCTACACGGCCTCTCTGACATCGCAGATAACAAACGCTGGAATCATGTAAAGTAGGGAGAAAATGGCTTCAATCAGTGTGCAACGCTGATTTAAGGTGATAGACACCATTTTGGGACTTAACGCTCAACTCAATGCACAGTCTTAACCCCGACCATCTGAACATGTCTTAGAATGCCTGGAGGAACCCCCACCAGCGCTATTTAAAGGGACCATGCAGGATTTACAGGTTAGTGGCTGGATTATTGCTTCTGGCTGCCGAGACATTTGTAACTGTTTTTGGAGGTCTCCTATACTTGAATACTAGGACGCGGGGACATAGCCTAACATTTAGAGCCAGGATGTGCAGGAGTGAAGTTAGGAAATGCTTCTCACATGCAAAGGGTAGGAGACGTTTGGAATGTTTTTCTGCAGACGGCAGTTGATGCTAGCTCACTTGTGAATGTTAAATCTGAGATTGATGGATTTCTGTTAACCAAGGGTATTAAGGGATATGGAGCTAAGGTGGGTATATGGAGTTAGGTCATAGGTCATGGTGGACCTATGACCTAACTCCATATACCTACCTTAGGTATGGTGGAACAGGCTCGAGGGGCTAAATGCCACTTCCACTTGCTGCCTCCTAATAAGCGCCACCTTCTCCTGCAAGAAAGCGGGATATGTGTCTGGGTGATGTGCCTGTCATGGTTGAATAGATGCCAGTGTGTGTGGCCTGTGAGTTGTGTGTGGGCAGCTTGAAACAGTGGTAATGTGTGAAGGTACTGATGGAAAGAGTTTGTTGGTATGTGGGTGATGGGGGGTGTAGAGCGTGGTGCAGTTGTTAGGAGACGCCACTTGACAGTTGACCTCACTCACCTTGACCACTCATGTCAAAGCATTGAACTTCTTCCTGCACTGCATCCATGTTCATGATGCTGTGCGCCTGGCATTGACTTCGTCCCCCGCTGCCTCCCACTGCCTTTTGGATATATGTCTGGAGGACCTCTTGCCCACCCCCCCTCCTGCAGATATAGGATGTCTCTCCTTCTGTCCACCTCTTGCACCAAGGTCTCTAGTGCATCAGCAAAGAACCTTAATGCATGCACTCTCGCAGGCCTGGTACCAACTCAGATTGGCAGATTGGTGAGGTCTGGCGTGCAGATTGGAGGATGTGGGATTTAGTAGTGTGCAACCTTTATTCAATGTTTTAACATAACTCATCAGTGTGTAAAACATAGGAATGGGACTTGCATCTGTGTTTTACATGTGTGATGTCTGATCTCCGTTCAGACTCTGTGCAGACAGTAGACTGTTATTTTCAGCAAATAACAGGTACCAGCTACCTTTAAGAGATTTCTAAGAAACATCCTCCCTTTAAGAGATTGAGCTCCCCCAGTGGTGGAAAGTGCAAATTGCATTGATTCCACGTTCAAGGCCTGGAATGGAATGCTGATTGCAGGTGAGTCTTCGGGCCGGCTGAAACTTGGGTCCTGCCTGTGCAGGAGACATTGGGCGTGGGGTAATAGCACATCACGCTACCTGCATACAAAAACGGCCCTTATCCAATTTTTTTCCCTTCCTCCTTATCTATTTTTATCCTATCCAATTTCTCTACTACCTCCTCCTTTACTGTGACTTTGGCAGTGTCCTCTTCTTTAGTGAAGACAGAGGCAAAGTACTTATTTGGTACCTCAGCCATGTCCTCTACCTCCACAAGAAGATCCCTTTTTGGTCCCTATTTAGCCCCACCTTTCCTTTAACTACCCTTTTACTATTTATATGTTTATAAAAATCTTTTGTGTTCCCTTTTATGTTACCCACTAATCTATTCTCATACACCCTCTTTGCCCCTCTTATTTCCTTTTTCAGATCTCCTCTGTACTTTTTGTATTGAGCTTGGTTCTTTACTGAATTAGGAACCTGACATTTATCATACTTGACACAAGAGTAAAGCGCATGTGTTAATGAGTAGTCATTTGGCACTTTAGCATTAACTTATTATTAGTGCATTTTTGTCCATACTCCCAAAATTCCTCCAAGGACCTAACTGGATTAATGCCCGGTGATGCATAGATTGGGCAGTAATGTTTTTCTTGGCTTGTTAAGCATTTGTTAAGCACCAATTAAAGATGAATGTGCAAATTTACTCATGCTTACCTTCAAATCTACATCATACTAATGTTCTGCGAGGTGCCTTGAAGAGACTTAGCATAATGGTTGTGGTGTATTGCATGCTGCACAATATACCTATTGAAAGAGGCAATTGTTTTTTTGGAAAATGAGTAGCCAGAAGCCATGATTCAAGCAGAGGAGGAGGAGGAGGCTGAGGTGGAGGATGATGACAAGGAGTTAGTAGAAGCTTAGCAACCACTGCAAGAAGGAGCTTGATTTTGCTAAACTCTGTTTGAGCAGTTCTTTCCTTGAGGCCTGCCTTTCTGTTTCAATGGCCTCAAAATTACTTGCCATATTTGGCATTTTTGGGGCATAAAATCAGAGCAACTCAATGTATTAACCTATAAATTGGATTGTAATCCTTTTCTGCTGGTTTTCCATCCCAAAATCAATGTACCAAAGTTCTTGATCATGTTTTGGGCCTCCTTACAATTCACCTGCTGAGTCCTCATGATGTTATCTTTAGTAGATACACCCACAATGCAACAAGGGTAACAGAACAAGTTTTTTAAGGTGTACCTGTTGCTTGGATAACCTGAGACTGGCAGAAGTGAAGAGCTTTTATGAGCCTGAAGAGTGTTGAAACTTTGTCTACGGCAAGAGTTTATGGAGTTTATTTTTTGCTTTTTTTTTGTAAACATCACTGAACTGACTGCCTATGGGACTATGAGACCCCTGAGATATTCCTCCCCCCAACCACAGTTAGAAGTTCTCAGGTGCAGGTGTGGGATTCCCAATGGGCATTCCTTTGTAGTAAGGCAGCATAGCACGAGGATGTACCCTTCAAGATATTACTCCCCAAAGAATTTACAGGCTACATAGGTCCTATGAAGACCTGAGTGAGGAGCTCTGTGTTAGAAGAGTACACTTTACCAAAGAGACATGCCAGCTGCTACATGAAGACCTGCAACTACAGTCTTCTGCCTGGACAGATCTACCTTTGGATCATTTCAGGCAGCCACTGGAGATTTGTGAAATATCATCACCAGGATGTCACGGCAATTGTCTAGGTGTGTTGCCGCTAACCTGCCGCCTGCACCATCACACCAATCTCGCCATCTCCCACAACAACAGCTGCATGCCTCTCTAGCAGCTCCATGGTGGTCTTCTCATTGGGGAGTCCTTTAATATCAAGGATGCCCCTGTTGTTCTCTGCCTTTCATGGGCATTGTGCGCAAGTTTCTCCTGAAGCAAGAGTGAGTTGTTAGGTTTTGGCAGTCATATGAGGGATGTCTTCAGGTTACATCAGACAAATAAAGTTATAGATCTGCTGGTATCACCCAGTTAAAGTGGAGGAAGGAATTTTATTGTTCTGCATTCAAATAATTACTGTTAAGGGAGAAGGTGACATGTATTATAAGATGCTGAGTTACTCTCACCCCCCACCTAACCAAAGTGCAATGTGAAGGGTTAGTTGTGAAGTCACTGGAAATAAAAATCAGGAGAAATGTAAAACGGGCTGCAGATTCACTCTCACCCGTTTCACACTATCGCACAAAGTCACAATTATTCCAGTGACAACCACTTGAAGAAATAGCTGCCGAGTGTAAGGGATAATTTGAGAAAGTACATGAAGCTGACACTAAATACGATGAGCCCTGTCCAGCTTTCACCAACCTTCTCTTGCACCTCACCTTCAACCTCGCCCTCTCCCACAGCCTCTCCTGTTGGTCTGCCTATTATCTGCGAGAGTTCCTCTTTGTGCAGACTCTGGGACCTAGAAATTTAATTGCTGCCCAGGTGGTGGTAAGGGCTGGTCCCTCATTATAGTGAAGTTATGCAGCATGCAGCACACAATCACAAATCCAGAAACATAGTCAGGGCTGTAATGCAGAATTCCTCCTGAATGATCCAAGCAGCAGAAGTGCTGTTTGAGCACGCTGACGTTCCGCTCGATCATACTTCTGGTGGTGGCATGGCTCTCGTTGTTGGCCAGCTCTGCAGCTGTGCCCGGGTTCCTGACAGCAGTCATGAGCCATGTATGGAGGGGATACTCCTTGTCGCCCAGTAGCCAACTTGTGACCTGACGACTGGTTGGAATAAAGATGACACAGAGGACTGTCGCGGCTAAAATGAATCATGACTGCTGCCAGGAAACCAGGCACAGATCTGCCTGTTGTCACAAACAAGCTGAACATTCAGGGAGTGGAATCTGTTTTGATTGACAGATGCCAGGCTGGTGATGGGGAGCACACAATGCAATATGCATGCAGTCGACGGCACCTTGGACCATGGGGAAGCCTGCAATGCGAGTGAAGCCGAGTGCTCTCTCATCCTGCTTCACTCTGTCCATTGGGAATGCTATGTAGGTATTTCTCCTGGCATAGAGTGCCTCAGTGACCTCCCTGACACATTGGTGCACAGCAAACTACGAGATATTGCTGATGGGAAATCGTGTTTAACAAATTTATTCGAGTTCTTTGAGGATGTAACTAGCAAGATAGACAAAGGTGATCCAGTGGATGCAGTATATTTGGATTTTCAAAAGGCATTCGATAAGATGCCACATAAAAAGTTGTTACGCAAGATAAGGGCTCAGGGGGTTGGGGGAAATATATTGGCATGGAGAGAGGATTGGTTAAAGGACAGAAAACAGAGTAGGCATAAATGGGTTATTTTCAGGTTGGCAGGCTGTAACTAGTAGGGTGCCACAAGGATCAGTGCTTGGGCCTCAGCTGTTTAAAATCCATACTAATGATTTAGGTGAAGGGACCGAGTATAATGCATCCATATTTGCTGATGATACGAAGGTAGACGGGAAAGTAAGCAGTGAGGAGGACACAAAGAGTCTGTAAAAGGATAAAGACAGGTTAAGTGAGTGGGCAAGAAGGTGGCAGATGGAATATAATGTGGGGAAATGTGAGGTTATTCACTTTGGTAGGAAGAATAGAAAAACAGAATACTTTTAAATGGTGAGAAACTATTTAATGTTGGTGTTTAAAGAGATCTGGGTGTCCTCGTGCAAGAAACACAAAAAGTTAGCATGCAGGTACAGCAAGCAATTAGGAAGGCAAATGGAATGTTGTCCTTTATTGCAAGGGGGTTGGAGTACAAGAGTAATGAAGGCTTACTACAATTGTACAGGGCTTTGGTAAGACCACATCTGGAGTACTGAGTACAGTTTTGGTCCCCTTATCTGAAGAAGGTTATACTTGCCTTAGAGGTGGTGCAACGTAGGTTCACTAGATTGATTCGTGGGATAAGAAGGTTGTCCTATGAGGAGAGGTTGAATAAAATGGGTCTATATTCTCTGGAGTTTAGAAGAATGAGGGGTGATCTCATACAAACATATAAGACTCTGAAGTGACTTGACAGGTGGATGCTGAGAGGTTGTTTCCCCTGGCTGTAGAGTCTAGAACTAGGGGGCATAGTTGCAGGATAAGGGGTCGGCCATTTAAGACTGAGATGAGGAGGAATTTCTTCACTCAGAGAGCTTTGAACCTTTGGAATTCTCTACCCCAATGGGCTGTGGATGCTGAGTCGTTGAGTATATTCAAGGCTGAGATAGATATATCTTTGGACTCTAGGAGAATCAAGGGATATGGGGAACAGGCAGGAAAGTGGAGTTAAGGTTGAAGATCAGCCATGATCTTATTGAATGGCGGAGCCGGCTCGAGGGGCCGTATGGCCTACTCCTGCTCCTAATTCTTATGTTCTTATGTTCTGCAACCTGGAACTAAGGGCCATGGTGACCTTGACAGCCACAGGCAGCACTGTCCATGCCCTGGTTTGGAGCTCCATTTGTGGCTGCAGCAGGTGACATAGCTCAGTGACAGTCCTTTAATAAAGAACCTAAGAAAGGATATACTTGCCATAGAGGGAGTGCAGTGAAGGTTCACCAGACTGATTCCTGGGATGGCAGGACTGTCTTATGAGGAGAGATTGGGTCGACTCGGCCTATATTCACTCGAGTTTAGAAGAATGAGATGGGATCTCATTAAAACATATAAAATTCTGACAGGGCTAAACAGACTGGATTCAGGGAGGATGTTTCCCCTGGCTGGGGGGGGTCCTGATCAAGGGGTCACAGTATCAGGATACGGGGTAGGACATTTAGGACTGAGATGAGGAGAAGTTTCTTCACTCAAAGGGTGGTGAACCTGTGGAATTCTCTACCACAGAAGGCTGTGGAGGCCAAGTCACTGAATATATTTAAGAAGGAGATAGATTTCTAAACACAGAAGGCATCTAGGGGTATGGGGAGAGAGCGGGAATATGGTATTGAGATAGAGGATCAGCCATGATCATATTGAATGGCGGGGCAGGCTTGAAGGGCCGAATGGCTTACTCCTGCTCCTATTTTCAATGTTTCTATAGCCTCCTTGGTGAAGTGCAGACCCCTCACATTGCTCCTTGGTGAAGTTGAGGTATGAGAAATGCTACCAGAAGACCTGCTGTGGGTATGGCCTCCTACGCAGTGCCCTCCTCCTCCCTCAGCTGCTCCTGCCCCCTTGTCCTCCAGCCCCAATGCCAGACATACCCGACCATCCATGACTTATAACTGTTTTCAAAGTAGACAAAAGCAGTCCAGCACACACACCAGCACAAAGTTGTTCCAAGAATTCAGTTGTGGAATGCAGAAAATAGCCAAAAAAAAGGCCCGGAAGTTAACAAGCAGCCTAAGAGGACAAACCAGCAACTAATCTTCATGGAGTGGATGAGCCCTTTAAACTGCGCTCTTGCAGGGTCCTTGCTGCCTATTAGCATCATGATTTGCTGGGCGAGTTTATCACGTGGCGAATCAGGTGCTGGGGCATACCAATTTCATAAAAAGGTCCTAAATGCTTCTGGCGCACTCCCCGGATGCCTACTGAGCCTGATCCAATGTGGTGGGTGGTGCGCTTATGGCGTGGAATGAGTGCGCACCAGCTGCCCGCCATATTGGACCCCTAGGCACATTGCGATTGAATTTCTACGTCTGAGTTTTCAGTAGTGGTATTCCTCCCTCAGTTGCATTCTGTGGCACTGGTTATGCATCACTCAACCTCTTCCTGCACTGTTAGGCAGTTCTTGGGGTTGTGGAGATTGCATTGCCTGCTTGAGCCACCTCCCACCATACCACCTGAACCGCAATCTAATGGGGTCTCCTACCCTTGTTCCCAAGAGTTATTTCCTTTCAGCTCTTACTTCACAAGTAAAACATCCATGGATGCGTGTGAGCAGCTGGGAAGTCTTCCTGCTGCTGACCCTCTGAGGCTGCTGATCCTTCTTCCACTTTTACCTTTTCTGAAAAAAAGTTTTAATGGCAAAAGAACCAAAGGCGACATGAGGAAAAACTTTTTTACGCAGCGAGTTGTTATGATCTGGAATGCACTGACTGAAAGGGTGGTGGAGGCAGATTCAATCGTGGCTTTCAAAAGGGAATTGGATAAGTACTTGAAAGGAAAAAATCTGCAGGACTACAGGGAAAGGGCGGGGGAGTGGGATTAACTGGATTGCTCTTGCAGAGAGCTGGCATGGGCGCGACGGGCTGAATGGCCTCCTTCTGTGTTGTAACCATTCTAGGATTCTATGATTCTAAGTGCTGCACCAGTAATCTAATGAGATGTGGTATTCCTGCTCCTAACCCACCCTGCATATATAATTAAGGCTACTGGAGGAAAAACCAGCAGGTTAGCAGCGGACTTGTGTGGGTTGGTGAGCAATAGTCCTCCCACCACTAACCCGCCAATCCAAGGAAAATCTAACACTGTGGGGTGAATTAACACTGTGGGGGTGAATTAACCTCCCGCTTGCCCGCCATAACATCAATGGAAAAGCCATGGAAATCCTGAAAAACAGGGTAAACACCGTTCACGCCATTTTTCCAGGGTTTTCGTGGCTCTTCCACCAAAGTTATGGCGGATGAGCAGGTTCTAATATCCATAAAGTAGAATACCATGGGAAAAGAAACTTCAGGCACTGCTTACAGACATCTCTATTTGCACATTATGCTCCTCTGTGATTGGAAATGATCCAGAATTTGAATTGTGTATTGGTTTCTATTACCTCCTGGCACTGTGACAAAGAAGAGGTGTCTGAAGATTTTAGATGAACCTTCAACATGTGAGCAGGACATGAGTTTGTATGTGTTATGCTCCATATGGCAAGCATCTGATCTAAGCTGTGCCATCTCAGGGAGAGAAGGAAACGTTGGGGGACTGACACCTCCCCACCGCCCCACGCAGCTGTTTCTAGTGAAGAACAATATTGGCAGAGGCCTGTGAGCAGGTCTTGGCTGGGGATAGTGAATAATGAGGAGAGACAAAAAAAAAGGAAGAAATATAATAAATAATGTTCAGAAACCAAAACCAAATGAATGGAGAAAACCATATAAAAAGTGTTGTGAGCTTAGTAGAAGCAAAGCTATTTGGATTTCCAGAAACAGTATTGATGTATCCAACAACCACAAAATGTTAAAATCTTGCAAACACACAGAGCAGCTGTTGCTAATTGCCACAAAAAATTCTAAACACAGATGTTTACATTTTATGTTTGCAAGTTATTTACTCTAATGTAAAATATTCAGTTTTCACCAATATTGGTAGTACAAAATTTTACATTATTCTCTTGTGCTTTTTCCTATATGCTTTGCTGAGCTCTCCTGCTCAACCTTCATTCAAAGCTCCATTTTGAGTTTTGATTGAACGGTGCAGGAGTGACTACAAGGAATGACGTCTGATGGAAAACTGACAGAATTTTTACAAACCTACGTCATCTACTGAAAATTAAAAGTGCCAAATTATGATGCTTGAAATATACTAGTCACTTTTTATTGCTCAGATTTAGTACAAATAATATAACTAATTAAATATAAGTACGGTATGCAATACAGTATGTACAAAAAAACAGCTTTCTTTCAGTCTCATTTTATATTCAATATAACAAAAAACTTCTTTCTCTTCCTTTTCTGTACAATCTTTTGACTAGATTTCCTTGCAGTCATTCTTGATACAAGTTGCCTGATGGTCAACTCTCCAAGTGCCAGCCTCATAGGAACAATGGCAAGTTGTGCATTCATCGATCTTCACCTCTCGGCCAGCTGGGATAACAGTAACTCCTGCAAAACAATTGGGTCCTAAGACAAAACAGCACTGTGGTTATTACTTATTGTCTGTGCATATTGAGATGTCGAACATGTGGCAAATATTGAAAGTAAATGCTTTTAAAAATACTGTCTAAGATACAAAATCAACAATATGTCCAGTGACACTTCTTGTTAAAATAGGCTCTATAAAAAGTAAAGATAGTGACAATATATAGAATGAGTATATTATTTTACCATTTTTCTTGATGTGAAACTGACATGCAGTCGTAGATTGTTCTATTTTAAGGGCAGGGTGAAATGACTGGCAAGGTACTTTTGATGTTTGCATATGGAAGGTTGTACTAATGTAGCTGATAATGGAAATGGTGTAATTGTTTTAGGCACTGGAAATGAATTATCTTTATATTTTAGTTTAATAAAAGCTAAGGTAAAACTATTAAAACCACATTAGTTTGCTTTGTTTGGTGTAGTGTTAACTTGCTGCAGTGTCCAACATGATGGATTAGTATCAGTTTTCCAAACACTGATGCTAACTGCTTGGATCTATAATGGTAGCACTGTCTCTGTTAATGCAGGATATATAAATAAACTACTTCCAGATACTTGGAAATGTACAAATAAATACAATTTGAAGTAATAAATAAAATAAAAAATCTGAACCTAATTGCCTCAAAACTCCCTTTTACTGATTTCCTGTCAATTGACAATAATTAACAGTCGTCACATTATATTGACCAAAAAGAACAAGATAAAACACTCCTCAAAGGCATTATGCTTGAAAAATAGAACACACAATTCTACAGGAATGCATAGAGGCATGAAGCACTTCATTTTTACAGCCATGACAAAATATGTTGTAGCTCCTTTATGTGGGCTTTTATCAACACTGTATTCAAAATGTACAAGTCTGGGAAACAAGCCAACAGAAGTGCTTTGTTGTATTACTCCTGGCAGCTTTATGCAGTGGAATTAAAAATTAATATATTCCTCAACCTCTGCTTGATGCATATTCTACATCAGCAATGGTCTCTTCCCCTATGATAGGTATATTAACATTCATGGTTGTCTCAAAACAGTTCACAGTAACTGTTGTTAATGTGACCTGATATCAATATTTCCCTCCCTCAGGCCACAGAGCTACAGGAGGAATGTCGTAGAATCTGAATCCCGCAACAGTACACAGGAATATGCTCTGTGATGTTTACCAAATCTAAAGAATGTTTTTAAACCATTGGAGATTATAGTAGAAGCATTGCATAAAAATACAAATAGAAGCTAACTGTTTATATGAAGAATTCAGAAATACTGTTTTCCAAAGTTCCTTTTTATTTTTATATTAGAAATTTACATAAAATGAGAGGGTGAGTAAGTCTGATTGGTACATTATATAGGAACACTGTCCCCAGTTCAAATCCAGATTGCAAACTCTGACAGCTGTAAGAAATCTGAAATGAGCTCAGCCAGTTTTAACCCAGTTCCAAAGTGCAAGTCCACAGAATTGCCTGTCATTTGGCACTAATTGGCTGTAATTGAGCCACAAGGATGGATAGTCTGGTAAATGGAACTGTCACACTGCAGGAATTGGAGGTTGTCTCCAGAGGTTGGTGTTAAAGGAGGACATTGCAGTTTTAGGGAAATAAATTAAATTGATTGGCTCTGGAGCAGTTGAGAATTATTTGCATCACTGAGTGTCATAATGATATCATGTGAAAATTACACAATTATTATGTGAGTGATATCATTGTATCATGGATGACATTCTTATGGTGTGTGTTTATAAATCAGCTCCAAAGCTCTAAAGTGTTTATGGGTGATTATGTCCCTTTAAGGTAGTTCAGACAATTTCTTAAATTGCATCTAATCCAATAACAATCATTGGTGCATGATGTGGAGATGCCGGTGATGGACTGGGGTTGACAATTGTAAACAATTTTACAACACCAAGTTATAGTCCAGCAATTTTATTTTAAATTCACAAGCTTTCGGAGGCTTCCTCCTTCGTCAGGTGAACGATTTTCACATCGTTCACCTGACGAAGGAGGAAGCCTCCGAAAGCTTGTGAATTTAAAATAAAATTGCTGGACTATAACTTGGTGTTGTAAAATTGTTTACAATCATTGGTGCAGGCAGAGCTTGATAGTGAAAAGAGGAAAAAAATATTCTGTATCAAAATTGCTGCCCTAATTTTGATGAAACCTCATCCCATTATAATTTACCTAATATATTTTCATATTAGAGAAGGCTATTCTTCTTTAAAACCTGAACAATATGAAATAGGAAATGCATACGGTAACCTAAAGGAATACTAATCTTCATCTTCAAGGTATTTATGTGTTACTGACAGATAAGCAACTGGTTGCCATATTAGTGATTTTTTTTTAACCAATTCCCGAGGCACAGAGTTGATCATTTACTAATCCTTAAGCATAATTTGCTAATTCTTTGACATATACTGGGGCAGTAATGTTACTTGCATTTAAATGGTGCAGTGTCTGTGAAAAACTCTGCCAAGTCAGTAATAGAGTTTTGAATGTTGATTTACCTGCCATCCATTGTATAAATACATTGCACAGAAGTTTATTATTCTTGTGACAGTAATAAATATAATTTAGTTACATCGTATCTGATAGATCTTCTTTGCTGCTCTCAAAAAGGAAAGCCCAATGGGGTTTAGTAATGAGTTACTGGAGAAGAGGTGGACGCAACTAATGTGCAGTGCATCAAATATCACCCACAAGATCAATAAGTATGTTGATGTGGATCACTATTTTCTATAGTTAACATTTAAAATTGTGTGTAATTGGAACATCATTCAAAATCACAGGTGGTGGTGGGGAATGGTCTTGGACTTTCCAACACTGTAATCTGGAGAGAACTCAATGATAAGTAACGTGTAAGCTTGTCCATAGTGCAAGTAATGAAGAGTTACATATGTGTACAGGGCCACTTTCAACCCAAATTTAGCACCTCTCAGAATGCTGTTTTTATGCCATGGTCACCTGGATCAACAGTTGGGATCGCCATTAGTGCTGGCTACAGTATCAAAATATTGAACCAGCCCCTTCATATTGCTACATTTGAAGAGAATCTGAAAAAAAAATCACATATATTTCTTAAAACAAAGTTTGATCAATATATTCAGGGCAAAAACAACAGCAACTTGCATTTACATAGCTCCTTTAACATAGAAAAATGTCCTGAGGTGCTTCAGACAATCAGACAAAAATTGACGCCAAGCCAAAGGAGATATTAGAAGGTGTGACTAAAAGATTTGTCAAAAGGGTAGATTTTAAGGAGGGTCTTAAAGGAGAACGGTGGTGGGGGGGAGGGGGGGTGCGGGGAGAGGGGAGAGGGGAGGTAGAGAGGCAGAAAGGTTTAAGGACAGAATTCCAGAGGATGGTGGTTACACAGCTGAAGGTATGGCCTTTAATGGTGGGATGAAGGAACTGGGGGTTACACAAAAGGCCAGAGGAACGCAGAGTTCTCGGATGTAGGGCTCGATAAAGGTTATAACCATAGTGAGGGTGGAGGCCATGAAGGGATTTAAACATGAGGATGAGAGTTTGAAATTTGAGGTGTTGGGGGGCAGGGAGCCAACATGGGTCAGCAAGAACAGGGATGATTGGTGAGCAGGACTTGGTGCGGGATAGGATATGGCAGCACAATTTTGGATGAGCTGCTGTTTATGAAGGGTGGAGGATGGGAGGTTGGCCAGGAGAGCATTTGAATAGTCGAGTCTGGAGGTGACAACTGCATGGATGAGAATTTTGGCAGCAGATTGGCTGAGTTGGGGTAGAAACGTGCAATGTTATGGAAGTGGAGGTAGGCGGTCTTGCTGATGGACATGATATGGGGTTGGAAGCTCAGCTCACAGTCAGATAGGACTCCAGGACTGTGAACAGTCTGGTTCAGCCTGAGAAAATGGCCAGGAAGGGGATGGAATTGGTCTTCCCAATGTTTAATGAGAGGAAATTTCCACTCATCCAAGACTGGATGTTGGACATGCACTAATGATAACACGGATGCAGTGGAGGGGTCGATAGTGGTGATGGACAGGTAGAGCTGGGTGTCGACAGCGTATACATGAAACCTGACCACGTCTTCGGATGATGTTGATAAGAGGCAGCATATAGATGAGGAAGAGGAGAGGGCCAAGGATAGATCCTTGTGAGACTCCAGGGTAATGGTGCAGGGATGGGAAGAGAAGCTATTGCTGGAGATGTTCTAGCTACAATTTTTTTTATTCATTCATGGAATGTGGGTGTGGCTGGCAAGGCCGGCATTTATTGCCCATCCCTAATTGCCCTTGAGAAGGTGGCGGTGAGATGCCTTCTTGAACCGCTGCAGTTCGTGTGGTAAAGGTTCTTCCACGGTGCTGTTAGGGAGGGAGTTCCAGGATTTTGACCCAGCGACAATTAAGGAACGGCGATATATTTCCAAGTCGGGATGGTGTGTGACTTGGAGGGGAATGTGCAGGTGGTGTTGTTCCCATGTGCCTGCTGCCCTTGTCCTTCTAGGTGCTAGAGGTCGCGGGTTTGGGAGGTGCTGTCGAAGAAGCCTTGCAAGTTGCTGCAGTGCATCCTGTGGATGGTACACACTGCAGCCACGGTGCACTGGTGGTGAAGGGAGTGAATGTTTAGGGTGGTGGATGGGGTGCCAATCAAGCGGACTGCTTTGTCCTGGATGATGTCGAGCTTCTTGAGTGTTGTTGGAGCTGCACTCATCCAGGCAAGTGGAGAGTATTCCATCACACTCCTGACTTGTGTCTTGTAGATGGTGGAAAGGCTTTGGGGGGTCAGGAGGTGAGTCACTCGCTGCAGAATACCCAGCCTCTGACCTGCTCTTGTAGCCACAGTATTTATGTGGCTGGTCCAGTTAAGTTTCTGGTCAATGGTGACCCTCAGGATGTTGATGGTGGGGGATTCAGCAATAGTAATGCCATTGAATGTCAAGGGGAGGTAGTTAGACTCTCTCTTTTTGGAGTGGCAAGTAACATACTCACTGTCTGGCACGTATGTTACTTGCCACTTATCAGCCTAAGCCTGGATGTTGTCCAGGTCTTGCTGTATGCGGGCACGGACTGCTTCGTTATTTGAGGGGTTACAAATGGAACTGAACACTGTGCAATCATCAGCGAACATCCCCATTTCTGACCTTATGATGGAGGGAAGGTCATTGATGAGGCAGCTGAAGATGGTTGGGCCTAGGACACTGCCCTGAGGAACTCCTGCAGCAATGTCCTGGGGCTGAGATGATTGGCCTCCAACAACCACTACCATTAAATAGGTAAGAGTGAAACTAATTGAGGGCTGTCCCTTTGTGCTGGACAACAGAGGAGGTGTTGGAGGAGGATGGTGTGATCAACTGTGTCAAAGGCTGCAGAGTGGTTGAGAAGAACGAGGGGGATAGTGCACTATGGTTACTGTCATAAAGGATGTCATTTGTGACTTTGATTCGGGTCGATTCAATGATGTAGCAGGGGTGCAAACCTGATTGGAGAGAATCAAACATGGAGTTGCGGAAATGATGGGCGTGGATTTGGGAGGTGACAACACATTTAAGGACTTCAGGGAGGAAAAGGAGGTAGGTTGGATATGGGGAGGTAGTTTGCAAGGACAGAGGGGTCCAGGGTAGGTTTTGAGGAGGGCTGTGATGACGCAGGTTTGAAAGGGAGGGCAACAGTACCTGAGGGGAGGAAACCATTTACAATATCAGCTAGCATGGGGGCCAGAAAAGGAAGTTGGGTGGGTCGGCAGTTTGATGGGAATGAGGTTGAGAGAGCAGAAACTGGGTCTCAAGGACAAGATGAGCATGGAGGAGAGAAATTGGAGAATGATTTGGTTTCAGATTTGGGGCTAGCATAGCCTGGGGTGAGATTTAGCTAGGTGGGCAAAGGGAAGCAGGGGGTGGGGGGTAGAAGCAGAGGCAACTAAATGGATGATCTCAATCCCAATGACAAAGATTTCCATGAGTTCCTTGCAATTGTTGTTGGAGGTGAGGGGGCAGGGGAGGGGGGTTTAAGGAGACCATTGGTGGTGGAGAAAAGGAGCTGGACGTTATCTTTGCATTCCAGGATGATCAAGGAATAATGGCGGTTTTGGCAGAGGAGACCAAGGCCCAGTCGTGCTTGATGTGATCCAGCCAGATGAGGTGAAGGATGCTAAGCCAGTTGTGCACCAGATATACTCAAGTCTGCATCCCTTGGACTCAAGGGAGTGAAGTTGGGGGCAATACCAGGGAGAACAACCAGGATGGGAGAGAGTAAGGGTTTTATTGGGGATAAGGCCATCAAAGGTGGAGGTGAGGGAGTGCTTGAGCAAAAAATAAACAACCCCAGAATAGTGAATTCTCAAAGTATATTTATATTAGCATTTTATAAAGTCAAGGAAAGAATTTGCAAGTGAAGAACAGCATGTAATATTAATTCTTTAGTCATTCATCTTGTAGAATAATCAAATCCATATAATTATCATAACTGATAGTGTGAAGAACAGACTCCTGTGGAGTTATAAACTTGTATTAATTTTGATGTCAAATGTTTTCTTCGTAAATGCAGTCAAATGAATTATTTTGTAACAACCTGTAACTTAGCATTTTTTCAAAATGTAATGAATTCTTCTTGAAATATGTGAATAATATTTTAATGACTGGAGCCTTCAGGCTCTACAGAATTACAAGCGGTAACATTACCAGAAACATTTAATTAACGAGTCTTTAAAAATAAAACAATCATATCTCAATGCTGTGCTTCCTTGATTTTATAAAGGCAGCTTGATGCTTCAAATCTGACTATAAAATCAGAATTGTTATTAGTTAAGCATATGAATTCTTCTTCAGTTATGAACAAGAAACTTCAATTTGTTTCACAAGATGGAACAAATGTGTTCTGTGGCCACTGACAATCTTATTCTCCCTGACATAATAATTCACTGCTATAAAATAAAAAGTGAGAATACATAGAAATGAGTTAACACTCAATGGCCAGACTGTACAGCATGCTCCAGAATGATTGAAAGCATCAACGTTAGCGTTTAAAAGACGATGATTACAGAACAGACAGGACGTAACATGATTACTGGTACAGTACTGGTTTTAATACACATGCAAGAAATTCTTACACAATTCATTTATACTTGTAGTGCCTAACAATGATAGAAGGCATTTGAGCAGACTTGTTAGAAAAATTGAGGCACGTAATACAAAAGGAAGTCGCAGCATGGATCGAAAGTTAACGTGAAACAAAGAGTTAGGATGAATGGGTGTTGCTCAGATTGGAGAAGTCTTTGAAGTGGTGTATCCTAGGGGTCAGTGCTGCGTCCACTTTTGTTCTCAGTACATACTGATTATTTGGACTTGGGCATAGGGACCACAATCTTAAAATTTGCTGATGACACAAATGTAGAGGGTTTGGCAATGAGGAAGACTGTAAAAGACTCCAGGAAGTCATAGATTAGCAGAATGAGCAGCCAGGTGGAATTTAATGTGAATAAATGTGAGATAATATGTAATGGGAGGACAAACAAGGAATGGGAGTACACACTGGAGATACTGAAGGGTGTGGATGAACAGAGACACCTATAGGTTCAAGTACATAATTCCTTGAAAGTGCGAGTGCAGAGGGTAGATTTTAATTTTTGGCTGTGGTGGAAAACGGGTGTATAACAATATAGATAGACTATTAAAACCATGAAAAAGATGCAACATAGATTTACTATTTGGGATGAGAGGATATAGTTATGATGAAAGGCTTGAAACCTGGAGCTTTATTCACTCGAGCAGTGAAGGATAAGGGGAATCTATTAAAGTGTTTAAAAGTCTTGAAGGGTTTGAGACAGTGAATAGTGAAAGATTATTTTCACTGGTTGGTTAATCAGTAACAAGGAACATAAATGTAAGATTAGTACTGTAAGCTTCAAGGAAGAAGTTGGAAGATTTTTTTTAATGCAACGTGTTATTAAATATTGGATTCATTACCACAAGTGGCTATTAAAGGCAAGGCAATCATGGCATTTAAGAGGGAATTGGATAAACACTTGAAAAGGAAATATATTAAAGAATGCAGTGATAGAGCAATAATGTTTTATTGACTCCCACTCGTCAGTACATTATTGGCCTTGTGATTAGCAGGGACCAATTTAAAACAAGAAAGCAGACAGATGGTTGTTGTTGTCATATGTTTGAACTCTTCCCTTGGAGGGGAGTGTGAAGTAGTGGAAGGATTCACAGGCTGTCAGTCCACGACATGAATGTTGCTTCCATGTCCATAACCATAACCATTTTTATACCAGCCCATATGATGTGAAGAGGCTGCCCACAATCATCGAATATGACTGGCCTGCTGGATGTCAACCCAGAATTTAAAGCTGGAGCTCTGGTCACCACCTGTCAGAGCTGTTTGGAGCAGGGTTCAAACCCTGAAAGTTCTGACTCAGAGGCAGGAGTGCTGCCACTAAGCCAAACGCTCGCTCCAGACAGATGGTGATAAGGTGTGCGGATATTACACAGTGTGCTGAGAGTTCGGTAAGTGGGAGTTGAAGGGTTAATCTCTTTAAATCTAGTGCATATTGCTTCAACTGTTTAAGGTCAATTTAAAAGTTTAAATTTCTAAGTTTCTGTCAGGCTTCAGCAGAGAGCTGCTGTAGCAAGTTAATTGGTTAGCTAGATTCAATTGGTACCTGAAGGTGGGGCAGGCCTGACTCATCTGAGTCTCAACTGTAGAAATACAGGGGCCTGTCAGTGCAGTCCGCACTATATTACACAGTGTGCTGAGAGTTCGGTAAGTGTGGGAGTTTGGTGAAGTGGGGGAAGGAGGTGCTGCTTTGCCTTGCTTTTCCAAACTTTTCCTGCAGAGCGGTAGTGGACCTGAGAGGAGAAGACTGAGATTGTGGAATAAAAGCAGCAGCAGACCTGCACCAAGAGACAACTACTGTGCGACATCACAGGGACTTAACTCCTGGACCTGAGATAAATAAGAAGCAAAAAGTAATCCAAGTGGGACGTCACCAAGGAAGAGGTAAGTGATTGGCTGGTGAGTATTTTCCTGCTGAATTTGTCTAAGGTTAGAGTTTGTGGATTCTCTGGTCTCTGTTGTGTCGTGGGGGACTGCTGTTCAGCAAGGGCCCTTGAGTATACCTTTTTAATTGAAGTGAAATTGGTGGGATTCATTTAATTTGAATTAATTAGTTAAAGGGTAAGTCATGTCAGGACAGCCCAGCCCCGTGTTATGCTCTTCCTGCTCTATGTGGGAAATCAGGGACCCTTCCGGTGTCCCTGACGACCATGTGTGCGGGAAATGCATCCAGCTGCAGCTACTGACAAACCGCATTGCGGCACTGGAGCTGCGGATGGATTCATTAAGGAGCATTCGCGATGCTGAGAACGTCGTGGACAGCACGTTTAGTGAGATGGTCACACCGCAGGTAAAGGTTGTACAGGCAGGAAGTAATTGGGTGACCACCAGGCAGAGTAAGAAGAGCAGGCAGGCAGTGCAGGGGTCCCCTGTGGCCGTCCCCCTCTCAAACAAATATACCGCTTTGGATATTGTTGAGGGGGATGACTTATCAGGGGAAGGCAGCAGCAGCCAACTTCCTGGCACCAGGGGTAGCTCTGCTGCATAGGCTGGGAGGAAAAAGAGTGGAAGAGCTATAGTGGTAGGGGATTCTATCGTAAGGGGAACAGACAGGCGTTTCTGTGGCCGTAAACGTGACTCCAGGATGGTTTGTTGCCTCCCTGGTGCCAGGGTCATGGATGTCACTGAGCATTCTCAAGGGGGAGGGTGAGCAGGCAGAGGTCGTGGTCCACATTGGGACCAACGACATAGGTAGGAAGGGAGATGAGGTCCTGCATCAAGAATTTAGGGAGCTAGGTAGCAGATTAAAGAGCAGGACCTCAAAGGTTGTAATCTCTGGATTACTCCCAGTGCCACGGGCTAGTGAGTATAGAAATGGGAGGATAGAACAGATGAATGCGTGGCTAAAGAGTTGGTGCAGGAGGGAGGGTTTCAGTTTCCTGGATCACTGGGCCTGCTTCTGGGGAAGGTGGGACTTGTACAAGTCGGACGGGTTGCACCTGAACCAGAGCGGGACAAATATCCTTGCGGGGAGGTTTGCTAGCACTGTTGGGGGGGGTTTAAACTAACTTGGCAGGGGGATGGGATACAGAGTGGAGCTACAATAGGGGGTGATGTGCAGCCAAATATAGAGAAAAAAACAAGTCAGCTTGGAAGACAGGGCAAATATGTGAGGGCAAGGCTGGATGGCATCTATTTTAATGCAAGGAGTCTTGCGAATAAGGTGGATGAACTGAAGGTGTTGATAAACACATGGGAGTATGATATTGTTGCTGTCACAGAGACATGGTTGAGGGAGGGGCAAGACTGGCAGCTCAATATTCCGGGGTACAGAATCTTCAGGCGAGACAGAGGGGGAGGTATAAGAGGAGGGGGGGTCGCAATATTAATTAAAGAATCAATTACTGCCATAAGGAGGGATGATATATTAGCAGGTTCCTCTAATGAGGCCATATGGGTGGAGCTTAAAAACAAAAAGGGGGCAAGCACTTTGATGGGAGTGTACTATAGGCCCCCAAACAGTCAGGGGGAGATAGAGGAACAGATATGTAGGCAAATCTCAGAAAATTGTGCAAATAATAGGATAATAATAGTGGGGGATTTCAACTTCCCCAATATTAACTGGGATACTCAGAGTGTAAAAGGCTTAGAGGGTACAAAATTCTTAACGTGCATCCAGGAGAGCTTTTTGAGCCAGCATGTAGAAAGTCCTACAAGAGAGGGGGCGGTACTGGACCTAATTCTAGGGAATGTGGCCGGCCAAGTGGAAGAAGTGCTAATAGGTGAGCACTTTGGTGAGAGTGACCATAATTCGGTGAGATTTAAGGTGGTCATGGAAAAGGACAGGGAGGGGCCGGAAATAAAGGTTCTAAATTGGGGGAAGGCCGATTTTAATAGGATCTGGCCAAAATGGACTGGGATCAGCTGCTTGTAGGAAAATCCGCATCGGAGCAATGGGAGTCTTTCAGAAGGGAGATTGAGACCATACAATGGCAACATGTTCCCGTAAAGGTCAAGGGTGGTTCCAAGAACTCCAGGGAACCTTGGATGTCAGGGGATATACGAGCATGGATTAGGAAAAAAAGGAGGGCTTTTGGCAGATACAAAAGGCTAAAGACGGAGGAAGCCCTAGAGGAGTACAAAAAGTGCAGGGGGATACTTAAAAAAGAAATTAGGAGATCAAGGAGGGGCCATGAAATAAGACTGGCGAGCAAAATAAAGGAAAATCCTGAGATGTTTTATAAGTATATTAAGGGTAAGAGGATGACTAGGGAAAAAATAGGGCCCATTAGGGACAAAAATGGCAATCTGTGTGTGGAGCCGGCAGATGTAGGAGGGGTTCTAAATGAATTTTTTGCATCTGTTTTCACTATGGAGAAGGACGATGTAGACATAGAAATACGGCAGGGGGACTGTGATATACTCGAACATATTAACATCGAGCGGGAGGAGGTATTGGCGGTTTTAGCAGGCCTAAAAATGGATAAATCCCCAGGCCCGGACGAAATGTATCCCAGGCTACTGTGTGAGGCAAAGGAGGAGATTGCGGGGGCTCTGACACATATATTCAGAACCTCTCTGGCCACAGGGTATGTGCCAGAGGACTGGAGAACCGCTAATGTAATACCATTATTCAAGAAGGGGAGTAGGGAAAAACCGGGGAACTACAGGCCAGTGAGCCTAACATCAGTGGTAGGAAAATTATTGGAAAAAATTCTGAAGGACAAAATTAGTCTCCACTTGGAGAAGCAAGGATTAATCAGGGATAGTCAACATAGCTTTGTCAAGGGAAGATCATGTCTGACTATAATTTGATTGAATTTTTTGAGGGGGTGACTAGGCGTGTGGATGAGGGTAACGCAGTGGATGTGGTATACATGGATTTCAGTAAGGCCTTCGATAAAGTCCCCCACAGGAGACTGGTCAAGAAGGTACGAGCCCATGGAATCCAGGGTGCCTTGGCACTTTGGATACAAAACTGGCTTAGTGGCAGAAGGCAGAGGGTGATGGTCGAAGGTTGTTTTTGTGACTGGAAGCCTGTGGCCAGTGGGGTACCACAGGGATCGGTGCTGGGTCCCTTGCTGTTTGTGGTCTACATTAATGACTTGGATATGAATGTAAAAGGTATGATCAGTAAGTTCGCTGATGATACAAAAATTGGTAGGGTGGTAAATAGCGAGGAGGATAGCCTCAGTCTGCAGGACGATATAGATGGGTTGGTCAGATGGGCGGAACAGTGGCAAATGGAATTTAACCCGGAAAAGTGCGAGGTGATGCACTTTGGAGGGACTAACAAGGCATGGGAATACACAATGAATGGGAGGACCCTAGGCAAGACAGAGGGTCAGAGGGATCTTGGTGTGCAAGTTCACAGATCCCTGAAGGCGGCGGAACAGGTAGATAAGGTGGTAAAGAAGGCATATGGGATACTTGCCTTTATTAGCCGAGGCATAGAATATAAGAGCAAGGAGGTTATGATGGAGCTGTATAAAACACTGGTTAGGCCACAGCTGGAGTACTGTGTGCCGTTCTGGTCGCCACACTACAGGAAGGATGTGATCGCTTTGGAGAGGGTGCAGAGGAAATTCACCAGGATGTTACCAGGGCTGGAGCGCTTCAGCTATGAAGAGAGACTGGGAAGATTGGGTTTGTTTTCCTTGGAGCAGAGGAGGCTGAGGGGGGACATGATTGAGGTGTACAAAATTATGAGGGGCACAGATAGGATGGATACTAAGGAGCTTTTTCCCTTCGTTGAGGGTTCTATAACAAGGGGACATAGATTCAAGGTAAAAGGCGGGAGGTTTAGAGGGGATTTGAGAAAGAACTTTTTCACCCAGAGGGTGGTTGGAGTCTGGAACTCACTGCCTGAAAGGGTTGTGGAGGCAGGAACCCTCACAACATTCAAGAAGCATTTGGATGAGCACTTGAAATGCCATAGCATACAAGGCTACGGACCAAATGCTGGAATATGGGATTAGAGTAGACAGGGCTGATGGCCGGCGCAGACAAGATGGGCCGAAGGGCCTCTATCCGTGCTGTATGACTCTATGACTCTAAGGGGCATTACATAGATTTTTCAACCAGAAGAGATTACTCAGATCCCCAAATTTCAACAAATCATAATACAAGGGCAAGAGAAGCAGATCTCTGTGAATTTAGACAAAATTAATCACTATTTAAATGTTTCTATGAAGCTGATGGTTGGACAACAGAACCTGAAAGTCAAAGACTGACATTAGTCTCTGTTAAATGTATGCCTGCAGTTTCCTCTAGATTTGCACTCGGACACATGTAATCTGGACTCAAACCAATTACGTGGGTTAAAAGAGTGCAGAATTTTGTCCATGAGTTACCTACGTAACTACAATGCGCCCAAGTCTCCTCAATCTTTCATATCCGTCCATCAAACCCTCTGTTGGATGAATCTCTGCACACAACACTGGCCACGTCCCCGACTCTCTCATGTCAGTATCCTCTAAGTGCACTTGTTTGGGGGTCTCTCAACATTGCAAACAGATTTCAAGGTGCAGCAGGAAACAAAGTCATTTTTCTGCTCTTTTATTTGCAACTTTTTGAGCGTTTTTGTTAAATTTATCCTCACTGAGACCTGCTCTGTATTTTCTGTTTCTTTTATACTTATGCCATAAAAAAGCATTAAGTCACATTAAAAATTGAAAAGCTTCCCTGATTGCAGGTTCCTTACATGCTGTGCCTCATGTGGATGAATGATGGTTAAATGAGTTTCAACTTACATTTTCAGACTCAAAGAACAAATATACTGGTCCGAATTTGGCATTTCTTTGGGCCCCGATTCTTTACACTGATTCTTGTCCATTTACGTCCATTTTAATTTTGGGAGTATTCTAATGAGATTGGGAGATACTTGGGTGTAACTTGACATTAGCAAAATGGGGGCAGCATTGGGCACATTTTCGGGCTGATTTCCGGGTTGCATTAACCAGCAATAATCATGTAGCCCTTTTGCTTTGTCTCTTATATCGAAAGGGTTCAGCCAAACACAACACTTTAAATCTTTAACCTTGTTATTTTTCTCATATAAGACTGCATAAACGTTCATTTAAACTTTTAGAAATAATTGCAACAATTTTCTGTTTATTGGGAAAAAGTAATAAAAGAAAATTTACTACAGTGCCTCCGAACCTGTGGTCCCCATGGTGTATTGCTAAAATAAAAGGCACCACAGCAACAGAACATTTTCACCACAAGATGTAAAAGAGCCTACTGGCCACAGATTTGAAGAACAACTGAAAAGCAGCACAATCTTATCAGGTAACATAATCTAAATTTACAATCCATTACATCCATAATCTATTTCCAAGTAAATGGTTCACTATGGTGAAGGGTTCAAATGCTAGGGGACACAAGTGAAAATTAAAAAGTTAGGCATAAGAACGGAAGTCAGACTTTCAACCAAAGGGTGACAGAGTTGTGAAGTAAGTAAAAAGGAGAATACATTGAAGCAGATAGCATAAGTGGCCTCATGAAATAATAAAATATGATTCTGGAAAGATAAATGATAGTGAGACAGCAAATAGATGGGGTGCCTCTCTGAGAGAGGGGTGCTGCTGTTTGCCGTAATGGTCTTTTCCTGTTTCTAAAAATTCTTGTAAGTTCTTAAATATCTAAGGGTGAAGTTATACTGCTACTTTTCATCGATGCAAACCTGAAATTGCTTTCACTTTGGTGTCTATTCTGATCTTACACCTGAGTATATTAAAGCCAAGTGATGTGATACTCTCTTCTCCATGGGGCAGTTTTATATTAGATTACATTGTAGCCAGTTCAAATTCTTTTACAGTATAGGGACAATTTTATGAAATCATATTTCAGGCGCAGAGCCTCACCTGCCAGAAGTCTATTGTGGGAATTTAGAGTCATACTACCCATGATTTCCCATCTATTAAAAGGAGCATGCACTTAAATCCCCAATACGTGCTCCCAGCAAGTAAGGCTTATGCTGGGAGTGCAACTACATAAATTATGCTCTTTAATTCCAGTCGGGTGATGAAGTCCATTGGACTACCTTGGAAATTTTAATCCTTCCAATGGGATTTTTTTAATGTCTGGACAAATTGAATGCTTCCATCCACATGCTAAAAATAGCCACGTGGAGAGAAAAGTTCTGGGCATGCATCAAAGCAGACATGTGCATAATTCCATGTAACTCATCTTGGTGCTAGTTAGATGGAGGTCAGTCTGCAGTAGAACTTCGGTCAGATGACTTTTTATCACAACTAGTTTTAGATCGGTAGTTACCCTATGATTGCAGATTAGTCATATATGGTTTTAAATCTAGACAACCCTAGACAAATACATATCTGATCCAAGCATACGCTAACATTGTATCAGTCCAGATCCATCCGCTGTTGTAGAAGGGTCGAATTTAACCCTACCCACCTGGCAGAAACTGGGCAGGTAGAAAGTTAAATTGACCGGGTGACTTACACGCCAACGTCCCGCTAACTTCAATTTTAACCTGCTCTTCTGAGCAGGCGGCAAATACACCCACTCAAAGCCAACAGGGTGTTTCTTAAAAATGCAGATCGGGGTCCGATGTCATGATTAAGCCCAACTGCGATTTTAATTCCCACCTGAGCAGGGAAGCCGTTGCAGTTTCTCGCCAGGTAAATTCAAGTGAGAAGAAGCTCGAAAGCAAAAGAAGCCATTCAAGGTTAAGTTTTTTACTTTGTTTTGTGGGGCCAGGAAGAGCAGGAGTGCTCCTCTGGACCCCAGAATAAAATTTAGGCCTCCCCTGCCCAGAACTCCTCCTCCCTTCTGTACCCCGAGATCACCCCCGGAAACCTGGTCCCCATGCTGGTGATGGCAGGCAGCAAGGACCACCCAAAATTCCAGAGGTAAGCAGCCACTTCATAAGCACTTCCCGCCCCTACTGAGTGGGAAGTCAACCGGCAGAATATTAACAAGATCCGGCAGTTAAAATAGCGGGTGGGCGGGAATCTAATTGAAGTCACTGGCTTCCTACTGTAAAACTGCTGGCAGTTAAAATCTCTGCCAAAGTTTCTGATCCAAGCATAAAATGTTCCTGTAATTGTTTTTTTTTCATTCTTGTGCACTGTATAGTTAGACTGTGCAAAATTTCACATGGAAATGACAGCATCTAGAATTTTCTAGCATTCTAGACAGAGATAGAGCGGTGGAGTGGGACTAGCTGGACGGCTCTTGCAGAGAGCCAGCACAGACTCGACGGACCGAATGGCTTCCTTCCGTGCTGTAACCATTCTATGATTCTATATATTTGTTTGGTTTAACAACAACTTGCATTTATATAGCATCTTTAGCAGAGTAAAACGTCCCAAGGCGCTTCACAGGAGCGTTATCAAACAAAATTTGACACCGAGCCACATAAGGAGGTATTAGGATAGGTGACCAAAAGTTTGGTCAAAGAGGTAGGTTTTAAGGAGCGTCATAAAGGAGGATAGAGAGGTAGAAAGGTTTACGGAGGGAATTCCAGAGCTTAGGGCCTTGGCAGCTGAAGGCATGGCCGCCAATGGTGGAGCAATTAAAATCGGGGATGCGCAAGAGGCAAGAATTGGAGGAGTGCAGAGATCTCAGAAGGGTTGTAAGGCTGAAGGAGGTTACAGAGATAGGTGAGGCCATGGAAGGATTTGAAAACAAAGATGAGAATTTTAAAATCGAGGCGTTCCCGGACCGGGAGCCAATGTAGGTCATCGAGCACTGGGGTGATCGGTGAAAGGCACTTGGTGTGAGTTAGGATACAGGCAGCAGAGTTTTGGATGAGCTCAAGTTTATGGAGAGTGGAAGATGGGAGGCCGGCCAGGAGAGCATTGGAATAGTCAAGTCTAGAGGTAACAAAGGCATGGATGAGGGTTTCAGCAGCACATGACCTGAGGCAGAGGCAGAGACGGGTGGTGTTATGGAGATGGAAGTAGACGGTCTTGGCGATGGAGCGGATATGTGGTCGGAACCTCATCTTAGGGTCAAACAGGACGCCAAGGTTGTGAACGGTCTGATTCAGCCGTCGACAGGGCCAGGGAGAAAGATGGAGTCGGTGGCTAGGGAATGGAGTTTGCAGTGGGGACCAAAGACAATGGCTTTGGTCTTCCCAATATATCCTCCAATATTTAGTTGGAGGAAATCTTTGCTCATCCAGTACTGGATGTCGGACAAGCAGTGTGATAAATGAGAGACAGTGGAGGGGTCAAGACAGTGGAGGTAGAGCTCAATAAATAATGAAAAGGAGAACAATATAGATATTAACAAATTAGCTGCTTGCATCTACTGTCATTGTTTGAATATAATCATCTGGAATTTCCGTACGGGTTCTTCCAATCATCTGCTGTAACTTTGGGGGAAGATCGGTGGAAAACTGGAGAAATGGTTTTGAGCAGTAAGAAAGAGGATGGTGCAGGCTGTCTGGAGGGAGGTAAGTGGCAGTGGTAATGGGAATAATTTTGACTTTGTGCTAGCAGGAGGCATGGTCCATTCTGAAGACCTCATTAACATTCGGCTGGCAGGTTGTGGGTGGAAAACAAATGCCCGCTGGCTCCGGGCTCAGGCAATATCAGGCAGCCCAGCCAGCCTCTGGGACCGCGGAAAAGTAGGTCCGGAGAATATTTTCCTTTATTTCCCGCTATGGTACTGCCCGATATCAGGTAGTAATAAAAGGAAAATCCCTCCCCCCACCCTGCCCAGTTTTTCTTTTGATTTTTAGCTTCAAACACAAGAGGGCAGCAGCTGGCTGAGTTAGCTCATCTATGATGCTAGGCGCTTGATTGTACCCAAATGAGAGAGTGTATCCAAGAGTTACAAGTCTAGTGTAATCCCAAACCACTTTAGTGCAATGCATTCCTCGGAGTAGATCGCAGTTTCATCCTTTTGGGTTTTCAGTGTTATGTAGAAAATAATGGAGTGGTCCAAGGCTACATTGGGGTAGATTGACAACTTGCATAAAACTGGAATTGTGGATCGGCCGTCCATTATAGAAACAGTCTGATTTTCATTTCTGTTGATGTCCCGCCAGTGGCAAGTTGAAAATTTACCTCATTGTGGTTTTGAGATGATATAACAAATTAAAGCTTGTGTGGTTCATCAATGTTATTTCAAACCCTAGACCTGTCACTATCTAGAATGTGATATTGTTTATAATACATACAAACTTAACACTAATCTTGGGTATAGGAGCCCCAATCCCTGTGCTGATGATTGCTGTGACAACTCTTGTGCTTTATGAAACAGTCTGTGGTTCCATTCTAGATGTTGCTTACTCATCAGTGGACGGGAGAATAGTATGAAATTAGGTGTGTTTATCACCACCTTCACAGCCATGTATAAATATTTGATGTTTACTGCCATAAGGGTGGCAATTTTAACCTAACTCACTTGGTAGGAAGTTGACCGGATTAGGTGGAACGCTGGGTTTACATCCTGCCCATTGTTAGTCTATATTTACTTCAATGGAGAGAAAAATAGGACGAGGTGTAAAACCAGTGCTGCGCCCAATCCCGTCAGTTTCCCGACTGGCGGGTTAGGTTAAAATTACCTCCTTTAACATTACTATTTCAAATCATGAACAGCATATGATTCTGTGTTAAATTGAATTTCTGTTGAAAGATTGACAAGATAAATTTGATATATATTCAATAAAGAAATGCATTCTTTGAGTAGACACTTACTAAACTCAGTGGAGCAGGTTTCCACTTCAAATTTGTTAAATGACTCTAAACTTTCCAGGCTGAAGAGCTGGGGCATCTTCTTCTCATCTGCTGCCAGCTCCTTCGCCTAGGCTTCTTCTCTGTTTCCTTTCTTTGCCTGACAGAATGCCATTGTTTTCTTGGCCATTTTCTTGATATCACTGAAACATTTTGACACATTGTGTCGACTCACTTTATTTGTTCATGAGATTCAACTTCCAACTTGCTGCCAGGCAACCCTCATTGTGTGAGGATTTGGTGAATTCAAAAGTTGCAAAAATTGAGGTCATCCTGCTTGCTGACTCCTTCCTCTGATCACCACAAGATCCACTGTAGGGTCAGTAAACCTGGACGGTTGGGATTTTTTTTACTGCCAGTCATCGGTTTTCATTCAGCTCATCATCAGCATTACAGGTGATGACTTTTAGTGCTCATGAGCTCATTCTGCCCATTAACTCTTATTATTACTAATGTCCTGTGACTAAGTGACAATTCATCGCTGATAATAAGTTGTGATAGTTGGAAACTCTTGCGTTAGCAGCTCAGTAGTAAGTGGATGTGGATAGTACCCCGTTGGCTTTAATAACACCTCTATGTCAGATCTAAAAGTGGTGCTCTATGGCTTTATAATCATGTTTGGCCTTTACGTGATGCTTGGATGGAGGAGGTAGAAGTTGTAAACAAGCAAGATTGTTTTAAACTTAAAATTAGAACCATTTTGTGGAATTTATGAAAGTAGAAAATTATTTCAATTTTTTTTTTAGTGTACGCAGGACCCCCTGCTGGAATCACATTGGTTAATATTAAACATTATTTTATATCACAAGTTTAACTCTTAAATGTTGGTATCTCTTGGAAAATCTAGTCTCCTGTTGTGACATTGAAACTAGTGCTAATATTTATACAGTAATACATATTTTGTTAACAGAGCATTCTGTATAGGAAACAAACAGAAAACATCAGTGGAAAACTGCTGCTGCCCTTAGATAGTTCTGTCAGATTCAATTTTTTTTCTTTATCCCTTGGCCATTGAGCTAAGTTTGGCCGAATGGCCTTCCTCATGCGTATTTATCTTGTTATCTTGTGACTTTCCAGCTGCTGGAAAATGTTTGGAGGCAGCTATGAATAGAATCAACAAGTGAGGAAAATAAAGGATAAATAACTATTACAATTATTATTACAGAATATAAATTAGACTGCTGGGAATTCATCTTCAGAAGAAGCTATAAATGATTTTACCACAGTGGTCTCCAGCAGCAATTTTGGATAATGTGCGTATCACAAGATGTTTCCGAGAACACTGTTATTAAAAAAAAAAATCCAAACCTCTCCTCAGGTATTAAAATCAGGCTTTTAAAGTCCCTTGCTTGATAGACCTAGGGTAGGCATTAGAAACAAAAGGCAGCCTCGAGGACAATTGCATGTAGTTACTCAGTGACGCTGTTTGTATTGAAGCAAAGCTCCCTTAGAAATAAAACTCACAGGAGCAAAAGATCTCTGAACCTGCCTTCTTAAAGCTCAAGTAATTATAGTACATTTCCTGTTGTAAAAGCAGTAAGTCCTCCCCATTGTTAGATTTTAAATGTTACTCAGTCCCTTTACAGCTAAAATTTGTTTATCAAATAGCTAAATGTGATTCTCTAGTCAGAACCAATTGATTTTTTCCTCTGGGTGTACAATTTCTGTTGCAGCTCTGATAATCTTCATATTTTCAATTTTATAACATCATATTTTCTAAATGGATAATAGAATTACTAATTATGGAAATAACCTAATGGTGATAGATTGTTGGTACAAAGTAATGGCTGGTTTCTTGTGGAGGAGTTGTTTGAGACAGTTGGGTGATAGGGAGCAGAGGATGGGAAAACTTGCACATGGGTATTTAATAGATTGAGAAGTGTCGTCATTTCAGGACTGTTGGTGTATGAGAATGGGAGGTGGTTAAGGAAAAATAAAGCCAACAGAAATGGTTCATTGGGTGTTCTTAATTTGGGTCATTAGCTGATTCAAGAGTTTTATATGGACTGAAGTCACAGTCATAGAACAATGTCAAGAAAGGTCACAGATTGTACACGATAACAAAAGAAAATACAAATAAGAGTGGGGATTTAGGAACAGCATTGCTTTAGTGGAGACTCTTGAGCATGGCTCTTTTTAAAAGGAAAGAATAGGCATCCAATCACATAGGATCAAACATGATGTAAAAACTTGAAGAGGTTGGGCTGAACAGAATATTCACTTTGAAGCAGAATAGACAGGGAGAAGGAGGCAAGGTGCACAAGCTCTGAACTTATGTTCAACATTGGGGGAGCAGAACGCAATCACAGTATGTAGTCCTTTCGTAGCATCCAAATACCACAGTTGTCCCCCACTTGCAACTGACTTATGGTGGGACTATGTTGCAAGGCCCATGCATTTTGAGGCTGTGTATAATTTTCTTCTAAAAAAGGGACATTTCTTGAATTTTATTGAAAACTACTCTCTCTTTGCCATTTGGGAGCTTCTTGAAATGTGTCCTCAATGCTCCACCCCCACCCCCACCCCGATTGCCACTGTTACTGCCCCCCCTCGATCCCAACCTCTACCCTCCTTGATCCCGGCATCTGCCATCCCTGATCGCCACCACTGCACCTCCCCTCCCGATCACCACTACCTCCCCTCCCGCCCTCCACTACCCTCCCTCCCAGCCACCAGTTCCCTTTCCAGTAGCCCCGCCTTCCAGATCCCCTTTAACGACTTGTCAGAGGCCGCTGCTGGTGTCACAGCGGCCCGATCTTTGAGTCCTCTTCGCTGGGGAGCTGCTTGGGGATGCCCATTAGGTGTTTGCAGCTCGCCAGCTCGATGATAATGAGGACTGAGACCCAATATCACGTGCGGGGATTGTTCCCTGCACCCACTGCATGCCTGTTTTTGGGCTTGCTCAATTTTCTATGCCATTAACTATTTGTGCAATAGCATCACATGGCATGATTTCAAGCCTCTCATGAATTAGCATAAAGGCACACAATGGTCTGTTGTTCTTTAAACTTTAGCCATAACAACTCTATCTAATGGGGTATAAAATGAATTCTCTTTTTACATTTAATAAAGCAAACAAGAATGCTCCAAAAAAGCAGCTAATTTATTCTATATTAATGGGTGTTTAATAAAGACGCTATAGATAACAAGGGAAAAACAAAGAAGGTAGAGTAATGGGCCAGAGAATGCTTTTATTAAGTTTATTAACTTTGTGCTAAAAGTAATATCATCTAATAATTTATGATATAGCATTATAACTACCTTGCAATACTTGAATTGGATTTACTGCGACTAATCTTATGAATGTAACTTTGCTACAACTAACTCGAATTTCTAGATTGCAAAGTTTAGTTGGGGAGCCAGAGAGAGAGAGAGAGATAGACTAGGGTTGTAAACTCTGATTGGACGTATTCCTGGAGGTATGACCCTCCCACCTCAAACCACCCCGCCCTCACACTCCTGCTATTGGTCGCCCGACACAAACATCCTCTCAGCCCACTGCCTTCCTACGCCAATTGGAAAGTGAACAGACTCTCCTTTACCCGATTGGATGCTTCTTGATGGTCAGTCGAACAGCTTTTTTTCCCATCTCCAACATTTTTATAACTAATAAATGGAAGTGTTAAAAGAACATGAAAAGAAAAATATTTTTTTTAGTGTCCTTATAATTTTTCTCCAGGGTTGCTGGAAGCAGTGTCCAGGAGATTAATCTTTAATTCCTAAAGACTCCAGGACAATCCTGGAGGGTTGGCAACCCTAAAATATATATCAGGAGCTGATCAGTGTGACACTTCTACACAGAAACGCAGAAGGTGCAAAAATTTCTCTTAATGGTATAAGAACCCAGTCAAAGGTGAGAATAATGGGAGGGGTGCAGTCTTGGGATTGTGCAGCGCCTAATAAAGAGAGATTTAAGAAATCCTCTTTCATATAGAGAGAAAAGAGAGACTGCCAGTGAGGCAAGTGGCCCGACATTGATCTTCATAAAATGGGCGAGCTGCCTGTGGAGGTGTGACGGGTGTTGGAAGTAGGGTTGCCAACCTTCCCGAATTGTCCCGGAGTCTCTGGCAACGAGGACTGATCTACGGGCACTCCTGTGCGCAACCCGGGAGAAAAAATTGCAAGCTCGCCTAGTAACCATCGCTGCTGTACCAGGAATGCTGCCATTTGTTCTTTCCCTGCTCCTTCCTAACTGGGCGCAGCTACTCCAACAGACAACCCAGAGTGAATCTGTGTACCCACAGCCACCGGTCACACAATGGAGCAGTTTCAACGGCCTGGGTCGCTGTGGGCATCCAATGATCAAACCTCCAGGAATATGATCAAAAGAGTTGGCCACCCTAGCTGGCAGCTCGCCCAAATAATGTTAATGAGGCCCACAGCCCAATTTCGGATCGGACTTGGGCCTCCCAGCTGGGACGTGTTCTGTGCACGGCAACTATTTGAGGTCCAAATGTGGGCCTAAGAGAATATCCATGTGTTTCAGAGTCAGTTTGAGACTTAAACTGTTACTTTCGTATTGCTGCCAAGTGGAAACTACTTCACAGCAACACAAAAGTAGCTACATGACAGTTCTCTACTTTAGACCATCCTTTAGGCCATCAGAAACCTAACTGGCTAAAATATGTCTCACTGTGAATAGAACATTTAATTTTACAATGCTGTGTCCCGTGATAATAGCAGAAAAAAATGCCTGAGTTGCAGCTGAGGGTTTGACCCAACACAGACACAATGATTATTGGCATCTTGACCTCTAACCTTACTGCAAGGGGTAACAATTTTCAATTATGAATTATTGTCATGATTCAAAGTCACACAAAATACTTTACTCATACCCAGCAGAAAAAGGTCCATGTCTGTAGGTGAACTCTTTCTCCCTATGAACTGAAATGTTAGCCCTGATTTTAAAACTTCCAGAAGGCATTTGATAAGGTCCTGCATAAGAGACTGTTAGCTAAGATAGAAGCCCATGGAATCGAGTGAAAAGTACGGACTTGGTTAGGAAGTTGGCTGAGCGAAAGGCAACAGAGAGTAGGGATAATGGGAAGATACTCACATTGGCAGGATGTGACTAGTGGAGTCCCGCAGGGATCTGTCTTGGGGCCTCAATTATTCACAATATTTATTAATGACTTCGATGAAGGCATAGAAAGTCTCATATCGAAGTTTGCCGATGACACAAAGATTGGTGGCATTGTAAGCAGTGTAGATGAAAACATAAAATTACAAAGCGATATTGATAGATTAGGTGAATGGGCAAAACTGTGGCAAATGGAATTCAATGTAGACAAATGTGAGGTCATCCACTTTGGATCAAAAAAGGATAGAACAGGATACTTTCTAAATGGCGAAAAGTTAAAAACAGTGGATGTCCAAAGGGACTTAGGGGTTCAGGTACATAGATCATTGAAGTGTCATGAACAGGTGCAGAAAATAATCAAGAAGGCAAATGGAATGCTGGCCTTTATATCTAGAGGACTAGAGTACAAGGGGGCAGAAGTTATGCTGCAGCTATACAAAACCCTGGTTAGACCGCACCTGGAGTACTGTGAGCTGTATTTTGATGGTTCAATAAGGAATCTTATCCCTTAATACCTTTGGTTGCCAAAAAGCTATCTATCTCAGATTTAAAAACAGGCCCACTCCTGCCCGAACCCAGCGTCAATGATGTGAGGCCGGCAGGTATTAAGGGATATGGGCCAAAGGCAGGTATATGGAGTTAGATCACAGATCAGCCATGATCTTATCAAATGGCGGAGCAGGCATGAGGGGCTGAATGGCCTACTCCTGTTCCTATGTTCCTATAAAACCTCGAGCTTGATAAAAACAGGGCGGGTGGGGGGTTAAGAACGTGGCAGCATTCAGGGAAGAGCCTCATTGAGATTCAAAATTCGGGGTCTGATGCAGTCAATCAGGGATAAGATTCCTTATTGAACCATCAAAATACAGCTATTGCAGGGTTTACATAGGCATATATGTTATGTTTCTCTTGTATGTCCATTTCTCTAAACAAAACAAAACTGTTGATACATAAAACACTTTGAAAAATAGTCTCTGCTTTGAAAATTAGTCACTGTGACACTGGCAACCTGCTCGAGGAAAATCAGCAAGCCCCACAATTTACAAACAAACGTAGAATCATAGAAAGTTACGGCACAGAAGGAGACCATTCGGCCCATCGTGTCCGTGCTGGCCAAGAAAGAACTATCCAGTTTAATCCCACTTTCCAGCACTTGGTCCGTAGCCCTGTAGGTTAAGGCACTTCAAGTGCACATCCAAGTACTTTTTAAATGAGTTGAGGGTTTCTGCCTCTACCACCCCTTCACGAAGTGAGTTCCAGACTCCCACCGCCCTCTGGGTGAAAAAAATTCTCCTCGGTTCCCTTCCAATCCTTCTACCAATTGCTTTAAATCTATGCTCCGTGGTCACAGACCCCTCTGCGAAGGGAAATAGGTTCTCCCTATCAACTCTATCTCGTCCTGTCATAATTTTGTGCACCTCGATTAAATTTCCCCTCAGCCTCCTTTGTTCCAAGAAAACAACCCCAGCCTATCAAATCTCTTCTCATAGCTAAAATTCCCCAGCCCTGGCAGCATCCTCATAAACCTCCTCTGTATCCTCTCTAGTGCAAATCACATCTTTCCTGTAATGTGGTGACCAGAACTGTACGCAGTATTCAAGTTGTGAACTAACCAATGTTTTATACAGTTCTAGCATAACCTCCCGGCTCTTGTTTCCTATGCTTTTGCTAATGTTGGTCCTTCAGTCCTGCACCAAAGCAAGTAGCCTTTCTGATTGGATTTATAAAGCAAATATATGTTTACAGTCCAACAAGATAATCAGTTATTCATCTCACATATTAAATGCTGGGCAACACATTACAAATTAAAATCAGGTAATGTTCCAGTGGGACATTGGCACTTGAAAGCTTTGCCATTAACACATTAGCTATTAGTATATCAAGAGATACAGTAAAGAAAAAATATTATGGACAAAATGCTCCATTTTGTCACAATTATAAAAAAAAGTCTTTAGATAATTCTAGAATTTTTGGCATCTGCTTCGAGGCTACACAATGCTCTCATTACAAACTAAACTTCAGGCTGAGATTAGAGAAAGATGGGAGAGACTTGCATTCATACAGCAACTTATCACACCTCCCAGTAATTAGGAAATATGCAACAAAGAAATTAAGTTTACATAGATCTGTCCCAAATAAATCAATCTTAAAAGACTAGATGGAAAATCTTTAAAGTAAACCCTATCTAGGCAAAATATTAACATGTGGTCCCCATCACCCAGCCCTCATTTGCCTAGTCTAGTGATGCCAATGTTTCAGGAAGATGGAGTGAGGATTTCCTCTGTGTACTGTGTGTAACAACGTCATAAACCTATTTTTATAGAACACATTTACAATTTAATTACACACATTACGTAGAGAAAAATAAATCATCCTCCAAGGAGATTAACAACTCCCTCAAGAGATGAGGAATACTTTATGAACTATCAAACTGCTTACAGGTAAGTATCACTTGAATTGCCCACTTAAGTCTTGATATGCCAACAGCAGCAAAGGATACAGATCTTTTTGAGGCCAGAATAAAATTCTAAATGTAAAATATAATAAATTAATTTCTAATGAAACATTTACATCCAATTATTTATGTTGCTGCAATTTAGAAATTACAAATTTGTTGTAGCAATGTGACATTACAAGTTTAGTCAAAACAAAATCATTTTAAATACAGCAACAAAATCACACCATCCCATAAACTACCACATTACTGTTAACTTATAGTCAATTAAGTTGAGTAAATGGACTGCCTATCATAATAGGCCATTAAGCCTAACAGGTCCATGCCGGTGTTTATGCTCTACACGAGCTTCCTCCCACCCTTCTTTATCTAACCCCATCGACATATCCTTTCTCCCTTATGTGTTTATCTAGCTTCCCCTTAAATGCATCTATGCTATTTGCCTCAACTACTCCTTGTGGTAACGAGTTCCACATTCTAACCACTCTCTGGGTAAAGAAGTTTCTCCTGAATTGGATTTATTAGTGACTATCTCATATTAATGGCCCCTAGTTCTGGTCTCCCCCCACAATTGGAAATGTCTTCTTTACATCTACCCCTATCAAAGCCTTTCATAATCTTAAAGACCTCTATCAGGTCACCCCTCAGTCTTCTCTTTTCTAGAGAAAAGAGCCCCAGCCTATTCAATCTTTCCTGATAGGAATAACCTCTCAGTTCTGGTATTATCCTAGTAAATCTATTTTGCATCTTCTCCAGTGCCTCTATATCCTTTTTATAATATGGAGACCAGAACTGTTCACAGTACCCCAAGTGTGGTCTAACCAAGGTTCGATAGAAGTTTAACATAACTTCTCTGCTTTTCAATTCTATCCCTCTTGAAATGAACCCTAGGGCTTTGCTTGCTTTTTTTATGGCCTTATTAACCTATGTCGCTACTTTTAGTGACTTGTGTATTTGTACCCCCAGATCCTTTTGCTCCTCTATCCCATTTAGACTCTTATTTTCCAAGGAGTATTTGGCCTCCTTATCCTTCCTACCAAAGTGTACCACCTCACACTTATCTATATTGAAATTCATTTGCCAATTACACACCCATTTTGCAAGTTTATTGATGTCTTCCTGTATTTTTTGCAGTCCACCTCAGTATTATCTATACCCCCAATTTGGCGTAGTCCGCAAATTTTGAAATTGTACTTCCAATTTCCGAGTTCAAATCATTTATGTAAATAGTGAACAACTTGTGGAACACCACTTCCCACCTTTTGCCAGTCTGAGTATTTTGATCAGTTACAGGGTAGATTAGTAACATTTTAGGAGAGTACAAAATTAAATCAAAATCTCTGTTAATATTGTTCATCTGATTGGAATGGATTGAGGCAGTTATTTGACAAGTTCTATTCCAAGATTTACTGATAATTTCAATTAACCCATGTATATATTAATTAAAATCTCCCACTGTGATGCTCACTTAGAATTGGAGGATTTTTCTCTTACCTCTCACTGTCATCTTTGTGTTGCTGCTTCTTTGTCTCTTTCTCTTCTGTTCTGCTTCTATCTGATCTTGTGCTTCTGCTGCTCTCTGTCTCTTTCTCTTCTCCTGTTGGTTATTCTCTGCTCTTCTGTTTATTTTTCTTCTTTTCTCCTCTTCTCTTTCTTTGTGCATTTTTACTTCTTCTGCTCCTTTGTCTGAGCTGGGATTCCTTGGTTGGAGATAGTCAGGGGGAGTGAGCCACCAGTGCCTGAGGCTGGTGGGCCATGGCAGCTGGTGGCTCATCAGTGTGGGGATGGGGTCGATCAAGGTCACAGCCTAATACAGAGAGTGACACAAAAGGAGAGTGGGAAGGAAATAGAGAGAAGCGAGATACAATTTATTTTTGTCTGTTAACAATGTCACAGAAGATTAACCATATTCTAATACATGTATTATGTAGTACATATAATGAAGACTCTTATTATAAAATAGTGAATCCTCTGACACATTGTGAACAATGTTATAGGAGATGAGTACATCTAGCATGTGTTTTGTATGTGTCCTACATCAGATATTGCAAGTTGGCATCATGCCTGGACACACGCAAATTTCTGTGACTCGCTTGGATGTGAGCGGCTGAAATTATGTATTCATAAAGGAGCAATAAATCACCGTAGAGGTAGAGATCATATCAATCAAAAGTGAGGAATACGGCTAGAAAAACTACCGATGAGAAACTGCGAACACACAAACAGTTGAAAATACGGTAAGATGGACAGGAAAAGACTGGATGGTCCATCAAACCTATCCCAAACAGGTACGACGCAATTAAACATCCTGACCCCTAGTGCTCCTAGGGAATCTAAACATAAATCAAAGGGAGGAACTTAAAGGATTAATATAATGAAAAAAATGGTAATGGTGAAAATAATGGGACTTTGGATAGAGAAATCTCTAGGGCCTGATGGTTTCCATCCCAGGGTATAAAAAAAAGTGAGGAAATTGCAGTTGCATTAGTCATAATTTGCCAAGATTCTCTAGATTCAGGAATCGTGACTTTGGGTTGGAAAATTGCAAATGTCACTTCATTATTTAAGAAGGGAGGGACAGAGATACCAGGTAACTACAGAATTATCGTTTTAACATCAATTGTGGGGAAGTTACTGGAACGTATCATCAGAGATACAATGGTACTTGGACAAGTATCAGCTTATCACAGAGAGTCAACATGGATTTGTGAAGGGTACCTCGTATCTGACTAATTTAGTTGAATTTGTTGAGGTTACTATTATGAGGACAGGCTGCATAAACTTGGTTTGTATGCCTTGAGTTTAGAAGGTTGAGGAGTGATCTAATCAAGGTATTTAAAATGATTAAGGGATTCGCTAGGGCAGGTGCAGAGAAACTTTTTTTTATTCGTTAATGGGATGTGGGCATTCGTGGCAAGGCCAGCATTTATTGCCCATCCCTAATTGCCCTTGAGAAGGTGGCGGTGAGCCGCCGCCTTGAACTGTTGCAGTCCGTGTGGTGAAGTTTCCCCACAGTGCTGTTAGGTAGGGAGTTCCAGGATTTTGACCCAGCAACGATGAAGGAACGGCGATATATTTCCAAGTCAGGATGGTGTGTTCTTGGAGGGGAACGTGCAGGTGGTGTTGTTCCCAAGTGCCCGGTGCCCTTGTCCTTCTAGGTGGTAGAGGTCACGGGTTTGGGAGGTGCTGTTGAAGAAGCCTTGGCGAGTTGCTGCAGTGCATCCTGTGGATGGTGCACACTGCAGCCACAGTGCGCCGGTGGTGAAGGGAATGAATGTTTAGGGTGGTGGATGGGGTGCCAATCAAGCGGGCTGCTTTGTCCTGGATGGTGTCGAGCTTCTTGAGTGTTATTGGAGCTGCACTCATCCAGGCAAGTGGAGTGTATTCCATCACACTCCCGCCTTGTGCCTTGTAGATAGTAGAAAGACTTTGGGGAGTCAGGAGATGAGTCACTCGCCGCAGAATACCCAGCCTCTGACCTGCTCTTGTAGCCACAGTACTTATGTGGCTGGTCCAGTTAAGTTTCTGGTCAATGGTGACCGCAGGATGTTGATGGTGTTGGATTCGGCAATAGTAATGCTGTTGAATGTTACAGGGAGGTGGTTAGACTCTCTGTTGGAAATGGTCATTGCCTGGCACTTGTCTGGCAATGTGAGGACAACGTAGTGTGCTGAGTTCGGTACGTGTGGGAGTTTGGTAAAGTGGGGGAAGGAGGTGCTGCTTTGCCTTGCTTTTCCTGCAGAGCGGTAGTGGACCTGAGAGCGGTGAGCGGCGGGAGAGAGCGAGACCAGAGCGGGGATATAAACAGCGCGGAGAGAGCGAGAGTCCAGTCGGTGAGCAGCGGGAGAGAGCGAGACCAGAGCGGGGATAAAAACAGCGCGGAGAGAGCGAGAGTCCAGTCGGTGAGCGGCGGTAAAGAGCGAGACCAGAGCGGAGATATAAACAGCGCGGAGAGAGCGAGACCAGAGCTTACTCTGAGAGCGAGACTCTGAGACCAGCGGCAGAGTTCGGGGTGACGTCACCAGTCAGAAAGTGACGCGGCACAGGGGAGGCAGCTGATTGGTGAGTAGGTTCAGGTGAGTATTTCTACCATTTTACTGTAAGTAAAGTAATAAGAAAGGGAAGATCTGCAGGTTTTATAGCAGATAGTGTTTTTTTTTAGCGAACCTAGGTCCCTAGTATAGTTAACATTTTCTAATTTCAACGTAATTTAAAAGGGGTAACTAAGCTAAGGCAAGTCATGGCAGCAGACCTCGCACCCGTGATATGCTCCTCCTGCAAGATGTGGGAAGTCATGGACACTACCAGTGTCCCTGCCGACCATGTGTGCGGGAAGTGTGTCCACCTGCAGCTACTGACCGATCGTATCTCGGAGCTGGAGCTGCGGGTGGACTCACTGTGGAGCATCCGCGATGCAGAGAAACTCGTGGATAGCACGTTTAGCGAGTTGGTCACACCGCAGGTAAAGGGTATACAGGCAGGAAGTGAATGGGTGACTACCAGGAAGAGTAAGAGATGCAGGCAGGCAGTGCAGGGGTCCCCTGTGGCCATCCCCCTCTCAAACAGATATGCCACTTTGGATGCTGTTGGGGGGGATGACTTATCAGGGGAAGGCAGCAGCAGCCAACTTCCTGGCACCACGGGTAGCTCTGCTGCACAGGCTGGGAGGAAAAAGAGTGGCAGAGCTATAGTGATGGGGGACTCAATTGTAAGGGGAATAGACAGGCATTTCTGCGGCCGCAACCGAGACTCCAGGATGGTGTGTTGCCTCCCTGGTGCAAGGATCAAGGATGTCTCGGAGCGGCTACAGAACATTTTGGAGGGGGAGGGCGAACAGCCAGCTGTCGTGGTGCACATAGGCACCAACGATATAGGTAAAAAAGGGGATGAGGTCCTAAAAGCAGAATATAGGGAGTTAGGAGGTAAATTAAAAAATAGGACCTCAAAGGTAGTAATCTCAGGATTGCTGCCAGTGCCACGTGCTAGTCAGAGTAGAAATAGGAGGATATTTCAAATGAATACGTGGCTAGAGGAATGGTGCAAGGGGGAGGGATTCAAATTCCTGGGACACTGGAAACGGTTCTGGGGGAGGTGGGACCAGTACAAACCGGATGGTCTGCACCTGGGCAGGGCCGGGACCGCTGTCCTAGGAGGAGTGTTTGCTAGTGCTGTTGGGGAGGGTTTAAACTAAAGTGGCAGGGGGTTGGGAACCTGAGCAGGGAGAGAGAGGAAAGCGTAACAGGAAGGGACAGAAGGTATGGAGTAATAGGTAAAGTGTTAAAAAAGGAAAAAGCAGGAACTAAGCGTCACAAAACAGATTTGAAAGATCTTTATCTGAATGCACGTAGCATTCGTAATAAAATGGACGAGTTAACGGCACAAATAACTACGTATGGGTATGATCTTGTGGCCATTACAGAAACATGGCTGCAGGGTGACAACGACTGGGAATTAAATATGCCAGGGTATTTAACAATCAGGAAGGACAGGCAGGAAGGAAGGGGAGGTGGGGTGGCTATGTTAATAAAGGAAGGAATCACTGTCATACAGAGAAATGATATTGGGACAAAGCATCAAGATAATGAAACAGTTTGGGTGGAGAAGGAATAATAAGGGAAAAAAAACATTAGTGGGCGTAGTATATAGGCCTCCTAATAATTGCAACTCTGCTGGAAGAAGTATTAATCAGGAGATAGTCGGGGCATGTAATAAGGGAACAGCCATAATTATGGGGGATTTTAATTATCATATTAACTGGACAAATCAAATTGGGCAGAGCAGCCTTGAGGACGAGTTCATTGAGTGCATCAGGGATGGATTTCTTGAGCAGTATGTAACTGATCCTACAAGGGGGCAGGCAACCTTGGACCTGGTCCTGTGTAATGAGTCAGGATTAATTAATAATGTCCTAGTTAAGGATCCCCTTGGAACGAGCGACCACAACATGGTTGAATTCCATATCCAATTAGAGGGTGAGAAGGTTGATTCTCAAACAAGCGTACTGAGCTTGAATAAAGGAGACTATGATGGTATGAGAGCGGAATTGATTAAAGTGGACTGGGAAAATAGATTAAAGGGTAAGACGGTACATGAGCAGTGGTGTTCATTTAGGGAGTTATTTTACAACTTTCAAAATAAATATATTCCACTGAGGAAAAAAGGGTGTAAAAGAAATGACAGCCATCCGTGGCTAAGTAAAGAAATCAAGGATAGTATCCGACTAAAAACAAGGACATATAAGGTAGCCAAACTTAGTGGGAGGATAGAAGATTGGGAATTCTTCAAAAGACAGCAAAAAGTAACTAAAGGATTGATTAAGAAAGGGAAGTTAGATTATGAAAAGAAATTAGCAAAAAATATAAAAACAGATAGCAAGAGTTTCTATAGTTATATAAAAAGAAAAAGGGTGGCTAAGGCAAACGTCGGTCCCTGAGAGGATGAGACTGGGAAATTAATGGTGGGAAACATGGAGATGGCAAAAATGCTGAACAAATATTTTGTTTCAGTCTTTACAGTAGAGGACACTAAGAATATCCCAACACTGGACAAACAGGGGACTCTCGGGGGGGGGGGAGGAGCTAAATACGATTAAATTCACTCAGGAGATGGTACTCAGTAAAATAATGGGACTCAAGGCGGATAAATCCCCTGGACCTGATGGCTTCCATCCTAGGGTCTTGAGGGAAGTGGCAGTAGGGATTGTGGATGCTTTGGTGATAGTTTTCCAAAATTCCCTGGACTCAGGAGAGGTCCCGGCAGATTGGAAAACTGCTAATGTAACACCGTTATTTAAAAAGGGTAGTAGGCAGAAGGCTGGAAATTATAGGCCAGTTAGCTTAACATCTGTGGTGGGTAAAATTTTGGAGTCTATTATTAAGGAGACAGTAACGGAACATTTAGATAAGCATAATTTAATAGGACAAAGTCAGCATGGCTTTATGAAGGGAAAGTCATGTCTGACAAATTTGCTTGAGTTCTTCGAGGATATAACGTATAGGGTGGATAAAGGGGAACCAGTGGACATAGTGTATTTAGACTTCCAGAAGGCATTCGACAAGGTGCCACATAAAAGATTATTACTTAAGATAAAAAATCACGGGATTGGGGGTAATATTCTGGCATGGGTGGAGGATTGGTTATCGAACAGGAAGCAGAGAGTTGGGATAAATGGTTCATTTTCGGACTGGCAACCAGTAACCAGTGGTGTTCCACAGGGGTCGGTGCTGGGTAGCCAACTCTTTACAATCTATATTAACGATTTGGAGGAGGGGACCGAGTGCAACATATCAAAATTTGCAGATGATACAAAGATGGGAGGGAAAGTAGAGAGTGAGGAGGACATAAAAAACCTGCAAGGGGATATAGACAGGCTGGGTGAGTGGGCGGAGATTTGGCAGATGCAATATAATATTGGAAAATGTGAGGTTATGCACTTTGGCAGGAAAAATCAGAGAGCAAGTTATTTTCTTAATGGCGAGAGACTGGAAAGTACTGCAGTACAAAGGGATCTGGGGGTCCTCGTGCAAGAAAATCAAAAAGTTGGTATGCAGGTGCAGCAGGTGTTCAAGAAAGCCAACGGAATGTTGGCTTTTATTGCTAGGGGGATAGAATATAAAAACAAGGAGGTATTGCTGCAGTTATATAAGGTATTGGTGAGACCGCACCTGGAATACTGCATACAGTTTTGGTCTCCATACTTAAGAAAAGACATACTTGCTCTCGAGGCAGTACAAAGAAGGTTCACTCGGTTAATCCCGGGGATGAGGGGGCGGACATATGAGGAGAGGTTGAGTAGATTGGGACTCTACTCATTGGAGTTCAGAAGAATGAGGGGCGATCTTATAGAAACATATAAGATTGTGAAGGGTCTTGATCGGGTGGATGCAGTAAGGATGTTCCCAAAGATGGGTGAAACTAGAACTAGGGGGCATAATCTTAGAATAAGGGGCTGCTCTTTCAAAACTGAGATGAGGAGAAACTTCTTCACTCAGAGGGTGGTAGGTCTGTGGAATTTGCTGCCCCAGGAAGCTGTGGAAGCTACATCATTAGATAAATTTAAAACAGAAATAGACAGTTTCCTAGAAGTAAAGGGAATTAGGGGTTATGGGGAGCGGGCAGGAAATTGGACATGAAGCTGAGTTCGGATCGGTCAATGCCCTGTGGGTGGCGGAGAGGGCCCAGGGGCTATGTGGCCGGGTCCTGCTCCGACTTCTTGTGTTCTTTAGATTTGTAGTTGGGATCAGATCAGCCATGATCTTATTGAATGGCGGAGCAGGCTCGAGGGGCCGATTGGCCTCCTCCTGCTCCAATTTCTTATGTGCTTATGTTCTTATGTTACTTGCCACTTATCAGCCCAAGCCTGGATGTTGTCCAGGTCTTGCTGCATGCGGGCACAGACTGCTTCATTATTTGAGGGGTTGTGAATAAAACTGAACACTGTGCAATTATCAGCGAACATCCCCACTTCTGATGTTATGATGGAAGGAAGGTCATTGATGAAGCAGCTGAAAATGGTTGGGCCTAGGACACTGCCCTGAGGAACTCCTGCAGCAATGTCCTGGGGCCGAGATGAATGGCCTCCAACAACCACTACCATCTTCCTTTGTGCTAGGTATGACTCCAGCCACTGGAGAGTTTTCCCCCTGATTCCCATT